>NC_087346.1:2748750-3054166 GCF_030014295.1 Loxodonta africana
GCTGCTGTAGGATATTAAGTGAGGTAATTAACCTAGACTATTTTTTTTTTTTATTTAGAGGTAGGAATTAGACACTTGCTGTATCTAAATAAGAAGAACATCTCTGTTTTCAGGAGCTGATGGGGAATAGAAACCTCCAGACTTCCAAATATGCTTCTTGCTAAGCAAAGTGATTACAAAATCAGGTCAAGGAAAAAAAAGTTCCCTGCAACACACAATATAAAAAGATACGTCAAGCCAGGTGGTGTAACTTCCTTGAAAGCTGCTGCTATTGAAGCAGATTAGAGTTAGAATGTATTAGAAGGATGGCTAAATCCAACTGGCTGCGTGCCCTTTCCATGCTTAGCCTGGCTGCTCCTCTTTGGGGAATTCATTCACTGAGGTCAAATAACACTGTTTGGCCCTGCTTATTTGAAGCATTCACCTTATAACAGAAGATTCTCGTGAATGAGCCCCGTTGCTGTGGAGTTCATTCTGACTCACAGTGACCCTATAGGACAGCACAGAGCTGTCCCACAGGGTTTCCAAGGAGTGTCTGGTGGATTCGAACTGCAGAACTTTTGGTTAGCAGCCGAACTTTTAACCACTGTGCCCCCAGGCCTCCTCCTGAATGATAGATAAGTGTCTATCCTCTTAACGCTATGAAAAAAAAAAAAATTCAAAACAGGTGGAGCAAACAATACATATTGTATTTACAGGGCATGTGTTTTGGGGAAAATCACGTGATTTGGATAAATTATTCCTGAATTCATGTTAGACTTTAGGTGTATATTTAATTCTAGTAAGTAAAATCTGATCGAGGTTTAGATTGGTATAGACAAAAGACCATAATTTTTCATAAGTTTCAGGAGGGTATAGGGCCCTAGGCTGGCCCATAAGTAGGAAAGGAACCAAGAGTGAACCTCTACCTAAAAAAACAAAAAACAAAAACAACGACAAAAAACCCTATAGGCCTCATATTACAAACTAGAGGATTAGTTTACATGAATAAACTTGTTTTTGAATGCTACCTCCCTCCCCCCAAAATCCCAACTATGCCCATCTATATTCATCAGGTCCCAACAGAAAACACATGAAACACTCAAATTAGGATAATTCAAGCAAAACCTAAGATACAATGGAAACTATGATGGACAGTGCAGGAAGCTGGGGTTGTAATACTGGAGCTGTTACCACCCTTGGGCCTGAAAGGGTGTGAGGAGGGAGAGGTATCAGAACCCCTAAGAAGAGAGAGTTTTATAGAGGGGGCTCCCTTGAGCAAGGAACAGTAAGTTTCATTTAATGTATCAGCCATCTCCAGGAAACCTCACAGGGAAGGATCCAGGGAAACAAAAAGGCTGACCTGTTCTCCTTTCTTCTCTCCTCTGATTTCCTTTTAGGGCTTCCTCTTGGCCAGAGGGCACAGGAGCTCTGTTGAGGTGGCCCATAAAGGTCCCAGAGCAGAGTAAAGGGGATGGAGTGGTGGGGCAAGTGGGAGATACACCATACACAAACCTAACTTTCCAGGTTAGAATAGAGTCAACCAATAACCTCTTACTTCCCTCATAGCTCTCAGCTAAGACAAGCTGCACTGCAAGAATGGTAGTTTGGAGCCTGTGAGCATTTCCGGAAGGATGGGCTTAGGTGTGAGGCTGGGGTTCAGCCAGAGGAGAACTTGAAGGCCTCCTCTATCATATGGGCACCTGTGAACTTGGTATCAGGGAAAAACACTTTGCCTGGGTAAAGGGTAAGGCTCAAAGGTGGGAGAGCAATAACACAACATTTAGTAGTTGGAAAAAGTACCCCAGAGCTCACTCCCTTCATTTTACTATGGTAGAAATAGGCTTAGAGAGGTCAGAGGTTAGCTAAGGGTCACCTAGCTTGTCAATTGCAGAGCTGGAGCTTGAATCTTGGTCCCTTAACTTCCTGTCCAATCATCTTTTCCCTGTTTCATACTGCCTCCTGGACAAACATGGCCAACGTACTGTTTTACCAAAGCCCCCTATTGATAGTAGCCACTTTGTGTATAAGCTAGTTTTTGAATGCCATTTTCTGTGCTTCAGGTGGAAGAAAAACATACAAATGCACTTTATATATACTGTGTGTGTGTGCTGGAAACTAAGTAATGCTTATTATATGTACAGCACTGTGCTAGGTGTTGTCTTATATACTGGAAACTAAGTAATTATTATTTGTAAAGCCCTGTGGTAGGTGGTGGTAGGTGATGATATATACATCATATTTTGGAGACCAACTGATGCTTATTATATGTGCCAGTTATAAGGGATGTAACAGTCATGGTCTTTGCCTTCATGTTTACCAGTTAAACTATCTGATGCGTGGCCACTGATCATCACTCTCTCTGTTTTCTGTGGAGTTTTGGTGCTCTGGTATGTCTTTATTATGGAACCATGTCCTGCTAGACTCTTTTTCTTTGGCTTCTTTCTGTGATGTTATTTTCTTCCTATCCTATTTTGCTTTTAATCTTCCTCACTGCTCCTTCTCTTTGTGGGTTTAAATGTTGGTATTTCCTGAGTTTCATTCCCAGACTTTTGCTTTATGGGCTCATGGCCTGAGAGGAGGTGGTTTTCCAGAAAGGGACAGGGCATGTAACCTCCAGTTTGTGGTGCTTACATTGACAAACCTGGAAGAACCCTGACTACACGTGAGTGAGACATCTTTAAGTGATGTGTGTACTTCTGAGATGGAAACAAACCCACAATAACATCAGAAAGCAAGGGCTATGTTGGAAATTCCTCTAACTACCTGGTAATTACTGCTACGATGCATTGGAATCTCCCTTTAGAACTGAAATGCTCCCTTAAAAAATCATTATGGCTACAAAATCTTGGAATTCATGAAAATTTATAAACAGAAAATAGAGATGTTAAGGAAATGACACTGAGGTGGAGTGTCTTAGTTATCTAGTGCTGCTGTAACAGAAATGCCACAAGTGGATGGCTTTAACAAAGATAAATTTATTCTCTCACAGTGTAAGAGGCTAGAAGTCCAAATTCAGAGTGTCAGCTCCAGGGGAAGGCTTTCTTCTCTGTTGGTTCTGGGGGAAGGTCCTTGTCATCAATCTTCCCTGGTTGGGGAGCTTCTCAGCGCAGGAACCCCGTGTCCAAAGGACACGCTATTCTCCTGGCTCTTGTTTCTTGGTGGTATGAGGTCCCCATGTCTCTCTGCTTGCTTCTCTCTTTGATATCTCAAAAGAGATTGGCTCAAGACACAATCCAATCTTGTAGAGTGAGTCTTGCCTCATTAACATAACTGCTGCTAATCCCTTCTCATCAACACCCTAGAGATAGGATTTACAACACCTGGGAAAATCACATCAGATGACAAAATGATGGATAATCACATAATGCTGAGAATCAAAGCCTAGCCAACTTGATACCATATTTTGGGGGGACAAAATCCAACCCACGACATGGAGAAAATAGAACCGTAGACGAAATTTTAAATGATGAATTAAACTGATAAATTAAATACGAAATTGAAGTTCTGTCATGTTTCACATTGGTGGGCATGTCCCAATAAACTCAATAAAAACTGAGGGTGAGTTCCTGGCACATATAGGTACTCTTGTACCTTACTTGGTGAATCAATAAGTTAGGGCAGAGATCAGGTCATAATCAGTGTATTTGTTCTAACATTTTGCCTTTTATTTAAGTTGAAAAAATTTTTTTTTTACCTATCTTCTGCCTTTTTCTTTTTGTTTCAGAGCACACACCAACCTGTTGCCATAAAGTCAATTTTCTACTCCTATTGACCCTATAGGACAGAGTAGAGCTGCCCTACAAGGTTTCCAATCTTTATGGAAGTAGACCGCTCCATCTTTCTCTTGCAAAATGTCTGGTAGGCTCAAAATGTTGATCTTTCAGTTAGCAGCCGAGCACTTAACCACTGCGCCACACACCAGTGATATGAATTTTAAGAAATCTGGTATCAGTGGGGTTGGTGGTGATATTTACACAGAATGGAGCTTTGAGAAACTTAAACCTCACAACAAACCTATATCATCATTTATTACATAAGCAAGTCCTCAGTAAGCCTTCCATATTGTCATACACGGTTGTATATATAGGATGGGAAAGCAAAATAGACGATAACCCCAATTCAGCAACCTCCTTATGCTTGTCCAGCTGGGGCACAGTGTTCGTGTTCAGCCTCTTTGGGACCACAGTTCTCCCGGATTTTACTTTCAACCAAGGAGGCCATCTGTGTCAAGCCAAGAGACTTTAAAGAAGGTTACTAACCTTAGCTGCCATTTTAAGATTCAGACAGTCACTTCATGCTCTATTACTAAAAGAGAGGGGAAAAAATAAGGCAGACTTTTCATGTCTATAAAGTACAACAGGCATTAAAGCTAATGGGCAGAAGGAGAGCTGTGGGCTGTGCTCAGCTCGTCGGGGTCGGACGCTGCACTGTTTGGTTGTGTCTTTGCTAATGGAGAGGCAGTGATTAGCTAAAGGGTCCCCTGGGAGAGGGATGGGATTACCACACACTGGCCTCAGCTGAGGGTCAAGATGTAAAAGTGGGTGCTTAGGAGAGTCAGCAGGTCTGATTAATATTCTCTAGGCGGTACTTAGGAGGCATTTTTGGCCCATCAAATGGCTAATAATAAAGTCCAGTGGTGCAATTTGTATTTTTAGTGCGGGCCAATTAAGAAGGGGGGAGAGAGAGTGGCTGAATCAAATAACATGTCCTTGCAAAGCAGAAACAACAGTAACAGCAGCAGGAGGCGGAAAAAAAAAAGATACTTGGAAAGGAAATAGCCTGCCACTT
The DNA here is from genome assembly GCF_030014295.1 of Loxodonta africana. NCBI lineage: Eukaryota > Metazoa > Chordata > Mammalia > Proboscidea > Elephantidae > Loxodonta > Loxodonta africana. Next base: position 2,753,521 of record NC_087346.1, read on the forward strand.
AACGCAGTTAAAAGGGTCGCTGCTCATGTCTTATGGCCCACCCCCTGCCGGAAAGTTCCCTCTTCCTGCTGGTTTGCCAGGCAGTGGATATTTTCGAAGGGGAATAATCTGTGGTAGCATGTGTTCATCCAGACAGGGATTGCTGAGTTTCAAATCAAATAGTATTAAAAAAAAAGGAAAAGCTGTTTCAAGGGGAAATGGTGTTTCCTACACTGTGATCAGAGTTCTGTAGGGCTTGCCTTCTTGGGTTTGGTGATTGAGCCTTCCCTCCTGTATGTGTTTCTATTCTGCTGTTTTAAAGTCAGGAGAAAATGCTGTTGGAAAACTTTTATCATTTGGTTATGATTTTTTTCCAGTCTTCACTGAGGGAAAGTTTTTTAAGTGTGGATTTATAAAAAACTGTCCATTCTGTAATGTTGGGATGGACTAATCACTCCCTGAAATTCTCTCAGGGGCATCTTCTCACCAGGACGCTTAACTTCCTGTTGTTTTCATTTGGTGCCTGGGAATTGCTAGAAAATAGGAATGAGGAGAGAGATGGAGGAAGGGAGGAGAAAGACAGAGAGAGGGAAGAATGAAAGGGGACCTGGGGGATTAAATCAGGGACTGCTTTATATAGTGAAAGGAAAAGAGAGAGGAAAGGGGACAGGCAGAATCAGGAACTGGTGTAAAATTTCAGCAATTCGAACAACCAAGAATAACATCTCGCTACTTAAATGGTAGGAAAGGCTTTAATAGACATTTCAAACTGCTTTTCAGGAGAGGGGAAGAGAGCTGGGTAGGGTAAAAAGTTTATGCATACCCAAATGTATCTGGCCACTTAGATCACGATGATTGATCCTGAGAGCATGTTGAAAAGGTACAAACAATTTTCTAGATAATTTTGGGCCCCAATTTTGCTATTGGAGAATAGGGGTATTCTGGAGACAGAAATAGGTCTGTAGATGGTGCAAATGGTTTGCACTTGTTTACTGACCTAATGGTTGTGGTTTGAGCCTACCCAGTGGCTCTGCGGAAGAAGGGCCTGGCAGTCTGCTTCCATAAAGACTATAGCCAAGAAAACCCTCTGAGCAGTTCTACCCTGTAACACGTGGGGTCGCCACGAGTCAGAATTTACTCCACGACAATGGGTTTGGTTTTTGGTTTGGATACAGGAGTATGGGTGAAATGTCAATTCCCAGCTGACTCTTTAAATTGATGTAATTCCTTGGATATTTTCTTGCCCTTCTCTTTTTCTTTGCACATCCTGTTTTACTTCACTTTCAAAAAGTCACATTGAAGTTATAGCTCAAGTTTTTTCCCCAATTATGAAAATGCAACCCAAGTGTCAGCCCTTTCCTTCCCTGCCTCAAGGATCCCTGTCCTGTAGCGTCTTGGAGAAGACAGTGTTGGTCTCACAGTCGTTTCTGAGTTGTCCAGCTGTTTGTCTGAGCATGCCCAAGCTTTGGGTTAAGAAGAATAAACCAAAAACTGTTGCTGTCGAGTCGATCCGACTCCTAGTGACCCTATATGACAGAGTATAACTGCCCCTAGGGTTTTCAGGGAGCGCCTGGTGGATGGAAACTACTGACGCTTTGGTTAGCAGCTGAGCTCTTAACCACTATGCCACCAGCCATGTGAAGAGTGAGACAGAGCGAGTGTCAGCTACTCCTCGTAATATGGGTTTCAGGTTACTGTTAAAGTAACTAATTTGGAACTAATTCTACCACATGTGCAGATGTTTAATAAATAATTAATCATTAGCAAGCTCTTCTATAAATTCAATTAAGTCTTTTAATTTTTCCTTTTAAGGGCTCCAACCAAAACTTCGATGAAAATTTCACTTGAGGCAAACCCTACAGAATTCTCAAGAGTCTCCTGTTTTCAGCAGTGGTAACCAGAAACCTTTAAATTAGTATCTCAGTACAAGGCTGTTATAGGAATCAAGACTCAGGGAACATCCCTAAAAATACTGGGAAAAAATTAGTTGCCACTGAGTCCATTTTGACTCACCCCGTGTGTGTCAGAGTAGGACTGTGCTCCATAGAGTTTTAGTGGCTGATTTTTTGGAAGTAGATTGCCAGGCCTTTCTTCTGAGGTGCCAATGGGTGGACCTGAACCTCCAACCTTTTAGTTAGCAACTGAAGGGCCTCTCTAAATATTTTTTACTATGTTCATGCAAGGTTAGGGAATGTCTCTAAAATATTTCTGCCAATTCATTCCATAAATTTCACCAGTGATTGCCCATTTCTAATGTCCATTATGCTCATTAACGACCCATTAATTTCCCCATGAAAACCCATTTCTGAAATTCAGTATGCTAATTAGCAAAACATTTTTTGTTGATTAGAGATGTGGATCACAGAAAGGCTTTTCGTAATCACCTCTGGAGTATGGCCTTTCTGCTGTAATGCTGCCCACTCCAGGTTTGTGGATTCCTGATTAGAACAATCCAATTACCTGCTCTTAAGGTGTTGTTTACCCTAAAAAAAGCACATCTATATTATACTATATTTGCTAACATATTTAGTAAATTACGAACACCATAGCATATGTGAACACAAATCTTTATACTGTAAGCTTAAAAGGCCACATAATATGAATTGTGTGTATACCATAATAACTCATTCCCTTGTTGGACATTTAGGTTGTTTTCAGCTCTTTTCTATAGTGATTAATGGCACAAGCATCCGTGTTTTTACTCACTTGTTTAGTTCCTTCATTAAAATGGATCCCTAGAAATGGAATTGCCAAGTCGAATGGTATGCATGTTTCAATTTTCATACCTGTTGCTAACTGCTTCCCAGGAGCAGTTTGATTTAGGATTTGCCCTAATTTCGATGATGGGCATATGAAGATGCGCATTTTCTTGTACCCTTGTCAATATTCGGTATTGTTGATAGTCTTAGCCTTTGCCAGTTTCTTGGTAATCTCCCTCAGTCTCATGGCCTTCAGTTCCACCCCTATGCTGATGATTCCTAAATGGACATCTCCAGGTCAGCCCTTTTTCCAGAATGTTGGCTTATAAATCCAGGTGACTTTTTTTTCATTGCTGCAAAAATATGCACAGTAAAACATACTCCAGTTCAACAGTTTCTACGTGTATAATTCAGTGACATTGATTACATCCTTCAAATTGTGTACCCATTCTCACTCTCCAGTTCCTAATTATTCCACTACCAGTAACGTAAACTCACTGCCCTCTAAGCCAGCTGAGTATTTGACACCTCCACTTGAATTCCTAGTAGACATCTTAAACCCAACATGCCTGAAGCTAAACCCCCTACCTTTCCCCCCACACCCCCAAATCTACTTCACTTGCAGCCTTCCATCACAGTAAATGGCCACTCTGTCCTTCTAGTTGCTCAGGCCAAAGACCTTGATGTCATGCTTAACTCTTATCTTTCCCTCACATGCCACATACAATCTTCAGCCACCACATGGCCCAAGTTGTGGTCATTTCACCCTTGGATTATTGGAAGAGTCCCGTAACTGGTTTTGCTACTTCTAGAGAAGTCATTTTCAGCATGGCAGCCACACTGACTCTGGTAATTTATAAAATATTATCACCCCCTACTTAGAATCCTCCAATGCCATTCCATCTCACTTGGAGTAAAAGCCTAGGTCTTTATAATGGCTCAGAAGGCCCAATGTAACCTGTACTCCTCTCCCTTTATCTCTAACCTATTTTCACTCTTACCCTTTCCCCCTCCCCCCATTCCAGTCACCGTTGGCCCCGTTGCTGTTCTTGGAGTACACCAAGAAGCTCCCACCTCAGGACTTTATGCTGGCTCAAGGCTCTGCTCCTTCACTCTCCCCTGGATATCAGTATGGCCCAGCGATACCTTCCGTGAAAAGCCCTTTTAAGTTGGTATTATTTAAATCCTCCCCCTCCAGCATTCCCTACCCCCTTTCCCTGTTTTATTTTATTCCATAGCACTCATTCTCTAATATAATATGTAGTTTACTTATTTATCTTGTTTATTGCTTATCTTGACCAGCCAGAATATAAATGTAGCAAGATGTCTTAGTCATCTAGTGCTGCTGTAACCGAAATACCACAAGTGGACGGCTTTAACAAAGAGAAACTTATTTTCTCACAGTCCAGTAGAAGTCCGAATTCAGGGCATCAGCTCCAGGGGAAGGTTTCTCTGTTGGCTCTAGAGGAAGGTCCTTGTCATCAATGGTCCCCTGGACTAGAAGCTTCTCCACGCAGGAACCCTGGGTCCAAAGGATGTACTTTGCTTCTGGCACTGCTTTCTTGGTGGTATGAGGTCCCTCTGTCTCTCGGTACACTTCTCTTTTTTATATCTCAAGAGATTGCCTCAAGACACAATCTAGTCTTATAGATCAAGTCCTGCCTCACTAACACAACTACCACCCATCCTCCCTCATTTACGTCATAGAGACAGGATTTACAACATATAGGAAAATTACACAATACCGGGAATCATGGCCCAGCCAAATGGGTACACACAGTTTTTGGGGTACATAATTCAATCCATGACACAAGGGCAGAATTTTTTTTTCTGTTATCTTCATTCTAGTATTCCCGACTCTTGGTAAAGAGTGGAGACTTGACAAATGTTTGTTAAAGAAATGAATGAATGAAACAGAGGTGAAAAATTAAATCTCAATTTTATTTATATTTTTTGATTCCTAGTGGGTTAAATTTTAAAAATCTTGGTGTACATAAGACCTTTCTAAGCTTAATAATAAATCCACAAGGTATGAAAGCAATTTAAGTGGTTACAAATTTAAAAATTCTGCATAGAGAAGAGAAATGCCTACATAAACAAGACTGAAAAATAGGAAAGCTACTTGCGATACATTTTTTTAAGAAAAGGTTAATAGCACAAACACACAAAGAGTGCTTACAATTCAATAATAAAAAAATGATGAATGCCACAATAGAAAAATAAAAAAAAGGAGACCTGGCCATTCACAAAACAAGAAATACATAGAAGTTGGTGAAAAATGTTTACCATCACTTCATTTTTTCTTAAATGTGCCTTCTGTACGTCAGAGAGAATTTTCATTTCCTTTTGCTTTCAATTTCATCTTCTCGGAATTTAATTTCCAAGAAACTTTCTTATTTTCTCTAACAGCCACAGTGTATTGCCAGCTGTTTTTCCTTTAGCAAATAGAGCCCCAGATCTTGTCTCCCTCAGTTGTACCATTGCTTCCCCCTCCTCCCCCCTTACCCTGCAAAGTGCTCTATTATCATGGGCAAAACTCCCCAGAGCTATACTGCTGGGCATGAGACTTCCCTTCATCATCCAGAAAAAATTGTGATATGAGGGCCAAGGCCATGCTTATATATATTTAGTAGCAGTTCCATTACAAATATTTTCAATCACACAAAATGCGCGGATTCGCTATTTCAACAACGACAAAGACCTGCTTGACTTGCATGGCATTTAATAAGTGAACGTGCCAGGAATGCTGATTGACAATATTTGGCTGTAGAGTTTCCTAAGCTTATTTTGCACAGAGTTTGTAAACATATGCACTGAAATTATTTTTCTTTTGTGCATGTCAAATGTCCCTTTTCGGAATGAGCATTGTGTCTCAAACAGATTTCTGTATCTGCAAAGACAAGGAGAGATGAAGTAGGAGGAAACCATCACCCAGGAAATGCAGCAGTGGACGTAAGCAGCAAGCAGAATGAGCACAGACCGCGAAGACCAAAGATGGTTTTGAGACTTTGATAATGAGAAAACCCTCTGGTAGAAAACTACTCTCCATTCTAATTTGACACCCCTGCATTCCCAGAAGATGAGTGTGGCAGGCAGACCAGTGGCTCTGCAAAGATGTCTGCATCTAATTCCCAAAATCTGTGAATATGTTACATGGCAAAAGGGACTTTGCGTATGTGATTTCGTTAAGGATCATGAAATGGGGAGATTATTCTGGATTCTCCTGGTGGGCCCATTGTAATCACAAGGGTCCTTATACGTGAAAACGGGAAGCAGGAGAGTCAGAATTCGAGAAGCAGTGGTCAGAGTGATGCAATTGCTGTTTGGGGGCCATGAGCCAAGGAATGCGGGCGGCCTCCAGAAACTGGAAAAGGCAAGGAAACAGATTCTCCCCCAGAGCCTCCAGAAGGAACACAGCCCTGCTGACACCTTGATTTTAGCCCCATGAGATCCGTTTCAGACTTCTGGCCTCCAGAAACCCAAACCCAGTGGCCTCCAGAAGTGGAAGATAATAATCTATGTTGTTAATTTGTTCAGCAGCAATAGAAAATCAGTGTAACAAGGATATGTGCTATTTAGTTATTTCACTGCTATTGTCCATCTCTAACAATGATTGGGAGTACCTGAAAGGTGTGATGGGAACACAGGGCTCCTCACAGGTGTGCCTTACATTTGGAGCCATGCCCTCAGACCAGAGGATTTCAGGTCTGGCCACACAGCCGAAGCATCCGTGGAATTTTTTAAAGCTACAGATGCTCAACTGTACCCTACCCTACTGAGTGTTATTTCTGGCAGTGGGGGCTAGTCTTGAATATTTAATTCTTAGGTTCCAGAGGTGAATGAGATGCTGATGGAAACTGTGCACCCACTAGGAAACAGGGACCCTGTAGTTAGTTGTGGAGTCCCTGGGTGTGCAAATAGTTAATGCACTTGGCTGCTAACTGAAAGGTTGGAGGTTCGAGTCCACCCAGAGGCACCTCCAAAGAAAGATCTGGTGATCTACTTCCAAAAAAGTTGAAAGCCATTGAAAACCCCATGGAGTACAGCTCTACTCTGACACACATGGGGTCTCCGGGTCCGAATCAACTAGGTGGAACTGGTTTTAAACTGGTAGGTAGTCATAACTACTGGTCCCAAACTGTTTTAGTTATAGACAGGCCTTCCCAGAGGAAGCACCCACCCTCCAGGTGACAAAACCATTGTCTTCACCAAGATCGCTGTCAAAGAACAGCCATGTGAGCCAGAGGTAGGACTTAGCACCCAAACCACCTCTCCTCTTAGAAGCACTGGGGCAAGTGCATGTTGGGACATGTGGGCCTACTGCTCTCAGGAAGATTAAAGATGGAGCTTTTTTTCTTGGGTGTTCGCCTCTCGGCATTGCATGGTTAGTTTTTCCCGTTTTGTTTCTCTTCCTATATACATATCTATCTGTCTGTCTGTCTGTCTATCTCTCTGTCTCAGAAAGAAAATCTCGAGTATAAGTATCTATGATGCTGAAAGCTAGGCCACCGGTATTTCAACACTGCAATATTGTTACTCTGAAAGGAGCAGGGTTCCCTTCAGAATTGTCACTGTTTGGGCACGATGCATGACTGAAGAGAACATATGGAAAGGGTGGTCAAAGCAGTTGGCTACATATCTTCTGTGTACTTGTGTACATTCATCGTGCTAAAAGTAATTACTTACAAAAAAAATTTTTTTTTTTATAGGGACGGAAAATAGAGTTGGACAGAGTATTAAATTAAGTCCTATGTAAATTAATCCCACATGGTTTCAACAATGGCGAGGTGAGAGCTTCGTGAAGGGGCTCTGTGCCCTCTCTGTGAATCCCGTGGTGGGAAACACGGGATGGTCTTATTGCCGTCGTGTAGCTTCCGGAAGCACTGGAGAGATGAGGAGCCTTGTGTCTCCAGAGGGGAATCCAAGAAGTAGGGCTGAGGCAGCACTCAGTGGCTGCTAGGGAGGGTCTAGGGAGAAGGGACCTCGGGATGAGTTAAGGGTCATGAGGTTATTTATGGAGTTTGACCGGGGCAGATAGGACTTATTAGGTTTACAAAATATAACTCAATTAGTAGATATGTTTAAAGATGGCTCAGAAACCAGGTACTGGGAAATATAGGGTGAGGTAAAATAAATTTCCACCATCCATCTGCCAGTTTGCCATACTGTGGTGGCTTGTGTGTTCTACGATGTTGGAAACTATGCCACTGGTATTTCAAATGCCAGCAGGGTCACCCATGGTGAATAGGTTTCAGCGAAGCTTTCAGAATAAGACAGACTAGGAAGAAAGGCCTGGCACTCTACTTTCAAAAATCAGCCTTATGATTACAGCAGCACATCATCTGACTGGCTTGCTTTGGATACATCATCAGGAGGGTCAGTCACTGGAGGAGGACATCGTATTTGAAGTTGAGGGTCAGCGAGGGCAAGGGAGTCTTCCGTGAGGTGGATTGGCTCCATAGATGAAACGATGGATTCTAACACGCCTGCAGTCGTGAGGATGATGCAGAATTGGGCAACATTTTGTTGTGTTGTACCTAAAAAAAAAAAAAAAAAGGCCACCTTGAATTGGTGTCTGCTCAATGGCATCTATTTATCCATCCATCCACCCACCCATCCACCCACCCAGCCACCCATCCATCCATCCATCCATCCATCCATCCATCCATCCATCCATCCATCCATCCATCCATCCATCCATCCATCCATCCATCCATCCATCCATCCATCCATCCATCATCTATCTACCTATCATCTTTCTATCTATTCATCTATCTATCTAAAATAATCTTAGCATTTTTGTTTTGGTTCAGGAAAAAGGGCCAACTGAAATCCTTCTCCTAAATTTGTTACCCATCTCTTCATTACACTGAAAACTTTTCTAAGTTTTTCCTTTTTCTTGACCCAGAGCTTCAATTATAGGACAAATCTTTGAAGACAAAGAGAAATGGGGGAGTAGGGAAAGGTATGGATTTTTTATTGGGAGCTCCCAAGATAACGTTACTTACCAAAGTGGATGTGTGCTTAACATTTCCTTCTTTGAGGAAAGCATTATTTATTTGCAGGGGAGAAGGACAAATTTGTTGGTTGATGATTCTGCTTCCATGGAAGCAAATAAATTAAAAAACAATAATGTCATCTTAATATATTACTTTCTTTAGATCTTCTACTCCAGCCTACTTTTTCACTTGAGAGGTGGCAAGACAGAATGAAAAATAACCTTAACTCAGGACATCATGCCAATCAGTGCTGTCACAGGGGGCAAGTCCAAACCCTCCTTTTCTTTCTTCTCCTTTTCCCACAGATCAGCTGGACATGAGCTGTAAATGCATACTTTCAGTGTGAACAGGTTGCCTTGGGTGCACATAGAAAAATCTTTAGGCTCTGCATAGGCTTTGCAAAGCAAAGCACATTGCTTTATGGGATTTAGCTGAATCCCAGGAAAGGGAAGAGAAGGCATTTGGGATGGAATTGGTGACCAGACCACAGTCAAGGTTTCCAAGTGGATGCTTTATTCAACCCTCTCAATAATGTAATTACCTCTGTTCTGCTTTTTTTGTGCATGTGCTATGGTGGAAATTGAGATGGTGGAAAGGTATTCAAAAATTTTAATTAAAATAATACTGATGTGAATATTATTTCTGTGTTCATATTTAAAAGTCCCACTTAAGTCACTGTGTGTGGAGAAACTGTGTATCAGGTAGAGAGGTAGCTTATCACGGTGGTTAAGGCAAGCACAGGCTATGGAGCCAGATGTGCCTGTTTTTGATTCTTGTTCTACCTCTAACTATTTTGGTAAGCTGGGGCAAGTGGCTAAATCTCTGTAAGCCTTGGTTTTATCACAAAAAATGGGGATAACAATTCTGGGACCTTAGTGATTTTGGAAAAATTTAATGTTATACTGTATATATCACATACTTAGTGTCTTGCTGGGCTCTCAGTAAGCCCGTAATATAGCATGGCTGTGATTATAAGATTATAATCTACCACCCGTCTGCCAGCTTGTTGCACTGTGGTGGCTTGTGTGTTGCTACGGTGCTGGAAGCTATGCCACCAGTATTTCAAATAGCAGCAGGGTCAGCCCATGGTGGTCAGGTTTCAGTGGAGCTTCTAGACTAAGACTAAGAAGAAAGGCCTGATGATCTAGTTAAAAAAATTAGCCAAAGAAAATCCTGTTGATATTGTCCAATATAGTGCTGGAAGATGAGCCCTCTAGGTTGGAAAGCACTCACAATACACAGTGGCTGCAACAATGGATGGAAGCACACCAATCATCGTGAAGATGGCACTGGACCCGGCAACATTTCGTTCACTTACTCCTTGACAACTAACAACAACAACAATAACAATTATTGAAATAAACCACATGTGTCGGTTACCTCATGACGCTTTGAACTGATGCGAGGACCTCTGTGTAGCAGGATCCCTTCCCAGGGCTTCCATATTCCTCGACGAAGGACCCCACCCTCCCTGATCTCTAGTTTATAGCTCTGTCAGAAGCTAGTTACACATGACCACATTTCACTTTAATGTCAATGTCAAGTTGAAAACATTTCACTGAACTCTCCTAAAACGTGCCTCTCTCTCTTTTATTTATTCATGTACCTGTTATATGAGTACTCAGGTCCTGTGCTAGGTGCTGGGGATAAAGCGATGACTAAGATAGAAATGGTGCCTGCCCTCATGGCCGTTACAGGGTGGTGGAAAAACCGACACCTGAACAGGCAATACGATCCAACACAATGGTTCCTGCTCTCACGGCCATTAGAGGGTGGTGGAAAAACTGACAAGTAAACGGGCAATACAATCCAACACATTCAGTCCTCTGGAAGGAGTATGGTGCTATGGGAGCAACTTGCTGAAGCACCTGGCTCGAGTTTGGGAGGGTCATTTCTGGGAGTGGGATTACCTTCAGGTCTATTCTAGGTCTCTTTTCACTCAGTTAGAGGTGCCCCAAAGTGCTAGAGTTCATTAATTCATCAAATCATTCACTCACTCATTCAGTATTTGTTCAGTGCTTATCAGTTTCCATGGAAACCCTGGTGGTGTAGTGGTTAAGTGCTATGGCTGCCAACCAAAGGGTCGGCAGTTTGAATCCACCAGGTGCTCCTTGGAAGCTCTATGGGGCAGTTCTACTTCGTTCTATAGGGTCGCTATGAGTCGGAATCGACGCGACGGCACTGGGTTTGGTTTTGGGGGATTTTTATCAGTTTCCAGGCTCTGTGTCAAGCACTGGGAGGATTATGGAGAGTAAAACAGACATGGCCTGTCTTGGTTATCTAGTGCTGGCATAACAGAAATACCACAAGTGGGTGGCTTTAACAAAGAGAAATTTATTTCTCACGGTCTAGTAGGTTAGTCTAGTCCAAAGTCAAGGCGTTGGCTTCCAGGGGAAGGCTTTCTCTCTCTGTCGGCTCTGGAGGAAGGTCCTTGTCTTCAGCCTTCCCCTGGTCGAGGAGCTTCTCAGGCATAGGGACTTGTGCCCAAAGGACGCCCTCTGCTACTGGTGCTGCTTTTTTGTGGTATGAGGTCCCCAACTCTCTGCTTGCTTTCCTTTCCTTTGATCTCTTGAGAGATAAAAGGTGGTACAGGCCACACCCCAGGGAAACTCCCTTTACCTTCGATCAGGGAAGTGACCTGAGTAAGGGTGGTGTTACAGTCCCACCCTAATCCTCTCAACATAAAACTACAATCACAAAATGGAGGACAACCACAGAATACTGGGAATCATGGCCTAACCAAGTTGATGCACATATTTTTTGTGGGGCACAATTCAACCCATGACATGGTCTTTCCTTTATAGAACTTACAGGCTAGTAGGAAGTGGAATGATACAGAAATCAATGAAGTAATTACACAGGAAGGAGAAGTACAGGGGCTGTGAGATCATTGGCAAGGGGATTTCACTTGTCTGGGAGAAGGGTATGGGGTACGAGAAGGGTCTCTGGGAAAGTGATACTGGGCTGGGATGCAAAGGGGTGTAGGAATCTGTCAGGGGAAGAGGAGGGGAAGAGTGTTCCAGGAAGAAGGAACAGCACAATGTGTGTAAAAGTTCTGAGGTGAGGGGAGCGTGGCCCTTGGAGGATGGAGAGAAGCTCAGAATGGCTGGAGGGTAGAGGGGGAGAGCACCAGGGGAGGCTGGACTTGGATTTACTAAAGCACCAGGGCAGCCCTGCATAGACTGAGGCATGCATGCTCTTCCAAGTCTTTAGGCTGGCCTGACTTGAAACTTGATCAGCCCTCCTTACCTCCAACCACTCATCACTTCTTGTCTGGTTTTCAGTATGGTAGGGTTTATTTGAGATTTTCTCTGAGAATTTAAGATTATCCCTTGTGGTGGATGCTGTGATGTGTTGCTCATATCCCCCTTCAGGAAGGAAGATCTTATTTACCTGACTCCTGAGATGCTGCTGGCAGAGAGCCTTTAATTTTCAGCTCCCTTTGGGGATTGCCTCAGCTGAAGAAAGCTGCCTTGCCCACTGTTATCAGTTGAATAGTATCCCTAAAAAAGAAATGTTCACATTCTCCTCCCTGGTACCTGTGAATATGACTTTGTTTGGAAATAGGGTCTTTGAAGATGTTACTAGTTAACATGGTCATACTTGAGTAGAATGAGTGCTAATCTGGTATGACTGGTGTCTTTACAAAAACAGAAGAGACATACAGAGGGAAGATGGCCATGTGAATATGGAGGCAGCAATTGAAGTGATGCATCTCAAGCCAAGTAATGCCAAGGATTGCTAGGAACCACAAGAAGCTAGAAGAGGCAAGGGAGTATCTTACCGTAGAGTCTTCAGAGACAGCATGGCTCTGTTGACAGCTTCATTTCAGACGTCTAGCCACCAGAACTGTGAAAGAATAGATTTCTTTTGTTTTTAAGCAACCCAGTTTGTGGTACTTTACTATGGCAGTCCTAGGAAACAGTTGTACCTTCTTCCCAGAGCTGACCACATCCAACAACTCATGCATGTAGATGTATAAAGACCGTCTGCCCTCCATCCTAACTTGGGACAACGTTGAAGGGCCATCCCAGATCCAGAGCTCCCTGTGGGGCTGGCTGAGTCCTCCATTGGGACTGCATTGCATCTCAACATCTCCTTCTTCCCAGTCATGCTTCCTTCCCCTTTCTTCTACAGATGGTGATCCCAAGAGCACTCTCTAACAAATACCTTATCTCAGAGTTTGCTTCCCAAGATGTCTAACCCGGGACACACTTAAAATTCAACCTGTATGAGATCAAAGTGCAGATATGTAAAAATCACTTGATAAAAATAGACTGATTTCCAGGAAAGCAAAGATTTAACTGTAATCTGATTAATTTGTCAATCAAAAGGAAGGTTATTCAGCCATAAGAAGACAGAACAAGGAGAGTCACAGAGCTCTCCTCACCCCAAAGTAAGGGAGAGGAAGCCTCAGTCAATTGAATTCAGGTCTGATTTGCAAGGCCACCCTACTGTGGAGCTAGATTCATTGATAAGCTATCATCATGGGATGCCATTAAACCTGCATTGAACTAAGAATGTACATTCTGACTCCATACTCACCAAACTCCCTTCTGATAATGGATCGACTTCTGAATAAGATAAATTATGCTCCATTACAGTTCACATGGCAGATCTAATTTTCATTGGAAATTAATAAATTGGAATTCTGTTTTTTTACCTTATTGTTATTCCTAGCTTACTTCTGAGATGGACATGGCTTTACTCTTGGTGTAACGAAGAAATTAGGTCTCTGACCTGAAAGGCAAGACCCTCGGACTGAGGACTCTGGCCTTATTGGAGACAGCCAGCTGACCTTTCCCTGGAAACGGCACACTAACCCCCCGGGCTTTGAGCTTTGAGTTTCTTTACAAGCCCACACCCTTATTTCTTGAATCTGTTTGGACTGATCCATTCTTGGCATTATAGGCTTGAAATTCACCTGGCTGGCTTTTATTAAACTCATAATTTAGATGTATTTGAAGCATCGTTTATGTTCAGGAGATGTAGCTGTAACAATCTGATGAATCTTTTCTAACAGATTTTTGTTTTTGGTGTAAGAAGCACTGTATTGCTAGAGAGCAGGCAGCGTATTACAGGGGTGATGAGTGGAATGTCCAGGGCTAGATGACCTGGCTTTGAATTTTGGATCTGCAGTTGAGTAGCTGGGTGGCATGGGAAGGTTATGTGCTCTATGCTTCAACCCCCTGGTAAAGATTGTTGTGGATGGTCGCGCATACGGATGCTTAGAATAGTGCCTGGCACAGGGAAAGCATTCAGTAAGAGAAAGCTACTATTGTTACAGAAAGAAGCCCCAATCCTAATCTCTTCAAATTACAACCATTTCCACTGTGTTCCATGAGCTTTGCATCATTGTGTGCTTTTTTGGTGGGGTAGGATGGGAGGGGAATTGTATAGTTTATTTGAATGATATTTCACAACTGAATTTTACAGTTTAAAAGATATAAAACAGAAGAGCAACTTTTTTTTTAACGGCATAATTTGTTGGCACAGTATTCTACTATTGAATTTTCAATTTAAAAAAGACACAAAAGAGAAGACATACTTTTTGTTTTTGAAAAATTGTGTAACTTCTTTGCATGATAGTTCAAAATTGAATTTTACAGTTTAAAAGAGATCTAACACAGAAGACAAATTTTCTTGAGTGCAGAAGTGTTAAAGAAAACCTCAACTTTCCCACCCCGCCTAGAGATTCAATTTCTTTAATTACGGAAAGCACGAAAATAGATTTCTTAATACATCCGCATGTCCAGTGGTCAGGTCTGACTAAAGGGCTGGAGCACTAGCTTCTATGAGCTTCGGCAGCCGCCTGCAGCTGGAAGGACTCTACGGCAAATGTGCAAACGTAGTAAATTTGTGTCATCGTTTTCCCAATCAGACTTTTAAAAGTAATGCACTAAATTTCCATGAGCGTTTTAAGCCCAAATTAGATCTCATATTGTAAACACTGCAGAAGCTGAGAGAGATCGTGTTAACAAAAGCAAATTACTAAGCGCCTGCAAATCTGAATCAGACCCACAGAATTCAAACTTAGATGAAGTACATGCCTATTTTCTCCAGGACTAAAGCAAGTTTGGGCTTTCTAAGCTGCCAGTGGATCTGTGAGCACGGCCCCTAATTGCAGCCGCCTTTAAACCTTGAACAGGTCAGTGGCAGCACAACGATCTCAGGGATAATTTGTCTTTTATGTATTTCCACGGTGTGATATGTAATCCCTCGCTCAAAAGGGTCCTTGTGCATGTCAGCTTCTGCTCCTGCCTGTAATAGAAATAAAGAACCGGTAAACAGGTGATTCTTTAAATTTATTTCTGTTTTGTCCCACATAATGTGGGCCAAGGGGTGGGCTCCACCTCTGTCAGGGTGGTGATGGGGGCATTCGGCCCATAAATGTTTTTGGATTCGCTTAATTTTGTGACTGGACTTGAGAGTGTGTGCAGATGCTTCTGAAATCTTGCTTCCCTGTAATGACAGTCTTGAATAGCCAGAGAGCCGTTTTCCACTTTGCATCTTAAGTCCTTCTTTCTGTGCTCACTCTTGAAATACCTAAGCACCTGAAATGGGGTGGAGTGAAGAGATCTGAAGAAGTAATTGTGCTATCTTGAGATACAAGAGCCAGGGGGGGTGAATAACTCATTTTGTCTGTACCTGAAGACTTTAGAAGTACCCTCCTAAGGTGCATATGGCCAGACAGTCAACAGGGATCCACAGGAAAGCATAGAGAGGCTAGAGGGAGAGACTCGACTCTAAGCATTCCAGGTGTGCATTACAGAACGGACCTGGTTTCCGCCCTTCTGACTTTACAGTCTGGTGCCTTTGACTCTCATGCTGTTTGTAGGTTTGAAGGGTTGAGAGATTGGGATGCTCCACATAGGAGAAGTTTGGGGGAACTTAGCCAGGTGCTACAGCTTGCTGTAACTTAGGGAGAAAAGTTCTCCTTGAGCCATGAATGTCTCTCCATCCCCCCGCTCTATATCCAAGGTGGCACCACTTTAGGTCCACCCATGGTAACTGCATGCAGGACACAGCAGAACCAAGCAGAAGGCACCCCCAGCTCTGTGGGTCTTCTGCATACACCGGATCCTTCATCCCAGTGGGCCAGGCGCCTCCTCCAGACCTTGCCTGTTTTGTTTCCACCAGTTTTCTTTCTTTCTCTCGAGGTTGCATTGCAGAAATACCACCCACTGTTCTGAAATTCATTTCTTTCATTTTATCCTCCTGACCTCCTTCCCTCCAGCTTACTTTCTTTTTTAATCATTATATAAATAAGGTAGACAAATAGCCTACATGTAAACTATTATATTGCATTGGGCAAATCTGCTGCAAAAGACCTCATTAAAGTGTTAAAAAGCAAAGATGTCACCTTGAGAACTAAGTTGGGCCTGACCCAAGTCATGGTATTTTCAATCACCTCACAGGCATGCAAAAGCTGGACAGTGAAGAAGGAAGATTGAAGAAGAATTGATGCCTTTGAATTATGGTGTTGGTGAAAAATATTGAATATACCATGGACTGCCAGAAGAATAAACAAATCTGTCTTGGAAGAAGTACAACCAGAATGCTCCTCAGAAGCAAGAATGGCAAGACTTTGTCTCACATACTTTGGACATGTCATCATCAGGAGGGACTAGTCCCTGAAGAAGGACATCATGCTTGGTAAATCAGAGGTCAGAGAAAAAGAGCAAGACCCTCAATGAATTGACACAGTGGTGCAACAGTGGGCCCAGACGTAGCAATGATTGTGAGGATGACACAGGACTGGGCAGCATTTTGTTATGTTGTACAAGGGGTCACTGTGAATTGGAACCGACTTGATGGCACCTAACAACAGTAAAAACAACAAGCTATTATGTAAGTAGCTATGTGAGTACACTGCAAAGGTCGTTGATTGTGGAGGAAATAATGGGCAAAGCTTTCAAGGATGTGGTGGACCTTGAGCTTCTTTTACCAAGTGAGAGAGATGCAATTGGCTGATGGGAGGAGGAAGTGCTGATGCAGATGATCCAGGGACAAGGGTTAAAGTCTGAGACGTCAGTAACCTTGGGAAAATCACTACTAACTGCCTGAAAATCAGACTTATCATCCGTGAAATGGGAATAATCATACCTTGCCTCCAATGTTGTTATAAGAATTATAGTCAATTAATTAGTATATTAATTCAATAGGCACTGATTGTTGTGTGCTGAACACTCCGTTAGGTGCTGGAATGAAACAGACCTAGTCCCTGTCCTCAGACAAACAACTGGACAAGTATATCATTAAAACCATATGGAATTCTAAATAGCAAAGTGGTAAACAGAATGATGGTGTTGGTGGTTTCCACAGAGTGGTCAGAGAAGGTCCTCTGAGGATGTGACAGTGTTGGTATGGCACCTGTCCCAGCTTCTGGCACTTGATAAAAATGAACTCTTTGGTGTTTGTCTTATCCAAGGGACACTTGGATGTGGAAAGGAGAATTAGGGAAAGGCTGTGTAAAAAGGGAAGTGTGTTGGGAACAGGGATTGCTGTGTCTCTGGTTGGTATACATTGAATTGTGTTCCCCTTGAAAAGTGATGTTGAGATCCTAACACTTTTATAAATATGAACCTGTTTGGAAATAAGGGTTTTATTTTGATATGTTAATGAGGACATACTGAAGTAGGGTGAGTCCTAAAAATAATCGCTTCTAAGTGGTGTTTATAAAAGAGGAAGACAGACACAGGGGAAAGACAGACAGAAGCTGTGTGAAGATACATCTGCAAGCAGCTAAGGAATTGTATAGTTTTAGGCAGATATTCGGATACTACCCTCCTTCTCCTCTAGCTACCGCCTTGTCCCTTCCAAGCCCAGTGAGCCTGTCCCCTGGAAGTCCTGTCTGTGTTTGTTGTAGCTCCCCTGGAGTTAGACATGGATGTACTCTCTCCTTGTTAGAGAACTGGGAAGTAAATTAGAGTCATTTTCTTGGCAGCCACAACTCCTCGATCATGAAGTTACTGCCCAGGCTACCAACAAGGAAGGACCGTCCCCTAGAGCTGATGCCCCGACTTGGACTTTTGGCCTCCAAAACAGTGATGTAATAACTTCCTGTTCTTGAAAGCCACCGAGTTTGTGGTACTTTCTTTATGGCAGCCCCAGGAAGCCACGATAAAGCCTTCCTCTGCTTCCCCATCACACCACTTTTGTTTTTAAAGGGATACCTTTTTCATCCAAGTCTCAGGATGAGGAGGAAACATGCCCTGCAATTTGCTGGTTAGCCTTATGTCCTCAGCCAGAACACCCTTCTCTCTGTTGCCTTAATCTGCCATCCAGTATTGTGATGCCCTGGAGAGGATACTGGAAAACATCCCAAGCCTTAGAGAGAATGCAGCCAGTGCGGTGGAAATACTAATAACATGGTTGCTGGGCTTTGAATTCCTGGAGTGTTTTCTCTCAAGTGCTCAGAGGAGAGGTGGTAATAGGGCCTGGTATTATTCTCTCTCAGTAGAGAAAGACGGGCATAAAGACATTGAAGGATTTGCTAGAAATTCCATGAACTGACTCAGCCATGCTTTTCACTTAGGTCTTTGTCATCAGTTTAGTAGTTGGTTTGCTTTAGGCAAATGATACCCTCCTCCTCCAGTGACCCCTCGTCCTTTCCAGGCCCCATGAGCCTGCCCCCTGGAGGTCCATTCTGGGCTTGTTTTAGGTCCCTCTGGGTTAGATCTGGATTCACTTCCTTTTTATTATAGTTAGAGGACTGGGAAGTAAAGTGGAGATATTTTCTTGGCAGTCATAACCCCTTTATCATGAAATTAAGAAGATAAGAGGTTAAATATTTTAAAAGGTCAATCTTTGATTTAGCCCAGACTATAAAAATTTTTTTTATAACCAAGGAGCCCTGGTGGCATAGTGGTTAAGATTTCGGCTGCTAACAAAAAGGTCGGCAGTTTGAATCCACCAGGCTCCCCTTGGAAGCCCTGTGGTGCAGTTCTACTCTGTCCTGTAGGGTCACTATGACATGATGGCAACTGGTTTGGTTTGGCTTTTGGTTATAATCAAGGAGGGGACATTGGTGGTTCAACAGTAGAAGTCTTGCCTCCTCTTGTGGAGACCCAGGTTTGATTCCTGGCCAATGTACCTCTAGCACAGCCACCACCCGTCTGTCAGTAAAGGCTTGTGTGTTGTTATGATGCTGAACAGGTTTCAGCAGAGCTTCTAGACTAAGATGGACTGGAAAGAAAGGCCTGGTGGTCTACTTCTGAAAATTAGCCAGTGAAAACCCTATGGATCACATGAGGATGGTATAGGACTGGGCAGCATTTCACTCTGTTGTGCACAGGATCAGCATGAGTCAGGGGCTAACAACAGCAGTAACCAAGAGAATACATACAGTTCCATGGGTAGGCAAAGATGTATTGTTTTGGATGGTTTAGGGGCTCCAGGATAGGAAAGGGCGAATGGCCAGGATTTTCTAGTGGATTTTTCTGAGAGACCTTGTAGGAGGTGGATTAATTCCTTGGTCAAAAGTGGGTGTGACAAATATCAAGAGGCCAATGGAGGTTGCATCCGGCCTTGGGAGCTCCAGGTGAAAGGTGGTAGGGCAGATCAAAGGCTCCCTCCAAGGATTATTATTATTTTTGCATTTGGTTAAAAATTGACAAACTAATTGCTGAGCCCATTGTCAGAAACCTGGCACCCCATTAGCAATGATTGTAAGCAATTTCTCTCTATTATTCCTAATGAGACTGACACAGCCTCATCTTTTGTACTTATTGGTCAGAGAGAAGTGAAGGCTTTATCTCTTTCTCTAATTCGGAGCCAGAGAGCATTTGCTGCACTGGACCCACTCTGAGCTGCTGTGCAGAATGCAGGGCTCTGCTCATTGCTGACCTGAGCCAGGATGATAGATGATTTGTTTGTCTGATTGCCCAAGTGGGTCTCTTGCTGCATCTTCATTTTCCACCTCCTCTACCTCCCAACCACTCTTCTTACTCCTGGCCAGCTCTCAAGATATAGTTCATCCAAAAAACAAGAAAACAAAATTGAATAGAAAAACAAAACCCAAGTTCTTCTGCAAGTGAAACTTTAAAAACTGAGAGCTAAAGCTTTGTGGATTTTGGTATTTCAGTGGGGTTTGGAAAAGACCAAAATACTCTTTAAAAAAAACAACAGGGGGCGGGGCCAAGATGGCTGACTAGGTAGAAGCTACCATGGATCCCCCTTACAACAAAGACTCGGAAAAACAAGTGAATCGATCACAAACGTGACAATCTACGAACCCTGACCACCAAACACAGAACTAAGGAGTTGACCTGAATGACAGGGGAGCAAAAAGCCGCACCCTGAAGCAGTGACCACTTCTGGAACCGACATCCCGTGCCACAGCCTTGAGCCCTCGTGGTTTCCTGGTGCCAGAGTGGTGGGGCTGATAGCAGCTTACTGAGACTGGGCAAACATGGGAGGCAGCCCTAACCCCTAACCCCCTGGAGTAACTTCAGTAGAGACTCACCCAGTGCAAGCAGGCTGTACGCTGATGTGGCTGACAAGAGAATGAGCAACCACAGGAAAGCAGCGACTGTTCTTGGAGCCTGGAGCCAGCATCCCAGTCAGAAAACCTTAGTGCCGGGCTTTGGACTAAGCGCAGAGGAGCTGATCATGGCTTCCTGAGACAGCGCAAACACAGGATGCAGCCCTAGCCCCCTGAAGTAACCTCGGCGGAAACCCAGCCAGCACGCACAGGCTGTATAATGACATGGCTGACAGGAGAAGGAGAAATCATGGGGAAGCAGTGACTGGTTTTGGAGCCTGGAGTGCAGCGTCCCAGTCAGAAAACATTGGCGCTGGGCTTTGGACTAGGAGTGGAGGAGCTGATCATGGCTTCCTGAGATGGCACAAGCACGGGATGCAGACCTGACCCTCGGGGGCAATCTTGACCCAGCCAGCGCACACAGGCTACATGCCCCTCTGGAATCTCAGATAAAACAGTCATCACCAAGCAAGATAAGTAACTTTGCCTATATTGCTGCGCTACTCTCTCCTATCTATCTGATCCCTCCCCTCCATGCCCCAGATGGCTTTGTTTACATTGGAATTTCCTGGGCCAGGGAGTGAAGTGCTCTGCAGGTTGTTTTTTCCTAGCCCATTCTCCTGGCCTGAGAGAAGCAGCAATTAATGACAAGGGGGAGGGGGGGAGAATCCTTCCCTGACTTCCCTAAACTGGAATAAAAATACAGAACCAGCTCCAGCCAAGCATAAGAGGTCCACAGTCTTTGGCTTTCATCCCTACAGGGAACTAAAAACAGGTGGCTATTATAATGCAAAGGCAATTCTGATAGAGATCTGACTGTAATTGTTTTAGCGGAGCTGTGGAAAGACAAGTTTTGGAGGTCTGATACCTCTCTACCTATTAAACAGAGCCCTCACTGATCCACAGCAGGGAACTGAGGGCTGAAGCTCCACCCACACCACCTACCCACCTGCTAAAGGGGCCTGAGGATAGTGACTCCTACCAATTTTTAGAGGTACAAGGATTGGGTGCCTAAGGCACAGCTGGAGAGCCCACCCACCAAAGTGCTCTAGGAATAGAGACATACCTACCTCACTGGCACATGGGGGAAGGCTGTCAGCATCCTGCCCTCCTCAGAGTGTGACCCCCTGTCACTACTAGAATCTGGTGCATACAACTATCACCACTACTCCTTTAAGTTAAGACGTGACAACCTACACCACACACTTGGTGACCCAAAATCAGGACACCTAAGCTGATTTTATTGAAGAATAGTGAATGGACTCTTAGGCTCGTATATCTGGTAACAGCTCAAACCAGCTAGTAATAAGACATAAGTGATTCAAAGGCTACAACAATCAAGACAGTGCAATCTAGAAGCACATCTGGGTATATTGAAACAAAACAAAACAAGAAGATAAGACTCAGTGAGTGAATATAAAATAAATCATTACAATATCTTATAGATAGCTCAGAGACAGCAGTCGATATCAAATCACATAAAGAAGCAGACCATGATTGCTTCTACAAATCTCCAAATTAAAGAATCAAAATCTTTCCCAAATGAAGATACAATCCTGGAATTGCCAGATGCAGAATATAAAAAACTAATATACAGAATGCTTCAAGACATCAGGGATGACCTCAGAAATGAAATAAGGCAATCTACAGAAAAAGCCAAGGAACACAGTGATAAAGCAGTTGAGGAAATCAAAAAGATTATTCAAGAACATAGTGGAAAAATTAAAAAGCTGCAAGAATCCATAGAGAGACAGTATTCAGAAATCCAAAAGATTAACAATAAAATTACAGAATTAGGCAACTCAATAGGAAGTCACAGGAGCAGAACCGAGGAATTGGAAAGCAGAGTGGGGGAGTTGGAGGATAAGGCAATTGCACCAAAAAAAAAAAAAAAAACAAAAAAAAAACAATATAGATGAAGAAAAATCAGATAAAAGAATTAAAAAAAAAAAAAATGAAGAAACCCTAAAAATCATGTGGGACTCTATCAAGAAGAATAACTTGTGTGTGATTGGAATTCCAGAACAGGGAGGGATAACAGAAAATACAGAGAGAATAGTTGAAGATCTGTTGGCAGAAAACTTCCCTGGCCTCGTGAAAGATGAAAGGATATCTATCCAAGATGCTCATCAAACCCTGTACAAGACTGATCCAAAAAGAAAATCACCAAGGCATATTATCATCAAACTTGCCAAAGTCAAAAATAATGAGAAAATTTTAAAAGCAGCCAGGGATAAATGAAAAGTCACCTGCAAAGGAGAATCAATAAGTTCAGACTACTCAGCAGAAACCATGCAGGCAAGAAGGCAATGGGATGACATATACAGAGCACTGAAGGAGAAAAACTGCCAGCCAAGAATCATATATCCAGCAAAACTCTCTCTCAAATATGAAGGTGAAATTAAAACATGTACAGATAAACACAAGCTTAGAGAATTTGCAAAAACCAAACCAAAGCTACAAGAATTACTAAAGGAAATTGTTTGGTCAGAAAATCAATAATATCAGATACCAACACAACACAAGGTCACAGAACAGAACATCCTGATATCAACTCAAATAGGGAAATCACAAAAACAAAATAAGATTAATTAAAAAAAAATCTCAAAACAAGGAATCATTGAAGTCATTATGTAAAAGATTACAATAATAAAAAAAAAGGGACTAAATACAGGAGGCATAGATCTTCCATATGGAGAGGAAAACAAGGCAATATAGGATGATACAAATTAGGTTTTTACTTAGAAAAATAGGGGTAAATATTAAGGTAACCACAAAGAGGTCTAACAATTCCATAATTCAAAATAAAAACCAAGAAAAACATAACGACTCAGCAAAAATAAATTCAACTACTAGGAAAATGAGGAACACACAATTTATAAAGAAAAACTCAGCACAAAAAAGTAAGTGGAAAAATGAAATTGTCAACAACACACACGAAAAGGCGTCAAAATGACAGCACTAAACTCATACTTATCTATAATTACGCTGAATGTAAATGGACTAAATGCACCAATAAAGAGACAGAGAGTCTCAGACTGGATAAAAAAACACGATCTGTCTATATGCTGCCTACAAGAGACACACCTTAGATACACAAACAAACTAAAACTCAAAGGATGGAAAAAATATATCAAGCAAACACAATCAAAAAAGAGCAGGAGTGGCAGTATTAATTTCTGACAAGATAGATTTTAAAGTTAAATCCACCACAAAGGATAAAGAAGGACACTACATTATGAATAAAGGGACAATTGACCAGGAAGATATAACATATTAAATATTTAAGCACCCAATGATAGAGCTGCAAGATACATAAAACAAACTTTAACAGAACTGAAAAGTGAGATAGACACCTGCACAATTATAGTAGAAGACTTCAACACACCACTTTCAGAGAAAGATAGGACTTCCAGTAAGAATCTCAATAGAGACATGGAAGATCTAATTGCTACAATCAACCAACTTGACCTCATAGACTTATACAGACCACTCCACCCAACAGCTGCAAAGTATACTTTTTTTCTAGTGCACCTGGAACATTCTCTAGAATAGATCACATATTAGCTCATAAAATAAACCTTTGCAGAATCCAAAACCTTGAAATATTACAAAGCATCTTCTCAGACCATAAGGCCATAAAAGTAGAAATCAATAACAGAAAAATCAGGGAAAAGAAATCAAATACTTGGAAACTGAACAACACCCTGCTGAAAAAAGACTGGGTTATAGAAGACATTAAGGACGGAATAAAGAAATTCATAGAATGCAACAAGACTGAAAACACTTTGTATCAAAACCTCTGGAACACAGTGAAAGCAGTGCTCTGAGGTCAATTTATATCGATAAATGCACACATCCATGAAGAAGAGCCAAAATCAGAGAATTGTCCCTACAACTTTAACAAATAGAAAGCGAGCAACAAAAGAATCCGTCAGGCACCAGAAAGAAACAAATAATGAAAATTAGAGAAGAATTAAATGAATTAGAGAACAGAAAAACAATTGAAAGGATTAACAAAGCCAAAAGCTGGTTCTTTGAAAAAATTAACAAAATTGATAAACCATTGGCCAGACTGACTAAAGAAATACAGGAAAGGAAACAACCCAAATAAGAAATGAAATGGGCCATATCACAACAGACCCAACTGAAATTAAAAGAATCATATCAGATTATTATGAAAAATTGTACTCTAATAAATTTGAAAACCTAGAAGCAATGGATGAATTCCTAGAAAAACACTACCTACCTAAACTAACACAATCAGAAGTAGAACAACTAAATAGACCCATAACAAAAAAAGAGATTGAAAATGTAATAAAAAAACTCCCAACAAAAAGCTCTGGCCTGGACGGTTTCATTGCAGAGTTCTACCAAACTTTCAGAGAAGAGTTAGCAACACTACTACGCAAGGTATTTCAAAGCATAGAAAAGGATGGAATACTACCTAACTCATTCTATGAAGCCAGCATAGCCCTGATACCAAAACCAGGTAAAGACACCAAAAAAAAAAAAAAAAAAAAAAAAAATTACAGACCTATATCCCTCATGAACATAGATGCAAAAATCCTCAACAAAATTCTAGCCAATAGGATTCAACAACATATCAAACAAAACAAAACAAAACAAATCCACCATGACCAAGTGGGATTTATACCAGGTATGCAAGGTTGGTTCAATATTGGAAAAACAATTAATGTAATCCACCATATAAATAAAACAAAAGACAAAAAACACATGATCTTATCAACTGATGCAGAAAAGGCATTTGACAAAGTCCAACACCGATTCATGATAAAAACTCTCAGCAAAATAGGAATAGAAGGAAAATTCCCCAACATAATAAAGGGCATTTATACAAAGCCAACAGCCAGCATCATACTAAATGGAGAGAGCCTGAAAGCATTTCCCTTGAGAATGGGAACCAGACAAGGATGCCCCTTATCACCGCTCTTATTCAACATTGTGTTGGAGGTCCTAGCCAGAGCAATTAGGCTAGACAAAGAAATAAAGGGCATCCGGATTAGCAAGAAAGTAGTAAAATTATCTCTATTTGCAGAGGACACGACCTTAAACACAGAAAACCCTAAGGAATCCTCAAGAAAACTACTGAAACTAATAGAAGAGGTCGGCAGAGTGTTAGAGAAACAAATCACCAACTTCATATGGAAGGGAAAGAAGCCTTGGATACGTAAAGCACTACTGAAAAAAGAACAAAGTGGGAGGCCTCACTCTACCTGATTTCAGAACCTATTGTACAGCCACAGTAGTCAAAACAGCCTGGTACTGGTACAACAACAGACACAGAGACCAATGGAACAGAATTGAGAACCCAGATATAAATCCATCCACATATGAGCAGCTGATATTTGACAAAGGTGTCAGTTAATTGGGGAAAAGATAGTCTTTTTAACAAATGGTGCTGGCATAACTGGATATCTATCTGCAAAAAAAAAGAAACAGGACCCATACCTCACACCATGCACAAAAACTAACTGCAAATGGACCTAAACATAAAGTCTAAAATGATAAAGATCATGGAAGAAAAATAGGGACAATGTCAGGAGCCCTAATACAAGGCATAAACAGAATACAAAACATTACTTAAAATGAGGAAGAGAAACCCGATAACTGGGAGCTCCTAAAAATCAAACACCTATGCTCATCTAAAGACTTCACCAAAAGAGTAAAAAGACCACCTACAGACTGGGAAAGAATTTTCAGCTATGACATCTCTGACCAGCGCCTGATCTCTAAAATCTACACGATTCTGCTAACACTCAACCAGAAAAAGACAAGCAACCCAATTAAAAATTGGGCAAAGGATATGAACATGCACTCCACTAAAGAAGATATTCAGGCAGCTAACAGATACATGAAGAAATGCTGTCGATCATTAGCCATTAGAGAAATACAAATTAAAACTACAATGAGATTCCATCTCACTCCAACAAGGCTGGCATTAATCCAAAAAACACAAAATAATAAATGTTGGAGAGGCTGCGGAGAGATTGGAACACATACACGGCTGGTGGGAACGTAAAATGGTACAACCACTTTGGAAATCGATCTGGCATTTCCTTAAAAAGCTAGAAATAGAACTAACATACAATCCAGCAATCCCACTCCTTGGAATATATCCTAGAGAAATAAGAGCCTTTAGACGAACAGATATATGCACGCCCATGTTTATTGCAGCACTGTTTACAATAGCAAAAATCTGGAAGCAACCAAGGTGTCCATCAACGGACGAATGGATAAATAAATTATGGTATATTTACACAATGGAATACTATGCGTCAATAAAGAACAGTGATGAATCTGTGAAACATTTCATAACATGGAGGAACCTGGAAGGCGTTATGCTGAGTGAAATTAGTCAGATGCAAAAGGGCAAATATTGTATAAGACCACTATTATAAGATCTTGAGAAATAGTTTAAACTGAGAAGAACACATTCTTTTATGGTTACGAGAGGCGGGAGGGAAGGAGGGTGAGAGAGGGTTATTTACTGATTAGATAGTAGGTAAGAACTACTTTTAGATGAAGGGAAGGACAACACTCAGTACAGGGGAGGTCAGCACAACTGGACTAAACCAAAAGCAAAGAAGTTTCCTGAATAAACTGAATGCTTCGAAGGTCAGTGGAGCAGGGGCGGGGGTTTGGGGACTATCGCTTCAAGGGGCATCTAAGTCAATTGGCAAAACAAATTCTATAAAGAAGACATTCTGCATCCCACTTTGAAGTGTGGCGTCCGGGGTCTTAAATGCTAGCAAGCGGCCATCTAAGATGCATCAATGAGTCTCAACCCACTCGGATCAAAGGAGAATGAAGAACACCAAGGTCACAAGGTAATTATGAGCCCAAGAGACAGAAAGGGCTACATGAACTAGAGACTGCATCATCCTGAGACCAGAAGAATTAGATGGTGCCCAGCTAGAACCGATGATTGCCCTGACAGGGAGCACAACAGAGAACCCCTGAAGGATCAGAATGCAGACCCCAAATTCTCATAAAAAGACCAGACTTAATGGTCTGACTAAGACTAGAAGAATCCCGGCAGTCATGGTCCCCAAACCTTCTGTTGGCCCAGGGCAGGAACCATTCCCGAAGCCAACTCATCAGACATGGATTGGACTGGACAATGGGTTAGAGAGGGATGCTGGTGCGGAGTGAACTACTTGCATCAGGTGGACACTTGACACTATGTTGGCATCTCCTGCCTGGAGGAGAGATGGGAGGGTAGAAGGGGTTGGAAACTGTCAAAATGGGTCACGAAAGGAGAGACTGGAAGGAGGGAGTGGGCTGACTCATTAGGGGGAGAGTAAGTGGGAGCATGTATTAACGTGTATATAAGTTTATATGTGAGAGACTGACTTAATTTGTAAGCTTTCACTTAAAGCACCATAAAAATTATTAAAAAAACAAAACTACACTCAGAGGTTTTCCCACTTTCAAATATCAGCAAGCACTTATATGTTGGTGGAGCATCTGGGGTCTGGATTATGAAAGAGAAAGGTATCTGGTGTTCCTTCCAACTGGAGTAGTGCTCCCAGTCTGTTCTTCCTGAGCCAGCCCGGAAAAAGATGGTATTTATGAGTCCAGGTCAAAGGAGGGTTTCCTACAGCAACAGGCATCCAGGCCGTTCCCCTTGGTGAGGGCTTGGCCTGTGGGAGGTATGAGCTCTATAACATCCCTGAATCCCCAGCTCTTTCACGTCTTCTATGACACAGTCTCTTCTCTGTCTTCAGCAACAAAATGAGTTCTGGTTCTTCTGGTAGATATGCATAGCAGGAATTCTATATTCGTAGGACTCCACCTCATTTTAAAACCTATTTCTGTGTCAGTTGCCCACTATTTGTTAAATCATGAGACGACATGGTGATAGAATTAAAGTTAATTAAAATGGCTGTTAAATTCATTTACGTGAACAAATCTCACCATTCCAACATACTCTGATGAGTTCTTAATAATAATTTCCTTTAAAAAATAAAATGTCCAGTATTATTTGTTATTTAACTAGTAGTTGGCAACCATAGTTAACAAGGTATATGTCAGATTCTAATTATTCCCAGGACTATCTCACCAAATTTGAGGGTTTGGTCACTACTATGTTGTCAATGTCTGAAAAATGACAAGTGACAGTCATAACTCCTTTTCAGAAAACTGGATACAGCAGTAACCCAAAAAACCTGAGCTTCCTATTGCTGCTGAATTGACTCCACGGCACTGGGACTGGGTTTATTGCTGCTGTTACAAATTACCACAGCTCAGCGGCTTAAAACAATCAACTTTATTGTCTTACAGGTCTCTAGGTGGTGCCAATGGTTTGCACTGGATTACTAACATAAAGGTTGGTGGTTTGAACCCACCAAGTGGTACCATGTAAGAAAAGTCCTGGCAATCTGCTTCCATTAAGATTACAGACAAGAACACCCTATGGACCAGTTTTACTCTGTAACACATTGGGTCAACATGAGTTGAAATTGACGGCAACTAACAACAATAACAGAAACTCTTTTGGTGTAGTGGTTAAGAGCTTCAGCTGCTAACCAAAAGGTCTGCAGTTTGAATCCACCAGGCTCTCCTTGGAAACTCTATGGGCCATTTATACTCTGTCCTATAGGGTCACTATGACTCAACAGCAATGGGTTTTGTTTTCCTGGTTTAACAACAGTTCTGAAGGTCAGAAGTACAAAATGGGTTTCACAGGGCTAAAATCAAATGCAGGACTACATTCCTCCTGGAGGCTTGAGGGTAGAATTCATTTTCTTGCCTTTTCCAGCTTCCAGAGGCTGCCTGCATTCCTTAGTCCGAGGCTCCCTTCCATCTTCAAAGCCAGCGGCTGCATCACTCCAACCTCTGCTTCCATCATCATGTCTTCTTCTCTGACTCTGGTTCTCCTGCCTCCTCTTTGACTTCCCATCGCCCTGTGACAACGTTGGACCCACCAGAACAATCCAGGATAATCTCCCCGTTTCAAGGTCCTTAATTTAATCACATCGGCAAAGTCCCTTTTGCCACATTAGGTACTGTATTCACAGTTCCAGGGATTTGGAGGTGGACATCTTTGGGGGGCCATTATTCTGCCTACCACAGAAAAGCAAGAAAAAGCAGACTAGAAAATCAGTTTTTATAAATAAGCCATACAGAGACATTTTTGGGTGTGTTTTTTACCTTGGAACAATTGTTTTCAGACCCATAAACGTTTAGAAATGGCAAAAACATTAATTGAATTCCTGTTCCACTGCACCCTTTGTAATTTATTTCATGTTGTATGGAAGTGTGGTAGTTTTGTAGAATGAAAAATTTGCTTTCTGATCTTTCAAAGGTCAAGAGGCAAAGAGAACTAGTTTTAAATGCAAGTTAGACACCTAGAGCAATTAAAGGGAGATATAAAGTGATATGGATTTTAAGATGTGACATGGGCCAGATATAAATGGGAGAGAATTGACTAAGATATTAGCTGATTTAGGAAAATTCAAATCTTGCCCCTGGGAGAACACTGGGATTTATATATACTTCTTGTAATTCATTAAAAAAAAAAAAAAGTGCAAACCTCTTTCCTCAACAATTTTATCATTAAATTTGCAATTTGCTTGTCTATGCAGCCAGACAAACACAAAGAGCCAACTTCTGAGGTAAATTCTTGTTCTAAGCCTCTCTTTGCTGTCAGTGGGGCGCTGGTGACTTAGTGCCCGCTTTCAGAGATGTATTGAAATTCTATACGAAGTTAAAGGCTGCTCTGAAATATTCCCTCCCTCTCCCAGAACAAACAGACTCAACATGGTCCAAGTATTCCTCCTCCAGAATAAACCAAGAGGCTCTAAATGCCATTCTGGTTTTAGACCTTCCCTTGCAGCAGTTGCCCTTGGCCATCAGCTTGACTCCAGAGGTACATGCCTGTGTTTCCACCTCGCCTGCTGCCCCTGAAGGGTGGGTGTGAGGGAGAATCTTCTTTTGAGATAGGTTTCTCTCTTTCTGCTGATGGCTGAGTGATGGCTGAGCGGATGGTCAAGCAGAGCTGGTAGACTCTCTTAAGCCTCATGCTGATTCCTTTAGGCAAAAGCGCAATCCTTTCTCCATCCCTTGCTCTCCCTCCTGGGGCTCAGTCAGGCAACAGAGGTCACAATGAAATACAACCTGTTGGTACTGGCACCCGTTCAGTCACTTTAGCCTGCGTGGAAACGGCCTGCTGGAGCTGGCGTCTCAGCTCCGGGGTTGGCAAGACCAGATCACACTCCATTCTCACCGTGGCCTGGAACAGGAGCTGATGACAAGTGGCTACAGATGATGACAGAGAGAGGCAGAGAAGGATGGCCCGGGGGGAGGGGCACGACAAGCTGGACTGGGACCAGCCTTGCAGTTCAAAAGGAGCAGAAAATTGTAAAGTGTGGCTTGTTTGGAATCTTTCTTTTTCTTTTTACTTGTTTTAGTCCTTGTCTATGAGGACAGAAAACAGTGTGGAAATCACAAATTTGCCTTATCCTTTTTTTTTTTTTTTGAAAAGAGAAGCTTCTGCTTAATAAATAGTTTCATGCTACTCTGATGGGGCTTTCCAGAGGAATGGCTTTGGGGTAACAAGTACAATTAGAAATTATCATCAGCAATTACCAAATAGTATTTGGGATTTTGGTTGGTCGTTATCACTGTTCCTTGGCTGGAGAGTACCTTATACTGTCAGAAGATAGCCTTTAATTTTGTAGTAAATCAAGGAAAAGACAAAACAGCCTTAATACACAGGCACACCTATGTATGTCTTGTTATTCTGTAATTTTAAAACGTTAGAGAATTTCTGAATAGGAAAGTCTTATCAATGGGAATTAAATTTTTACATTAAATATTGCTCAGTGGTTGTCAGAATTTAGTTTGCACAGTGTTGCCTGAAGAGCTTGGTAAAATGCAGACTTCTTGCTCCTATTCCCAGAGTTTCTGATTCAATAAATCTGAATTACACACAAGAATTTGCATTTTCAACACGCTCCCAGGTAATTCCGATGCAGGTGATTGGGTTCCGGGTCTGAGGAAAAGTAGATCATATTTGTGGATGTCTTAGCTAATCATGGCATGGCGAGTACCCACTTTCCGGTCAAGCCCCCCGCGTTTTCACGTCACACCCGCGCTAGCAGTTGCGCTTTCAGGCGGTTTAGGAAGCCGGCTTCGGAGAGGGCGGGGTGTCGCCTGCATTGTTCTTTTCAGAGATTTCAGTCTCAGGTGTGTTCCCAGTACGAAGATTGAAGGGTGATCTGAAATCAAACACATTTGTCTGGGAGTTGAATGTCTGTCAGGCCCAGGCATGGATTTCCTTGAGCTTGAATTCTCAGTAAATGTCTTTCCAGTGAGAATTCCAGTCAGGATTCTAAAGGTGATATGAAACGGGCCTGATTTCTGCGCTTTCCCTGGGGGCTAGCTTAACTCACAAGCAGAGGGGGAGAAATCCACTTGACGCCACTGCTTGTTTTGTCATCAGCGCAGAGTTCGTATTTTAGGATAAAATGGTATGTCGATTAGTGGTATTAACTAGGCTGAGCCAGAAAATATCTCTGTGCAGAGAATCTTTAAAGATGAAAATGCTTGCACTTTGGAGGATGAAAAGATGGCAAAATGAAATCTAGGCAGAACTGCAGGGTGGTTTGCCTTGGAGAATGCTTGTTGGTTTCCACGGGTGCTCTTACCTGAACAAATCAGCAGGGGGCAGCATTGCACTTTGGTTGGAAAATAGTCTCTGGGGCTTGCAGCCGTTTAAAGGAAAATACGTCCAAGTGAGCAAAGCTAAAAACCAGAACTTTAGCAAGAACCAGAAAACCAACAACACAGAACCCAAAACTCTCTTTGTTATAATGTGCCATCTTTGCTTTTCTTGGCGCACAGAGTTTAATACTGAAGCATTAAGACTATCCAGGTCATACTTTATCGGCCCATTAACACACACTTAGGGTGGTAGATAATGCAGTGAGATGATTTTTCATCTTTCCCACTTTTCCTTTGGCTCTCTCATCTCATCTCACTGTCTTTGCCTTGCTGTCAAACAGCTGCTCCCCTACCTACTTCGCTCAAAGGAGCGATGGACCCGGCAGCTGGCCGCACCTTGGCATTGTGGGTAGAGGATGGTCATTTTGTGGAGCCCGATGGACATGCCTAGAGTCTGGCTGGAAAGCTCCCTGTCCTCTCCTGCCCCTTGTGACACCAGGCTCACGCTGTCATTATTCTGGGAAGTTTCTGGGGGTTCCAGTTACTTCTATGCACCTACACAAGCATACTTTTACAGCCATGGTTTTGTAGGCAGTGATAGAAAATACATGCTAAAAATTCATATCTTTAGGACTTGACTCATTATGTCATTAATAGATAAGGAGTCCTGGTGGCACAGTGGTTAAGAGCTCAGGCTGCTAGCCCAAAGTTCAGCAGTTCGAATCCACCAGCTGCTCCTTGGAAACCCTATGGGACAGTTCTACTCTGTCTTACAGGGTCGATATGAATCAGAACTGACTCAATGGTGACAAGTTTTATTAATGGATAAAGAACTGGCAAACTAAAAATCAATGTAACCACCGGCCTTAGAAATTGAAGCATTAGCAGTAAAAGGATCATGTCCACTGATGGTTCCCAAGCTGCTAGAGCAGAGCTTGGCATAGAAGGTGCTCGATAAACGTGCCGAGGGAATGAATGAATTCAAACATGTGTGTCATGATCTGTCCCTCCCCCCCCCCCCACCCTTAGGAGCTTTAGTTTTGAACAATGACTAACTGGGGGCTGAGGCTGGAGGTTTTACTCTGTCTCCTTCCTCTTCTCAGTTATTGCATATTTTGTCTCTGAGTTTGTGGACTTCCAGTGGCTAAGGGTTTCTTGAAGTTCTAACATTCAGCTCCCAAGAACAACTACACACTCCAAACAGTTTTGTTTCTCTGACATTTGTTCATGAAGTTGCATACAATTACAGTGTTGGGTCCACCATTTCGTGGGAGATTCATAAAGACTAGATTTGAAGTTTCCTTTCCCTTTGGAAGTCTTTCTATTCCTGGTTCTCCTCCCTTTTCTTCTTGCCCAAGTAGCCGGCAGGCTGGGAAACTTGACTTTGAGTGGGAGCAGAAGTGTGTGCAGGGCAGGGAATAACAGGCACTGGGAAGATTAATTACCCAGTGGAATCTAGCTTGACGGGGCAAGGTGAGACAGTTCAATTATTTAATCACATGGACACTATTGGCTTCCAAGGCCAGGAGCGCTGGGATGGGCCTCCCTTCCCCTTTTAATTTATACGAGGAATTGCTCCTCAACTTGCTGCTCCCAGCTGAACCCTCGGGGAGAGGGAGAGGAGCAACCGATTTTGGAGGGAGATGTTTGCTTCTCTGTATCCATCTGGGCTAGGTTGTGGAAAGTTCTCAGCGTTTCTGTTAGAACCTTGCTGCAGGCTACCTGTGTCTGTCCTAGCCCCGTTACGCTGCTGACTTGTATGTGTTGTTGCTATGTCGGTCGTTGTTGTTAGTTGCCCGGCTTATGGTGACCCCATGCACAATGGAGCAGAAATGCTGCCAGGCTCTGCACCATCCCCATGACTGACTGCATATCAGACAATATTCCTGGTGATTCACAGGGTTTTAATTGGTTGGTTTTTGAAGTAGATGGCCAGGCCTTTCTTCCTAGTCTGTCTTAGTCTGGAAGCTCTGCTGGGACACATTCAGCATCACAGCAGCACACAGAAATCCACTGACAGGTGTTGGCTGTGCAGGAGGAGGACTGGTTGGAAATAAAGCCTGGGTTTCTTGAAAGAATTCTTCTATCCTCTCCTCTCAGACACGGATTTTTAAGACTTTATTTTGGCTTCAGATTGGCAACCCATTTATACGACAGGTCAGAGCACATTATCAGACTAGGACACACTAGAGCAGTGCAGTCCAATAGAACTTTCTGGATGATGAAGATGTTCTAAATCTGCCCTGTCCAATAAGGTAGGCATTGGGCACTGCAGCTATTGAACATTTGAAATGGGGCTGGTGCAACTGAGGCACTAAATTTTTGAATTTAATTTAAATTTATTTAATTCAAACTTAAATCTAAATGGACACATGTGGCCAGTGGATATACTGTCTTGGGCAGTTGACTAGACCACACCCATGGGGCCGAGGGAAAGGATGTTTTATTTTCACTAAGGTATTTTGTTTTTGATTTGTTTTGTTATGGCTTGACAGTTATGCCATGACACAGAATGGTTGTTCTGGAACCAAATTCCTCCGTTGCATGAAAGTAATTTTATCCTCACATCTCACTGTGCTCTCTTGTTTCCATTTCTACAGACCCTTCGATGCCCATGTTTTGACCATTTCACTTCTCATTAGCATCTGAAAAGGGACAAAGGAATGGAATTTTACATATTCTGCTGTGGTTCTGTGTTTCCTACCAAAACCAAACCAAACCCTTGGCATGGAGACAATTCCAACTCCTAGTGACCCTATAGGACAGGGTACAACTGCCCCACAGAGTTTCCAAGGAGCACCTGGGGGATATGAACTGCCGACCTTTTGGTTAGCAGCTGTAGCTCTTAGGGTTTCCGGTGTGGTGAAGAATCTTACTCACTTGGAATCTGCATTCTGTAAAAACAAAATGAATTATTTGGTTGCATTTTCACCAGGCACTTTAGTCTTGTGTCTTCAGGACTTCTGCCATGTAACACCACCTATTAGCTTTGCACAGCCAGCAGTCAAACATTCTGTTTAGTACAGGTTTCCAAAGTTGTTCAGAGACTTAATGCATATATTAGATTGCTTGACAGCTTGTCTATAAAAATCAACCCTTTAAAAAGAAGGGCTTATGGACTGTCCAGGGCATGACAATTGCTCTCTATTCACCTGGAGCCACAGAGGAAGAAGGAGAGTAAGGAGTAGGAGTAGGATATGGAATGTGTGGCTAACTGCCTCCATGAACAACTGCTTCCTTTGCAATGAGACCAGAAGAACTGGATGGTGCCCGGCTACCATTACTGAACATTTCGATGAAAGATTCTGTGGAAGAATCCTGATCAAAAGGGGGAAAATGCAGAAAATACTCATGAACTCCAGACTTTCTGGAGCTGTGGGGGCTGGATAAACCCCTGAAACTATTGCCCTGAGATAATCTTTAAACCTTAAGCCAGAAGTATCACCTGAAGTCTTCTTAAAGTCAAACAATAGTTTAGCTTAACTAGTAAAAAAGTTCTGCCTTGAACATTATGCACTTTTAAGAACTATCTGTGTGGGATCAGAGTCACAATAGCAACTGGAAAAATTAGATAGGAACCTTAGGGAGCAGCGACCTTAGGTTAGTGGGGGAAGGACAAGTGAGAAAAGGAGGGGGAGAATGGTTGTACAACTCGAAAAATATAATCAAAGTCGCTGAATTGTACTTGTAGAAACATTTGAATTGGTATATGGTTTGCTCTGCATATTCTCAGCAACAACAAAATTAAAAAAAAAAAAGGGCCTATGAACTAAATATCCACAGTCCAAACTAGACACATGAGAAAGGTATTTCCACTGTTGTTGCAGAGTCTACTCCAACCCGTGACGACTCCGCGTGCGCGAGAGAAAACCTGTGCCCCGCGGGAGTTCCGGTGACGACCCCGTGTGTGAGAGAAAAATTGTGCTCCACAGGAGTTCCAGTGGCTGCTTTTTTGGAAGTAGATCACCAGGCCTTTCTTCTGAGGTGTTTTGGCTGGACTTGGACCTCCAACCTTCTGATTAGCAGGAATCAACCATTTTTACCACCTAGGGCCTCAAAAAAGTTCCAGGACATGAAATCTTACAGTAAGCAACGATGAAAGACAATGACAGAGCTATCGCAATGTCCCGGTCACTCAGGTTGAGTTAGAGAGTCATAATTAACAACTGTCACTCTTTCTCATCCTCCAACATCCAACCTGCCCCCAAGCTGATCAACTCACCACCCTCCTGCCGCATCCACCACACCGACTCTCGGCCCTGTACACCTCATGCCCTACTTGCTAAAATTACACAAATGAAGAGAAGCAATGAGCCTGTGACAGCGTTCTCTCTGTTCCTGTGGTTTACCCTTGCTAGTTAATTTGAGCGTTAACATTGGACTCTCTGAGTGACAGGAACAGCAGCCAATCTACTGTTGTACAAGCAAGCGCACATAAAGCCTAGTTGCTAACGCCCTTGAAAAATGTCCCTAGAAATGCAGCCCACAGAAAAGAGTTCTTTAAATGAAGCTAGATTCTCAAAGAGCCCATTTGCTGCCTGACTTAGAGCTAAGTCCTGTGGCAAAATGGAATTTGAGGCTAGCTGCCAGTGAACAGAAAACAGCTTGGGTACCAAACGGTGAGCCAGCGAGCTGCAGGGAAAGGAGTGATGTTAGCACAGAAGGTGTTCCACAGTCTGAAAGGAAAGAAAAATCCACAGCTTCTGTAGACAAAGTACAGATTGGTTGTCCCAGAAAGCTGGCATGTGGAGAGTGAGGAATGAAAGAGAAAAGGAATAAGAAGAGAGAGGAGAAAAGGAAGCAAAAGGAAGGAAAAGAGAAACTATGGATGCTGTTATCCTGCTTTGTGTTATTAAAGGGACATGGCAGTGGGTTTTTTTGGGGCTGAAAATCAAGGCATTTCTTCAGGAGTGAGTCACCACACAAAATTGCCTCTTTACTGTTACGGATTAAATTATGTTTTCCCCCTTGCCCCCTACCCCCAAGAAAAAATGTGTTGAAGTCCTAACCCCTGATCTCTGAACATTGACCTTGTTTGGAAATAGGGTCTATGAAGATGTTAAGATCAGTTAACATGAGGTCACACAGAATAGGGCAGGCCCTGATCCCATCCGAGTGGTGTCCCTATAAAGCGAAGACACATAGAGATGGGCAGACAGAAAACAACCCTGTGACAACAAACTTATGCTCTGGCTGCCAGCCAGGGAACACCTAGGGCTACCAGAAGGTGAGAGGGACAAGAACAGACCTTTCCCTGGGTCCTCCAGAGAAAGGCGGCCCTGCCAACACCCTGAACTCAGACTACTAGCCTCCAGAACTGTGAGGCAAGGAACTTCTGTTGTTTAAACACAGCTACTTTGTGGTATTTTATTATGGAAGCCCCAGAAAACTAACGTTCCTACCTAGATGTTAAATCCTGACTTCATAAGTGCAAACAGATCAACCAACCAACAACCAACCCTTACACTTTGCTCTTTCCAGCTTAATCATTTACCTTTCATAGGAGGAATTTTTTTCAGATAATCCAAGACAGCCCATTTCAAATCTCCTGGAGAAGAATTTGAACAGTGAGGAGAAGCCGTGTTCTCCCCGAGCCAGGCCTCTCGTTATGACCTCTTGTCCAGATGGAGTCCCTCTTAAATTCTCTGCAGATGAAGAGAATATGACTGATTGACACCTAACTGCAAAACCTCAGCTTGCTTTCTATCTCAAGGACTCTCATTTTGGTGGGCTCTAGAATATCATGGGGGAACTAGCCAAGCCTTCTTTTTCTTTCCATTTAATTACAGAAGAAAGAGCAAACCTAAAACTATGAGCACGTTTTAGAGCTGGTCCAGATGGGAGAATGTTTGTGCTCAAAATTCTCTTTACTTTGGAGCATGGCCAGTGGGCTCCTCTTTCTCCCAGCTGGGGTCCTTTCTGAGATGCCCAAAGCCCCCTTGTCAGCATCTGCCATATTCCATGGCTCTGGAGGGACAGCCTCCCGTCCAGGGCCACTGCAGGAGGCACCAGTTGCCATCGAGCTGATTCTGACTCATGCTGACACCAAGTGTGCAGAGTAGAACTGCACCCCATCGGGTTTTCAGTGGCTAATTTTTCAAAAGTATATTGCCAGGCCTTTCTTCTGAGATGCCTCTGGGTGGATTTGAACCTCCAACCTTTCAGTCATCCCCCAGGGGCTCAGCAGAAGCAGGGGGTGTAGTATTCAGTCACACAGGTGAAGGTCTCAGTCCTGCTCTGCCATTTACTATGTGCTGTAGGGGAATTACTCTCCAAGCTTCAGTTTCCTCCATTTATGAAATGGGTATAATAGTTATTACTCACTGGGTTATACTCTTTAAATGAGATAACGTATATAAACTGCTTGGCAGAATAAGCGTTCAATAAACATGACCATCTCTTGCCGGCTTCTCTCCACTTACCTAGCAGAGCCTCTTCTAGCTCCACAATGCTAATGTTTATAAGCCTTGGCAGTCTTCTTTCTGTTTTCATTTGAAAGTGTTAACTTCAGATACTCATTTTTTTTTTCTTCCTCAAGAAGACACAAGAAACCAGCAGGTACTACTTTTAGGTGCTGAGGCTGGATGACTGCAGGCAGATCTGGTTATGTGAGGACCTGCCAAAGTGTACACGTCTGCAAGAGGGAGGAACCGTGAAGTTTCTCTGGGTTGCCTTTGTGAGAAGCACCATCACTTATTTGCTGACACAGGTATTTATACTGTAATTTCAAGGACTGACATGCAAAATTTTCAACTGAGCCTTGTCCTTGATCCCTCCTGGGTAATCTAGAAGATGGAGAGTCTAATACCCTTGTGGGAATTCAAACGTGTCATACTCACTGACAGGCAATCACGAATCTAATGAGGGCAGAAACATTTAATTCAATTAAAAAAACCTGTTAGAATTGACAGTACAAATGTAAACAGGTCCCTGATGAACAATTGTGCTGGGCCTTCTCTGCTGCCGTATTTGTTGACATATACCATAACCAAGTGCAGAAGGCAGGTGATCAAGCTGATTCTGGCAGAACGGTGTTTATGCATTCTTCTTAGCCTGCGGTGTGACACACCATTTCCTTTGAAACCATGGATCTCATTGCTTATGGTGGTCTCATAAAAGTGACATTTTTTTGTCTCATATTTTGGGGAGGAAGGACCTGCGATGACTGGAGGTAACTATTCTTGGGCATTATTTTTTGTTGTTTTCAGGAGATTTAGGCAGTAAAAAGGGGTCTCCCATCAGCTGCCTTGGTCTTTCCCTGAGTCTCTTAGCATATCATGCAGATTCTTGTATGCATGTCTAGAGTTGATTCCTTCCGTTGTAGCAGTTGGACTCTGAAGACTTGTCAGTGGGCTAGTTTATGAGTTGCTACCTACTCTGGCAAACTTAAATTTTGATAACACAACACGTTTAACACCAGACTTCCATTTTTAATAGATTTAATTAAGAAGAAGAATGAATCAGCATCATTCCTTGAGTGACTCTGAGACATAGCTATATACCATTGTACTAAAAATTACTTGTAAAAACTTTGGATCTTTTCCATTGTTGTTTCCTTCTAGAGCTTCATAGTGTTTACTTCTTAAAAAAAAAAAGAAAAGAATAATCGTAAACATTGGTCTTACCAAAAAAAAAAAAAAAATCTTGGGTTTAGTAATAACATCAGGCATAAATTTACTCTCAATATTTGAGTATTCTCTCCATTTCCCTATTTCTAAACCTTTACTTCAAAATTGGTATTGTTATTCATCTTCGTCTTTCTTGATGGAGATTTATATAAAGGAAATGAGAGACTCGGAGCCCCAACCCAGTGGTTCTTTATCTGTGGGCTTTTTACCTCTGGGAGGAGAAAGAACACCTACGACATTATTGCAATGGGTCCAGAAAGTTGTATATGCACCAAATGTCATCTGTTGGTGTGATAAATCACCTTATACACAAATGTAATTACTATTTTTTAACTTAAATGTAATGCAAAATCATAATAGCTTTTTTGTGATTATAGTTTTTCTGAATTGATAGATATTAAAAGGACAGCTTGTAAACTGTGTGGGGGGGGCGGTTCTTTTATATTCTGGTTCTATCAAAGAGATTGATCTCATGTTTCTAAATATTGGGAACCTGTTATGGATTGAATTGTGTTCTCCAAGTTTATATTGAAGTCCTAACCCCTGTACCTGTGAATGTGGACTTGTTTGTGAAAAAGAGGTTTCTTTTGTTATGCTGATTAGGCCATACCAGAGGAGGGTGGGTCCTAAATCTAATCACTTCTGAGAGGTGTCTTATAAAAACAGCAGAATAGACACAAACACACACACACACAGTGGGAAGACAGACACCACGTGAGGACCCATCTACAAGTCAAGAAACACCAAGGATTGACGGCAGTCACCAGAAACTAGGAGAGAGGCCCCAGGAGAAATTCACTGAGAAAGTGATTTGGACTTTTAGCCTCCAGAACTGTGAGAAAATAAGTTTCTTGTCTTCAAAGCCATCTGCTTGTGCTATTTTTTGTTACAGCAGCACTGTAACACTAAGACAGAATTCCCACCCTAAACAAAGTTGGGTGAACGAGTGGGTGTTCTGAGTTTAAATCTTTACATACATCACGAATGTGTTGGTTATTATTAAGATATTGATCCTGCCTCAGTTTCTACACCAAAAAGGAGATTATTGGTCAGCTGCTTCCTAGCAGAGGCAAGGAGAGGTGCCTCCTGTCACAGTTCATCAGTGTTGCCAGGGCCTCCTTAGTAGGCTTTCCACGCATTTGCTCAGAACTAAATACTTCTTACATTTTTGAAGTGACAGAGAACAATTTTTCATTTCTTAGGATCTCTTTCTCCTGCCATCACTTTTGCTTGTTAGTTCATTTTGGTTTCCTTGTTCCCGACTGCTCTGCCTCCACAAACTGAAGTTCAGGACCTTATAAAAAGAATCCAGAGTTGCTTATCTAGGATCATGCTGAAGGAAGAAAGGAGGAAACTCTTAACTACCGAGTGGCTGCTGTGTGCTAGGTTTAGACTTTTACCCCCTAGAGCTAATGATCACCATGGTCATAGGGGAGGAATCTAGCTTGGAGAGGTTGAATAACATGCTGATGGTTGCTGCAAAGTAGGCGGTGAATCTGGGAACTAACCCCAGGTCTGGTGGTTTCTTAAACTTATGTTCTTTCTCTCTCTTCCTTTCCCAAAGGAGTCCTCTTCTCTTTGTTTTTGGTCTATTCTCTGGCTCCTCAAGGTCTTATTGGATTTAATCAAGAGGAACAAAGTAAGAAGAGAAAGAGAAACACGATGCGACTGTCAGGAAGAACAAACATGTAAGACTTCTTTCCTTCCTTTCTTTCTTCCTCCCTCTCTCCCTTCCTCCTCTTTCTTCCTTCCCACTTTCCTCAGTACTATTAACCACTTTAGAATCTCTGGGTGGTGCCAATGGTTAATGTATTTGGCTGCTAAATGGAAGACTGCAAGTTTGAGTCCACCTAGAGGTTAAGAAGAAAGGCCTACTTCCAAAAAATTAGCCTTTGAAAACCCTGTGGAGCAGCTCTATTCTGACACACATGAGCTCACCATGAGCTGGAGTCAACTTGATGGCAACTGGTGATTTTATTAACTACTTTGGATCTCTGGGTGAGTTTACATTTGCTGTGGACACATGTACTTTATTTTCCACTTAAGGTTTCACTTATATTCTCAAACAGGTGCAGTCTGTTGTCACTGAGAAAAAAAGTTTTTTCATAGCTAGGGAAATCCAAACATAGGACTGGAATATTTTTGGGATTATATACTGGAAACCTACTGATCAACAGTTCTAAATATATTAGAAAGCAAAGTTACTTGCTTCATGTCCCTAGAAAAGAGAGTGCTCACATGAACAGTAGAAATATTGTCCTATTCAAATATAGACTCTTTTAACTAACAGCTACACTTTGGCTAAAAAAGTTCATCTCTTTTACTATTATTGTCCCAGGTGATTAAGGTATTTGGACACATTTCCCTAAGTACCTCTTCTGTGTTCTAATATTCTCTCTGTCTTTGCACCCTGGATTGAGAGGCTGTAAGAAGTAATTTTAAACATATTGTCAAGCCTTGCATGCTTGTTGCATTTCCCTCTTGCATGTTCTATCTGCTGTCTCATGATTAATTCTTAATTTCCTCATTTCTTGTCAAGACTTTGAGCTGTGAGCAGTAATGGATGGCACACATCCTGACCTTTCCTAACTCTCACATTCTTTTACAGAAGAACTTAAAATAGTAAGTAGTCAAGTTGAGAATTCCCATTGGTGGAAGAGCTCCATTGTTGCTGGCTTTCTTTTCGCATGCCTGCAGGGCTGCTCACTGTCAATTCAGGCAAGAGTAAGCACACGTGGTCTTTGTCAAGCCCCTGGCACGGGGACACTGAGGTGGAGTCACTGGTGTCTTTTTGAGCATGAAGCACACCTGGACTTTTCTGTGTGTGTGGTGATTTCCTTTAACCTGCCTTCTCAGCCTCTGTGGAGAAGAGTGAAACTTTTGTGCTTTGTAGGAAGGACAAAAATCCAATGACTTTCAAAGAAAAGAAATGCACCAAAGAGGAAGGAAATGATGTGGAGGTCAAAGTTTGACTGCAAATGTCTTTGGACTTCTTTGTAAGAACCAGGGAAGTCTCTAAGGACTGAGAGATTGCTCTGAATAAACATTCAGAAACACAGTTACTGACCTCAGGGTTTTGAAAACCTCTGGCCTGGAAGCTGTTCCTCTCAGAGCTCACGTATTTCTTCTTCCTGACGCCCTAGAATGACAAATTTTTCCTGCCATGTGCAGGGTCTGCAACCCTTTCCTCAGTCTTGCTTTATGTTCTTTTGACTCCACTTCAGCTTCCCAGGATTGTTCAAGA
This sequence comes from Loxodonta africana, assembly GCF_030014295.1. Lineage (NCBI taxonomy): Eukaryota > Metazoa > Chordata > Mammalia > Proboscidea > Elephantidae > Loxodonta > Loxodonta africana. The sequence goes on from NC_087346.1 coordinate 2,796,246, forward strand.
AAGTAAAAAAAAAACAACCAAAAAAACCCTAACCAGTTGCATTTAAGTCTATCTCACTCATGGTGACCCCACGTATGTCAGAGTAGAACTGTGCTTCATAGGGTTTTCAGTGCCTGATTTTTTTGGAAATAGATCACCAGGCATTTCTTCTGAGGAGCCTCTGGGTGGATTTGAACCTCCAACCTTTTAGTTAGCAGCTGAGAGCATTGACTGTGCCATCCAGGGACTCCAGGAGCAAATTGGATGCCACGCCTATGAACTGATGACCTGCCCCAACTGCTGCATCTGCAGAAGCAAAGCTGGATTGGAACTCAGGCAAGGGGTTATGATTCTTTTACTAATTGGTCAAGCATTTTCTCCCACTGTGCCTGAAGCCATCGTCCTGGACTTGTCCCTAAGGAGTCTCATTCTTTTTGCTTTTGTTCTTTCCTCCACCTCCTCAAGGCCTTCTTGGATTACATCAATGAGAACAAAGACACAATAGGAAAGAGAAACATGATAGGGCTGTCAGGAAGCACGAAAACTTGAGGCTCTATTGAAGCAAAACTTCCATTCCTTCATGAAGTATTTGCCCATCCATTCATTTATCAGATATTTTTTTGAGCACATCCAATGTGCCAAGAACCATGCTAGTTGTTAAGATTATAAATGTAACCCAAGTATATAAAATTTTTTCATCTTTCCAGAATAACTATTTCATTAGTCAAATAAAGTGACCCATGCCTCTATTCTGTGAACTGCAGGAAATTCAATGACCATTCCCAAGGACTATGCCTTGAAGATGCCACCTCTTTCTCAGGGCCACAGCTCTGACTGGGTCTTCTCCCTCATCACCTGGTCTCTCCTTCACCCACTCCTGCTGCTCAGGGTCCCTGTGGTCCCATTTTCCCCAAAGCATAAATGTATTTTCTACCCTCATTGCCCAAGGCTGTTAGCAGGGGGCAAGGGTAAGCTGAACGCAGTGATATCTTGAAGTTATCCTGAGACTGAAAAAGGAAAGGAGAGCATACAGTGAGAGAGTGTCTATCACTGCTCCAAAAACCTCTTTCTTACCCCCTGGTCAGTGGCCATCTTGTGGGTGAGTTTACTCCTACCCATTCATGTTTTTTTCTTCGTCTGGCCTCAGGGTCCTCACTAGGGAAGAGTGAGGAAGGTTCTCTCTTTTAATTTATTTTGTTGTTGTTGTTGAGAATATACACAGCAAAACCTACACCAATTCAACCATTTCCCACTTGGACAATTCAGTGGCACTGACTACATTCTTTGGGTTGTGCAACCACTCTCACCTCCTTTTCTGAGTTGATCCTCCCCCATTAACACAAACTCACTGCCCCCTAAGGTTCTATGCAATCTTGTGAGTTGCTGTTGTCACTTTGAACCCAGATAAATCATTCTGAAAAGAGTTTAATAGCCAGATAATGTCTCCTTGGAGTAGCACCAGGCCACCCAGGGGCTTGTCTGTGACTCTATTTTACCAAATAGTTTGGCTTCTCATTGTCTCAGCTTCTCTCTTCATATCAGACTTTGGGCCTTTTCTTTGTAAATTAAAAAGCACACCACCATGTTTTCCTAAATAAAGAACAACTGTTCCCTAAAGACACATTCTGTCGCACCCCCTAGAATGCAGAAGTGGCTACGAGCAGCTTTTAGAACAGCATTTTGCTTCCTAATGAAGACAACAGGGACCCTGTCTGTAAGTGAATGTGGGCCAGTGAGTGACCTGATTTGCAGCAGTTTTGCAAGTGACAGGACAAAGATGTGTGGCTGCTATGGGACCACACAGGCAGGAGCATTTAATTCTGCCTGCAGGTCCTCCTGGAAGGCTTTGTAGACTGACTTGAGTGAGGAATTTTCCAGGAAGATAACAGGGGACAGCATTCCTTGTCCCTAGAATAGTATGTGAAAATCTCAGAGGCTCAAGATAGCCTGGCACCTTGGAGGAACATTTTGGCACAACGAGAGCACGAAATAGAAAGTTGGCAAGGACCATATAGTATGCTCAGGAGTGGGAAAGGACCTTGACATCAGGCCTGACATGATCAGACCTGTGCTTTAAAGGTTGCAATGGACAGACTGGAGAGGAGAGGCTGGAAACAGGGACATGGGTTGCTGCAACCAATTCTAGAGGGGATGAAGGTCTGAACTCCAGCAGAGCATGTGAGCACAGAGAAGACAGGATGGACTTCAGGTGGGCCGAAGCTAAGCGTCTTTATCTCCAATGCGGGGCTGCCCCGTTAACTGGCTGTGCTCACCAGTGTGTCTAGAACAGCATCTGCGCTCAGCAAATAGGCATTAACTAATAAATACTGGTTGAAAGAATGAATGGTGGAGCTGGACATTGATGTCTAGAGATGCCTCAGTGACCATCACTTCACGAATGTGACTGAGGAGTCTTCATGGTGCTTACACATACAATATGAGCTTTTGAATAAATATAGTGCCTCTTTTCTGCCACTTTTTTAAGGATAAGTTGAGGATGGTTTAATAAAGAGACATTATACAAGGTGTAGGCAGGAGTAGGGAAATGTCAAGTGATAGTACAGTTATCATCCCTAAACCCACAGAGAGGAGGGGACAGGGGTGCTATGGGAGCCTAGAAGGAGAAAGTCATGCAGGAAGGCTAGCCCTGACAGGACGTGTAACTTTGGTAGAGGCTTGCAGCCAGTTGGAAGAAACGGAGGGAATAAAAACCTTGCCACTACTCTTCTCTCTCCCTTCCATCTTCTGGCAGGAATATCCCTGGGCCAAATTCCACCAGAAGCTGAAGATCTCCCAGGCAGAGAATAGGGTTTGCCTGCCCCTTCCTGTAGCTCTGCCTTTTTACTTGAGGTCAGAACGCATGTGCAGGCTAACAGACGTCCTCCACCAAGGATTCTAGCCTGCCCTAATCTTCTGCTTCGGCCATTGCTTTGAAGTTACCCAGGCTTCATATTAGGCCCATAGCTGTAGCCCACTTTCTGAGCTCTACATAACTGACTGGCTACCCACCTGACTGGCAGCCCTGCTCAGTAGCTGAGAAACAGTAAGATCAGTTGGGTGCTTTCTTCATTCATAGCGGGTTGGAAGGATCTCCTAATGGATTTGAAATTTGATCTGAAAATGTTAAGTCTCAGACATAATTAAGGGCTTTATTTGAAAATTCATGCCATGACTGAATACCAGTCCATACTGGTGATCACCTTAAATGAAAATGACCTAGTATATACTGAATGTCTACTACATACAGGTACTAGGTTAGGGGCTTTGTAAGACTTTACAAGACTGAAGCTCTCAGGTCATTGAACATGGGGACACTTGTCTGCCATCATAGCCCTTGTCTTAGTCACCCAGTGCTGCCATAATGGAAATACCACAAGTGGGTGGCTTTAACAAAGAGAAATTTATTTTCTCACAGGTTACAAGTTCAAATTCAGGATGTCGGCTCCAGGGGAAGGCTTTCTGTCTCTGTCAGCTCTGGAGGAAGGTCCTTGTCCTCAATCTTCCCCTGGTCAAGGAGTTTTTCAGGTGGAGGGACCCCATGTCCAAAGGACGCGCTCTGCTCCTGGTGCTGCTTTCTTGGTGGTATGAGGTCCCCAACTCTGCTTGCTTCCCTTTCCTTTTATGTCTTGAGAGATAAAAGAGATAAAAGGTGGCACAGGCCACACCCCAGGAAAAATCCCTTTACATTGGATTAGGGAGGTGACCTAAATAAGGGTGGCGTGACAATCCACCCTAATCCTCTTAACATAAAATTACAATCACTAAATGGGGAACAACCACACAATACTGGGAATCATGGCCTATCCAAGTTGATACACACATTTTTGGGGGGACAAAATTCAATCCATGACAGCCCTATTAACAATCGCCTTGATAAAACTCCTGTCTCTGTGTATTACTTCTATTAAATTGAAGAATTTTGCAAAGCTTTGAAAAATTAAACTAATGTAAAATCTCTGTGGGGAATTGTAGCCGCAGCTGGGTGGAATGCATCAACTTTTAAATATCAACACTTCACGAGGCAGCCAAGCATAGAGCATGACGTCCCACTGAAGCTGCAGAGAAATCTAAACAGAATGCAGCAGCTCAGTAGGAATTGGATAATAATTCATGGGTGTATAAACCTGTAATTTAGCCTCCGAATTTCTGCCCTTTGTTACCCTTTTCTCTTTGGTTTTCTCATGCACTTTCTGATGAGGAAAATGATGTTGTCTTGATCCTTCCAGCTGGGTTGGTGGATTCATTGTAAGCAGCCTAGGTTTCTACTACGAATCACCATTTTGAGATAATGGGGCTCAGTGGTGCTGTAGCATTTTATGTATATGAATGGGTGGCCACTGAGTTTGTTTGAAGCCTCTTGATACTCATGTGTCTCCTCTTCTTGCACTTTTGCTTTTTCAAGTGAGGCCAAGCAAACAGGTTGCAATTTTGACCACTCTTCTTCCAAAGGGTCGGCAGTTCGAATCCTCCAGGTGCTCCTTGGAAACTCTATGGGGCAGTTCTACTCTGTCGCTTTGAGTCGGAATCGAATCGACGGCACTGGGTTTACTGGGTTTCTTCAGTGAAGTCATAATTCAGGTGGGTAAAATAATGTGTCTCTTTGCTACACCTTTCTAACACCCAATTCCACTGCCTGAATGAAGACAACTTACAAGTGTTCTAGGAGTCAGAAATATGTATCCCTTTAATATGATGTTATTGGAGTGTATATGACCCAGGCTAACAGTAAATTATAAGCTTTCTGACATAGCCAGAGCCAAATGACAACAATTATTACGATCAACCAGGAACTCTTTTTTTTTTAAATTTGAGTTTTCAGGAAATCTTTTCTTTAGCTGTGACTTTGATAGCCCTAGTTATCCACTCAGCCACAAAACAAACAAAAAGCAAGCTGCATTTTGTTAACTCTTGCTTCTATCTGCAATGATATGTACCCTAGCTCCTTGCAAAATCATCACCCTCCAGTAATTTCTGAAAGCCTCCGTGGTGTGGTTTTCGTGTGCTCGTGAACAAGGACATTTACCTACTGCTCTGTGTCTGCCGGGTACCGCACTCCCTACTTCTACTTTTGTTGGACACCATTGCATCCACTGGATATTGCTTCTTACACCACATCTAGTTGACGTACCAGAGTGCTTGGCTGTCAAAGCTTCACTGGGTTTGCAGCCACCAGTGCACGCAGCTACACTACTCTGTGTGCGGGGGGCGGGGCGGGGGGAGGACAGGACTGAAGCACCAATGCTGTATGCTGCAAGAAGTAAAAGCATTTCTTAAAAGTATTTCCTTCAGTTTTAATTTGAAGTCTCTATTTTCCCCTAGGAACAAGAATTTATGAGGTTGGAATAAATATCCAGGCGGCAGACAGCATTTTCTTTCCCTCTGACCACTGGTTGGTCACTTGTCAGTAAGTCTGATTTTGGGTCAGTTCATTCCAAGAGACCAAAAAAAACCAAACCCATTGCCATCAAGCCAACTCCGACTCATAGTGACCCTATAGCACAGACTAGAACTGCCCCGTAGAGTTTCCAAGGAGCGCCTGGTAGAGTCAAACAGCTGACCTTTTGGTTAGCACCTGCAGTGCTTAGCCGCCTAGCCACCAGGGTTTCCCATCCCCAGAGGCTCCTCAGTAAATACGGGCTGTAGGCGGGCTTGCCTCACCGGCTGCAAGGCAACTCATATCACAGGCTTGGCAGTGACACAATTTAAACTCTGTCCAGGATCTCCTCATTGTACATGTGATATTACATTGAAAATCACTGCTGTTAGAGCCTCTCAGGCTCAGAATTAAGCAGGCAGTGGGATGAAGCAAACAGAGGGTGTGAGGGGGAGGTTAAGGAGTGGAGGATAGGGTGGGGGATGAACAGTTCACACCTATTGTGTGGGGACAGGGAGGAGAGGCTGACTCTGTCCACAGGGTAGGAACAACCCACCCTGTGTGTCAAGTGTTCTGTGACAGGTTGGAGAAGTGCCAGCATCAGGGAAGACCAGCAAGAGTTGACAGGTGGTGTCCTCGCAGGAGGTGGGGCACAGGGGTGGGGAGCCTGGAGGGAGGCAAGATGCTCAGACTCAGGAAGACATCCATCACTGTCAAGGTGCCTGTCAGTGCCCAGGGGCTGGGCATTCACCCTGGGGTGAATATCTAAAGAAATGACAGGACTCTGGTTTTGAAGAGACTGGAGGACAAGGCAGTTTAGGAGGCAGGGAACAACCTGGGACTCAGTGGTTGGAAATTGGAAAGGAATACCTGGTCATCAGAAGAAGGTCATGTCCAGTTACTAGAATCTGATCGTAAAGATAGGCTGGGACTAACAAAGTCATTTTCAATACCAAACACTTGTATTTCTGACCCATGTGTCCTTAAATCATCCCTGCCTAGGGATGGATGGGGACCTAGTGTCTAAAACAAGCCTAAGCCTATGAGAAATAATGTCAAGTGGCTTCAACTGTGAGCCATAGTGGTCCAGGGAGACAGGTAGGTCATTACATTGACAATACAATTCTGCTGAATGAACAAGAGGGTACATCGTCCACAGGAGCCATTTGCTTGGTACGCTTATTAATTTCCAATGTGCCATTCTGGGATCTTTCCCAGAAATGTCATCCGTGACTCCTGGGAGGAATTTTTCCTAGCAGGTGTCACTGCTTTGCTGCTCATAGGGGGAACTTTTGAAAGCAACAGGAGTTACTTTTCATGTGCAGGTATCCCAGGCAGAAGCAAAAATGCCCAGCATATGAGAGACTGTAGAAAATGTAACTAGGGTTTCAGTTTAGTTTTGCCTGTAAATGGAAAACAATTTACGTGGTTGCTCCACCGGTTTGTGAAAGTAATCAGAGCTATTAGTGGAGAACACAGCCTCAAATTCACTGGGTTTAATACTCTGGAACAGCACCTCTCAAATAATTTTCAGCTATAGAATCCTTTGTTCAATTGGAATTTTTTTTGTGTGTGGGTAACCAATATCACAACTTATTTCTAAACCTTGCATAGCTCCAAACAGAAACTCTGTATCCATTAAGCAATAATCCCCTATTCCTTTTTCTCCCTAGCCTGTGATAGCCCCTAGTCTACTTTCTGTCTTTATGCATTTGCCTATTTTAGATACTTCTCATAAGTGGGATAGTATAATATTTACTTTTTTGTGGCTGAATTATTTCACTCAGCATAGTGTTTTCAAGGTTCACCCATGTTGTAGCATGTGTTGGGACTTTATTTCTCTTCATGGGTGAGTAATATTCCATTGTATGTATATACCGCATTTTGTTTATTCATTCGTCTGTTGATAGACATCAAGGGGATCCTTAAGGGGTACTCAGGATATGAAAACATATGGGACAGGAGCAGCTGTAGCTGAAGCAGGGGCATGGGACCTCCATCCTGCTTGGTCTCGTGCTCCACCCAGAAAGATTTTTTGGTGGAGTACAGTTTGAATACTGTACACAGCTTGTAATTCACCCCAAAGAGTAGTTTGTTCATTAACTGATCAGGCTGAAATGTTATGAATATTAAAAAAATCTAGGACATTTTTAGATTTTCAAAATATGGGACTTTTAAAGGACAAAAAGAAAGTTAGCTAAGTGGTTGTTCCAATTATTTACTGTTCTTTAATAATCAATCCCAACTATTCATGGTTAGAAGAACAACAGTCATTCATTTTGTTGGGGGGCATGGCTTACCTCTGTTCTATGCGGTGTTGGCTGGGGTGGCTCAGTGGGGGCTGGAGGATTCACTTTCAAGATGACTCACTCATATGGTTGGCAACTTGGTGCTGGCTGTCAGCTGGGAGCTCAGTTGGGACTGTTGGATGGGAACCTTGATTCATTTCCACATAGTCCTTTTTCAGAGTTATTTGAGCTTGGACAGCATGGCAACTGGGCTCTGAGCATGAGTGTTCCAAGAGACAGCATTGGAAGCTGCCAGTCTTGTAAGACCTGTGCCTGGAAATTGGCACAGTGTCACTTATACTGTATTTCATTGGTCAGGCAGTCACAGAGCCTACCCACATTCAAGGGGAGGGGACATAGGCCCCTCCTCTCCATAGGAAGATTGTCAGGGAATTTGTGGCCATCTTTAAACCACCACACTGCTCATCTCTCTCTTTGTGCATATCATTATCCTTTTCCTCCTCCTCAACAACAACAACAAAAATGTGTTGAAATACTACTAGGTACCAGGCATTTGCTGAGTGTTAAGCAACGCATAAGGGAGAAGAGACAATCACACAAACACAAGAAAGGCTTTCTTTCCTGTACAATCTATCATTAAAGAGAGTCATTATTTAAGATCACTTGCATTTAGCAAATATTTAAATATTGCCTACTATGTGTGTTGGAGGTGTCCCTGGGTGGTACAAACGGTTAGTGCTCAACTACTAGTCAAAAGATTGGCGGTTCAAACCCACCCAGAGGCACCTCAGGAGACAGGCCTGGTGATCTGCTTCTGGGAGGTCACATCCTTGAAAACCCTATGAGCGGTTCTACCCTGCACACATGGGGTCTCCATTAGTCAGAATTGACAGCAATTAACAACATCACCACCACAACCATTAAGACTTAGTACTTACGTTCAGTGAGTTTATAGTCAATGGCCATTACATAAGAGAGAACGTGGCCAATATTATTATAGAACTCTAAGGAATGTGTTAGGAAAGCACAGAGGGTGTTGGGGGATGGGAGAGATTCATGGGGAAGGCAGCAATTGGAGGAGCTTCAACTGAGGGCCAAGAAGGAAAAACATTTCAAGACAGGGGAATCATGTGAGCAGATGCTCAGAGGTTGGAAAGTGCTGGGTTTGTTCAGGGAGTGATGCTTCAGGTGTTTTGTAGGAGTTTGATGAGCGTGAAGAGGAGCTATAGAAGATAATGGTGGAAAGACAGATTGGGGCCTTCTAAGGAGGGCCCCCCATTTGTATTTCTAAAGCTCTTGTTTAGAATGTTTAAGAACTCTTCACATTCTATTTGAGAATAAGAATTTGTTCTGTGATCACAAGGATGCGGAGCTCTGAAATGCCATTTGAAAGTGCTGCAAGGGGAAACGTCACCTCACAGCATAGAATGGCTGCAGAGGTGGGGGTAGGGGGTGGGGAAGATGGTGCCTTCTCGCAGTCTTTGTCCAGTACCAGTGTGGCTGCATGGTTTTGGAGAGGCTCCATTTCCTGGTGCAAATTTTGAGTGAAGATTATTGCCTTTTCCTGTGTTCTTCTGTTAGAATCTCAAATGCCTGCCTGCTGATGTAGAAAAGGTTTCCAGAATAGCTGCTGCTCACTTTGCGTAAGATGCTTATGTCGTCCGGAGAACAGAGAGCAGGATATAGAACTGAGGATCTGTGGAACAGGCTCTGTTCCCAGACCTGCTGCCAGTTAACAGTAGGATCCTGGAGAAGAAAAAGAGAAGCAGATATAACGTGTGATGGGGATAACATAGGGAAGTATTTTTCAGATTAAGTTAGGAATACCTGGGGGTCTTTGAATCTCAGCGATTGAGGGCAGAGGAAGGGAGATGGTAGTTATTCCAAGTTAGGAAATAATGGCATAACCAGAGGTACTGTGATAAAAAATACAGGAAATTACCTCAAAGAGAAATAAGGGTCTCAGGTTAAGTGGGTGATACCAAGGTCTATATAGATTTTGAAGAAAAAGATAAAATACGTTGGGAAAGAGAGAGCTAAGAAAAATGGAAACAACTCATGAAAAACTTTAGTTTGATATTCTTAAATCCTGGCAGAAACATTCTGGAAGGTCATTTTGGAATGAGAATGACATCAGGGAAGTAGGACAAATAATTCATTTTTTAAATCCTTATCACTCTCTTGGTTTTATACTTGTGGGTGGACAAAAACATAATTAAAATGAAAACAATGTATTAAATGCTACTCTGTGGTATTTTGAATATAGAGAGGGCCCTTTATTTTCCAAACTCCCCACCCACTGGATTAAGTGATGATAAGCAGGGCATTCCTCTGCTACTAAAGAGGAACGCACACAAAGTCACATTTTGAGGAGCGGAATAGCTGCCTCAGGGTGACCAGGGAATTTATTGTGTGGGTGTTGCTGTTGTTCCCTCCAAAAAGGTGTGAGGTATTTGGGGCTTGTGTCTGAACTCTACCTATAAGATTCATTGCAATGCATAGTTATTTGTTTACTTTTCTATTCTTTATTCCTCCCCGGCCTCTTCAAATTAGGATGTCAGCGGCACAACAGCAGGGTCCTTGCCTGTATTCTCACTGCTGAATTTCAAGAGCACAGCAATGACAGGGCCATGGTGAATACACTACAGAGTGGCTTAATGAATAGGTGAAACTGCCTTCACTTAGAGGAATCTTTCCATAACTTTTGGAGCAAAAACTTGTCCCCTTGCTCATCATGCTTCATAACTTTCTACAAATTACCCTACCTGAGAAATGTATCTTTCAGAACCTTGATAATGTCATTCCCAACTCACAAACATACGAAAAGTCCAGAAGAATGAAGAGGAAGGAAAGAGTATTTGTGGATGGCAGTAGAACCTGAAAAGTCCAAGAGGAAATGGTACTTGGACACCAAGATGAGATGGATCATCTTTGTAAGGGTGATAGGTTCGAGTGGACAAAGGGGACTACAAAGGCCACATATTTGCAGGATGCCACACGTCTTTCAAACGAATGTTTCTTGCGTTGCTCAACTATAGTCCCCAAGAGGAAAACAGGTGGACAGGTTTGGCATCAGTCCCATTTTACACAGGGGGATTCAAGAGAAGCTCAGGAGTCGAGATGCTTTGGAGGGCCTCGAACTAACCCGGGTCTCCACATATTACTTATATCTGGGCTTTTCCCATCAATTGTGAGGTCTGCAAGAGGCTGAGATTCTTTCTGAGCAAATGGCAACCTCATGTCTACACGATGAACAGCTAGCATTTGAGAAAATGGCTTTGAGGAAGGCAGTGAGGTTGGTTCCGCCATCTGCATGTTGGGACAGTTAGCAGTCACCAATGTAGGGCACCAAGAGTTGAGTAACCGCAGACTTAATGGCGACTCCTAGCTTTCAGGTTATCTGAGTTCAATTCAGACAGATGAGTAGAAGCCCTGAAAACAGGAACTGGTTTCTGCTTGAAAATATGAACCAGTTTATTTTTGACTTTTTATTTTTTTTTTAACTTTTAAAAATGTGTCCATAGAGCTGAGCACCTGGGAGGTGGGGGCATTTGGTTTGTTGTCACTTGAGGCCATATCCTTTACAAACATGAAATTACCAAGGCAAGTTACACGTCCATCATATCTCTCCTCTGAAGGCTGTCAGACTTTCTTCGGGATCGAGGCCCCGGGACTTCCTGTGTATCACTGGACCGTGGTAGAAGAGTCCTCTCTCCAGGCTCCACAGAGTGCCTGTGCTTGGTGCATGAAGCAGAGGGGGGCTTGGTGCCTTTGGTAGGCTATGCAAGGCTATATCTCCAGCAAGAGACCACTCAGAAAAAAAAAATCCATTGCCATCCAGTCAATTCTGACTCATAGCAACCCCATGTATTACAAAGTCGAACTGCTCCCTAGGCTCTTCTTGCTGTAAGCCTTACGGAGCAGATCACCAGGCCTTTCTTCCAGAGAACCTCTGGGTGGGTTTGAACCACTAAGTTTTAGGTGAGCAGCTGATCGCAAACCACTTGTGCCACCCAGCTTCTGTTTAGAAGGCATTAGAAATATAAATAGATACACAGTGATGCCACAGTGATTCTGCTAATCGAAGATCATTTTTGGGGAGGTGAGAAAAATATTTCTCTTGGTTCAGCCAAATACATATTCCGAACATGTTTGTAGAGGTGGTTTCCCCTTCAGATCGCTACTAGCCTGGGTGGATCCTCAGCAGGAACATGGGAATATCTAACCTATATGAGGAATTTAGTATGGTAGTGGCATACTAATGGTGGTCAGGAGGTGGTTTACTGTCAGAGGGGGCGACGTCAAAATGACTGTCTATAAAATTTTCATGCAGTGTTTCATCCGAGCTTCATTATTTTTTATGAAAATATCCCTGCAGTTTTCATAAGCTCAGCTTATATGTATCAATATAACTACAAGACTAAAACTCAGTGCTAATTTACTTTTTGAACCTTCTAATGTGCTCCAGTCAGAGCTGTCACTGTTACCCAATTACAGTGGTTTCGTCCGCACACTGCAAGCACACGCTGCTGTTTTCACTGCTGCGGTGTTTTTACAGTCGCTGATTTGGTCAAATTTTCTGGTGTTTAAGGTACAATATTGTGGTAATTAGTATCTGTGAAACAATACTGGTAATTGTTTTTGAAAATGAAGTAGTAATGAAAGGAACAAAAGGAGGAAGATCAAAAGAGGCTTCCGCCTAGTTACTAATAATGTCATAAAGAATAATGTTGTAATTCAATGTAGAGAGATTTTACAAAACAATTTTGTTGTTAGTATTCATATAATCTAAGAAATACTACATTAAGCAAATTTCAACTACATATATTTATCACATATAATTCTATGATTAAAATTGATAATAAACCTGCATGTATATCTGCGGTGGGGGGCGGCACCATGAGCTACCACGTTGGGTGACACCATCCCTAGCAAAGCCACTGTATACTAATGATTGGACTTTTTTTTTTAAAGTTACTAACAAAAAAATTTCAAGTAAGATGGAGTCTTTTGAACTGCTGTTGATTTGCATGGCTCCTTTTTGCCATGTCCTCATCTGAAATACTGTCGGGCATTCTCTGTCCCACAGTTTAATTAATCTTTCAACTGTATTTGTCTGTTAGAGAGCAGGGATTCTCAGTTGCTTTAAATAGAAGGCAATGTTAAAACCCAGAGTGAGAAAAGTCCTGGATAAGTGACTGTTTTACTTTGAATGAGGTTGTTTAGAATTTTAAAGTCCTCTAACTTCTCATCCTCAAATGTCTTTTGAAGATGAATGGTGGGCATGGCAGTGAACTGGATCAGTCTTCAGCTCTCTGTGGATAATTCAAGTCCACGGACAATAAGAACATCTTCTTTTTATCCAGCATTAAAAAAAAAAATTCATCTAAATACTACTAATACTTTAACTGTTTTTATAATTAATAAATAATAATGATTTTATAGCATAACAAAAATATAACTAGTTAAAACAGCATAAACAATAAACATTTAAATATCATTTCTCTAATAATAGTACTATTATAGAAAATACTTATTAATATTGTTATGGAGAACCTGGTGGCATAGTGGTTAAGAGCTATGGCCGCTAATGAAAAGGTCGGCAGTTCGAATCCACTAGGCGCTCCTGGGGAACTGTATGGGGCAGTTCTAATGTATTATGCTTGCTTGCTTTCTTACAGCAGGGTCAAAAAACTATGATCCTTGGGCCAAACCTGGCTTGTCACCTTTTTTTTTAACTCCCCATTTTTTCCCTTCCCTGAGTTCCTGGTAACAGCTAATCTCCTTTTGTTTCTATGCATTTGCCTGTTCTATCTATTTCATATTATGGAGATCACACAATATTTGTCCTTCTGTGATTGACTAACTTCATTCAGCGTGATGTTTTTCAAGGCTCGTCCATGTTGTGGAGTGCATCAGGACTTCATTTCTCTTTATGGCTGAGTAATACTCTGTTGTGTGTGTGAGCACCACGTTTTGTTTATTCATTCATCTGTGGATGATCACTTGGATTGTTTCTGTCTTTGGGTGTTGTGAATAATGGTTTCATTCAGCAGTTTTAATCCCTCTGCCCACTGGCAGTATTTATTGCAATTTTAACGGGAGGCAAAATGACATTTTGAGAGTTTCATGATTAGGTTGGTTCTCTGACGTGAAGTGAGATGGACATTGAGTAACAGGAGGGAAGAGAGAAAGGAAGGGTGCACAGGGCATAAAGTGGACAACTGGACTGTCTATACTGCCCCACTCACGAGTGTCCAATCCCAGCTGGATCTGCATGGACCCAGATTTTCATGAAGCCCAGAGCTCTCAAGGGGCTGTCTGCTTCCTCCCAGCAAGAACAACTCTCAGTGCTGAGAGGTGGCTGCTCTTTTGTCAAATGGATTCAAACGCAAATGTTGCTTGCTCTTTGGTATTCTAAAGGTTCCCACCTAGAGTCTCCTGAGTTTTGGACCCTTTGTGGAAACTGATGAATCAATCTATGTTCTCCTTGGTGCCTGCCGAGCCAAGTTCTCTGCTGCTCCTTTCTCTGGTGGGAAAGATAAACGAAAATCCCATTAGTCAGTCCATGATATTGTGATGTCAGTTTCCTTTGAGCCTCTTGGCAAAACGCTGGTTCCTTTAGAATTGTACATCATATTGGATCCATTGAGAGTCATTATTTATCTGACAGGATATTTATAAAACCCAGCATTAACTGCAGCTCCAAGTCAATATGTTTCTCTCTTGCTGACACACATCACACCAACAGGCTTGAAATATTTAAATACAATAGTCCCTTCAAGAAATCATTAATTTTTCTATCACTGCAAGAAGTGATAATTTGATGGAAATTGATCTAGTTGAAAGAGCTGATGCTCTGAAGTGCCCCTACATCAGAGAAACCAGCATAGCACCTAGTGTGGGTCCAGCAAGGACCACAGCCTGGGCAGTGCTTCAGGAGCCGACGCACACCCCAGCGCCATCCCACCCACTTCAGTCAGGATGAAGGCCCCCTAGGGAGGAAAACGTTTAAATATCAAGGAGAGGAAATGAAACAGGACAAACCACCTCATTACTGGCCTTGTCTGTGTCTCTTTCTGTCCCTGCCTGACTCCCTTTTGCTTCTCCTCTCCCTCAGGCTCCTTTGCCCTCTCTTCTGTTTTATCCCTCTCGCTATTTTTCTCTGCCTCTTCCACTGGCTTCATCTTTTGCTCTTTGATTTTCCCCTTCCCTTATTCACATTCCCTGCTGTGTGTGGCTGCACTGAAATTGAGGACAATTTTAAATGTCTTCCTCAGGGTCACTGCTCCTGATAGATGAAGGGTCCAGTACGCAGTGACTGTACCTGGCTGTTTGCTCACTCCCGCACCAGGGTTCTGCATACTTAATTAATGCAGAAAGTTTCTGTGACCCTTCACAATGCAGGACCAGGAGTCAAACTATTAGACTTTCTGGGCTGCTTGGAGGACTTGGACCTTGTTTGGAATTTACCATACCTTGTGTTCCTGGGGAGCCCTGGTGGCACAGTGGTTAAGAGCTCAGCTGCTAAACAAAAGTTTGGCAGTTCGAATCCACCAGCTGCTCCTTGGAAATCCTATGGGGCCTTTCTACTCTGTCCTATAGGGTCTCTATGTGTCAGAGTCAACTCGACAGCAACACAGGTTTTTGTGTTCCTGGGTGTGTTTCCGGACCAGAGGAAAGGGGTCTGTACAACTGTTGAGATTGCTAAGCTAGCATTCTGTGGTTTATAAAAGCAGCATCGTAGCCTTCCTGTACAAGAAATGGCCCATCTGCTTTGTAGGTGAAGAGAGTAAGAAAGGAGACAGGTTTTCCTGTGTATTTTTTTTTTTAAACGCACAAAGCTATTTAGCATTATTTATGACAGCAAAATTTGAAAAATATAGAAACCCGACAATGGAGACATGATTAAGTGAATCATAATACAACCAATAAATTATTACACATTTACTATTGTTTTAAAAGAATATTTGCTGACGTGAAAGACCCTTTCATTGATTTTAAGTGAAGGAAATAAGGTATTAAACTACATCTAGACCAGAGCTTTCATGAGGGCAAGCATTTTTGTCTGTGTAATTCACAGCTGAGAATGCCCTTCGTGCCCAGAAGAGTGCCAGGTGCTCGCAGGCGTGTGGTCCATATTTGCTGAATGAAGTAATAAATGAACAGGCAGTATGTTTCCATGTAAAAACACTCGTGTATTTCTTGATGACAAATACTGATTGAGTTGGAAATAAAACAAAAGTTTATTGTAGAGTTAAAATGTCATGTTGGGTTATGCCCTGGAATCTTCATCTCAGTTTTATTCTCTCAGTCAAATTTACAGGTAAGAAGGAAATCAGAAGTTGTGAGGAGCCATAGACACACCGGGGACAAGCCTTCCCCCATTAAGTCCTTAGTGGCTACCTGGACCACTCGGCCTATCTTCCTTTCCTCCTGGTTCCTTATCACAACAGAGGTGCCTTACATCCCATTCTTTCTGTGCTCTCTACTGTCCTAGTATCAACTGTGAACAAACAAACGAACAAACAAAAAACGCTTGCTGTCAGGTCGACTCCAACTCATGGCAACCCATGTATGTCAGAGTATAAAACTGATCTTTCAAAAGTAGATTTCCAGATCTTTCTTCTGAGGTACTTCTGGTGGACTCAAATCACCAACCTTTCAGTTAGCACCCCAACATGCTTAAGTTTGTACGAGCCAAGGACTCCAGTGTCAACTAGTTCTGATGAACACTTAGCTTCAGGGTGGAGGGGAGGGTCATCAAAAAAAAAAAAAAAAAGAGGGGGGAGCAAAATAATGACTTAAATTCTGAGTTCAGGAGCTTGAAAATATTTGGAACTTAGCTGGAGAGACAGAAAAGTGTTAACTACAAAACAATATACAATTAAAAGTACAGGGAGTAAGCAAAGAGGAGGAAGCTCATTCCGAACTGGAATGGAGAAAGCTTCCTGTGGTAGGAGACAGGGCATTTCAGTTGAAGCATCAGGGAAATGGAATAATTGAATCATTAATGGTGTAAATATCAGGTGCCAGGACAGGTGAATGAGTAATATATTCATGGCCAGTCAGTCCTAATTTCAGTGTGTAGATGGGTTTTTTATCCACCAAGGTATATGGTGAGTTCTGCAGAGGAGCCTAAACAAGTTAGTAAGATAAGATATGGGACCTTGATAAGGTAAGAGACCTTATCAAGGTTCCTAATGAATGAATTCTTATAGACAATAGAGTTCCTCCTTCTTCATTGCCTTAGAAATTTTATTGTTAAACTTTACAGGGCTTATCTAGTGCCAAATGTGAGATATATCTCGTTATCCCTGCTGAGAAAGTCATCTAATCAATCTCTGGGTTCAATCTCAGAACCCATGAAGAAAGAAGTGATTTAAGGTATAAGAGTGGGTTCACTTAATTCATAGAAATTATCATAATCTCTGAACTGGGAAGGAATTTAGGGACTATTTAACTTAGGATTTCTCAGGTTGGTCACACAATCTTGGAGATTTGTAAGGTAACCACAAGAATTTAAAAATTTTGATTTTTATTGAGATAGTCTAAAAAAAAATTTAAGTCGTATTTTAATGATCATGTCCTGCTCTTTCAGTGTCTGATGGTGCTGATGATCAAACTAGCAGTAAATATTCCAACTTTAGGAGTCCTCGGTGGTGGAAGTGGTTAAGCACTTGACTTCTAACCAAAAGGCTGGTGGTTCAAACCCACTCAAAGGAGCCTCAGAAGAAAGGCCTGACTATCTGCTTCTGAAAGGTTACAGCCTTGAAAACCCAATGAAGTATAGCTCTACTTTGTGCCATGACTCCATGGCAACTGTTTTTTTTCTTTCTTTTGGTGCTCTGACTTTAACTGTACTGGCTAATGAAGAAAGAATGGAGGGAATACAAAGCCACATATGAACAAAAATTTAATGGTAGTTCAAATATAGAGGTATCTCCCTACTCCAATCTCAGAAGATAAACTTGGGAGACACTGGCTTGGTTTTAGCCACACCTCACCATTCATTGTATTGCTTGGCTTAATTATCTGGGTGAAATGGAAGGAGATTCCAAAATGGAGGATTTTCTTTGGCGAGGAATCAGACAGACCACATAAGAAAGAAAAATGGGGAGGGGAGAAGAATCGGGGGGGAAAAAAAAAGGTGAGCCTTTAGAGTAGGGGGTCTGTGAGAGTTTGGGTGGGAAATTGACAGTGAGGAAGAGAGGTTTTGGGCTAGTTTTGGTTATAAATGCAATCTTCTTGAGCATTCTGGGAACTGAGAAGAATCAAAACCTTCAGTTCCACCAGAAATTAAGCAGCGATTGAGGAAAGCTTTGTGTTGGTTAACATTTTTCGCCCATACTTTTCCATAAGGAATTTTAATGAAGCCTATGTGTTTTAACCCCCATGTGTCTGCCAGTTTGTTGTACTGTGGGGGCTTGAGTGTTGCTGCGATGCTGGAAGCTATGCCACTGGTATTCAGATACCGACAGGGTCACCCATGGCAGACAGGTTTCAGCTGAGCTTCCAGGCTAAAACAGACTAGGAGGAAGGACCCGACAGTCTACTTCTGAAAAGAATAGCCAGTGAAAATGTTATGAATAGCAGTAGAACACTGTCTGATAGAGTGCCAGAAGATGAGCCCCCCAAGTTGTAAGGCACTCAAAAGATGACTGGGGAAGAGCTGCCTCCTCAAAGTAGAGTCTACCTTAATGATACGGACGGAGTCAAGCTTTTGGGACCTTCATATGCTGATGTGGCAGGACTCAAAATGAGAAGAAACAGCTGCAAACATCCATTAATAATAAGAACCTGGAATGTACAAAGTATGAATCTAGGAAAATTGGAAATCATCAAAAATGAAATAGAATGCATAAACATCGACATCCTAGGCATTAAAAAAATTAGTGAGCTGAAATCAACTGGTATTGGCCATTTTGAATAGGACAATCATATGGTCTACTGTGCTGGGAATGACAACTTGAAGAGGAATGGCATTGTATTCATTGTCAAAAAGAACATTTCAAAATCTATCCTGAAGTACAATTCTGTCAGTAATAGGAAAATATCCATACACCTATAAAGAAGACCAGTTAATACGACTGTTGTTCAAATTTATGCAGCAACCACTTAAGTCAAAGGTAAAGAAATAGAAGATTTTTACCAACTTCTGCAGTCTGAAATTGATTGGACGTACAATCAGGATGCATTGATAATTGCTCGTGATTGAAACGTGAAAATTGGAAACAAAGAAGAAGGATTGGTAGTTGGAAAATGGGGTCTTGGTGATTGAAATGATGCCAGAGATAGCATGATAGAATTTTGCAAGACCAACAGCTTCTTCATTGCAAACACCTTTTTTTCATCAATATAAACGGTGACTATGCACACGGAAGAAACCCTGGTGGCATAGTCGTTAAGTGCTACAGCTGCTAACCAAAAGGTCGGCAGTTTGAATCTGCTGGGCACTCCTTGGAAACTCTACAGGGCAGTTCTACTCTGTCTTATAGGGTTGCTATGAGTCAGAATCGACTCGACAGCAGTGGGTTTGGTTTGGTTATACACATGGAACTCGCCAGATGGAATACACAGGAATCAAATCTACTACATCTGCCGAAAGAGACAATGAAAAACTCAATATCATCAGTCAGAACAAGGCCAGAGGCTAACTGTGGAACAGACCATCAATTGCCCATATGCAAGTTCAAATTAAAACTGAAGAAAGTTAGAACACGTCAGCAAGAGCCAAAGTATGACCTTGAGTGTATCCCACCTGAATTTAGAGATCGTTTCAAGAACAGATTTGATGTGTTGAACACTAAATGACTGATGACCAGACGAGTTGTGGAATGACATTAAGGACATCATACAAGAAGAAAGCAAGAGGTCATTAAAAACACAGTAGAGAAAAGAGAAGACCAAAATGGATGTCAGAAGAGACTCTGAAACTTGCTTTTGAATATCCAGCAGCTAAAGCAAAAGGAAGAAATGATGAAGTAAAAGAACTGAACAGAAGATTTCAAAGGGCAGCTTGAGAAGACAAAGTATTATAATGACATGTGAAAGAACTGGAGATAGAAAACCAAAAGGGAAGAACATGCTCAGCATTTCTCAAGCTGAAAGAACTGAAGAAAAAATTCATGCCTCAAGTTGCAACAGTGAGGGATTCTATGGGGGAAAATATTAAATGACGCAGAAAGCATCAAAAGAAGATGGAAGGAATACACAGAGTCACTACACCAAAAAGAATTGGTCGACGTGCAGCCATTTCAAAAGGTAGCATATGATCAGGAACCAATGGTACTTGAAGGAAGAAGTCCAAGCTGCACTGGAGGTATTGGCGAAAAACATGGCTCCAGGAATTGACGAAATAACAATTGAGATGTTTCAACAAACAGATGCAGGGCTGGAAGTGCTCACTCGTCTATGCCAAGAAATATGGAAGACAGCTTCTTGGCCAACTGACTGGAAGAGATCCATATTTATGCCTATTCCCAAGAAAGGTGACCCAACTGAATGGGGGAAATTATCAAACAATATCATTAATATCACACTCAAGCAAAATTTTGCTAAAGATCATTCAAAAGTGGCTGCAGCAGTATATTGACAAGGAACTGCCAGAAATTCAGGCCAGATTCAGAAGAGGACGTGGAACCAAGGATATCATTGCTGATGTCAGATGGATCCTAGCTGAAAGCAGAGAATACCAGAAGGATGTTTACCTGTGTTTTATTGACTATGCAAAGGCATTCGACTGTGTCGATCATAACAAATCAGGGATAACATTGGGAAGAATGGGAATTCCAGAACACTTAATTGTGCTCATGAGGAACCCGTACATAGATTAAGAAGCAGTAGTTCGGACAGAACAAGGGAATACTGATTGGTTTAAAGTCAGGAAAGGTGTGGGTCAGGTTTGTATCCTTTCACCATACCTATTCAATCTGCATGCTGAGCAAATAATACTAGAAGCCAGGCTATATAAAGAAGAATGGGGCGTCAGGATTGGATGAAGACTCATTAACAACCTGTGTTATGCAGATGACACAACCTTGTTTGCTGAAAGTGAAGAGGACTTGAAGTACTTTACTGATGATTATCAAAGACCACAGCCTTCAGTAAGGATTACATCTCAACATAAAGAAAACAAAAATCCTTACAACTAGACCAATAAGCAACATCATGATAAACGGAAAAAAGTTTGAAGTTGTCAAAGATTTAATTTTACTTGGATCCATAATCAACACCCATGGAAGCAGCAGTCAAAAAATCAAAAGGCGCATTGCACTGGGTAAATCTACTGCAAAGGACCTCTTTCAAGTGTTGAAAAGCAAAGATATCACCTTGAAGAGTAAGGTGCGCCTGACCCAAGTCATATGCTTTCGAAAGCTGACAGTGAATGAGGAAGACTGAAGAATTGACGGGTTTAAATTATGGTGTTGGTGAAGAATATTGAATATACCATGGACTACCAAAAGAACGAACACATTTGTCTTGGAAGAAGTGCAACTAGAATGGTCCTTAGAAGCAAGGATGGTGAGGCTGCATCTTACATACTTTGGAGCTGTTGTCAGGAGGGATCAGTCCCTGGAGAAGGACATCCAAAAACCAAAACTAAACCCAGTGCTGTCGAGTTGCTTCTGACTAATAGCGACCCTATAGGGCAGAGGAGAACTGCTCCATAGAGTTTCCAAGGAGCTGCTGGCGGATTCGAACTGCCGACCTTTTGGTTAGCAGCTGTAGCACTTAACCACTATACCACCAGGGTTTTTGGAGAAGGACATCATGCTTGGTAAAGTGCAGGGTCAACAGAAAAGACAAAGACCCTCAACAAGGTGAATTGACACACTGACTGCAACAATGGGCTCAAGCGTAAGTGAGCATGAGACGCAGGACCAGGCAGTGTTTCGTTTTGTTGTACGTAGGGTCGCTATGAGACGGAACTGACTGGATGGCATCTAACGACAACAACAACAGTGTTTTAAGCCTCTAAGGGACCTTGTTTAGTTGCCTTACCTGGCAGAAGAATGGGGAGGTGTGGTGAAGAGAAGTACTGCTCACCAGGGAAGTGCACGGCTGGGCACAGCTCAAGAACATTTATCCAAGAGAAAAAGATTAAGCTATAATTCAAATAGAGAGAAAAGTCTGATTGGCTCGAGGGGATTTTGAACATGGGTTGGGGCTCATTAAGTAGATGACCCTTAGATGGAAAAATCTGCCATTTCAAGTTCATTTCGAAGCCCTGCACTTGTCAAGTTCTCACTGCTGGTGGCTAGTTTTTCACATAATGGCTTTTCCCCCCAATTTTAGGGGCTTTAAATAGAAAAGCAGAGAGCTCAGAACCACTGACGCTGCTCCAGGAGGCTGAAGAGTTTCAAAGAATTGCTTTCTCCAAAGTGAGAAAATAAAAGGAATCTCTTCTTCTCCTAGATTTAAAAAAAAAATTGGAGCCACTATGCTTTGTACTTTTCAAGACTCTGTATCTGTCCATTGTATATGACCGTTTAGTTAATCCAGGCAGATTGACAGGATTCGTTTGATTCCACTAGGGGTCTTGGTCAGAAGGATAAAATGCTTGGCAGTTCTGTTTACCATGAAGTGGAAAGATGCTTTCAAACTGGGCAAGAACTCAGCAACAACACAATACCATATTTTTTGGACAGCAAGTGGACGCTCATCAAATTTCTCAGGCAGTTACGAAGTCACTTTAAAGTTGGTGATTTTTTCTTTATTACTGTGGTTGATAGTTTCAGTGAGCGCTTTTTTCCTGAAATGCAACCATGAGACTATATTAAAGAGTTACAGAAGAAACTAGGTCTTGCTAGACACGATAATGTGCATATGCCCAGTTTTTCTTTTCTTTCTTACTTAAAGCTTCTGGGTTTTTATGTTCTTGGAACAGGAACACACATTTGTTAATGAAACACCTAAGTTAGAGGACTGGTGCTGCTCTAAACGCATGACCCTCCTGCCTTATTGGAGCAATAAGGAAACTGCTCCAAATACCTTTTTGTCATTGTCTGCAAGTGTACATTTTCCAGAGATTGGCCAAAGGCAAAGTCTTGTCTAATGATGCTACAGACTATTTTATCTGTTATCCAACAGCACAGCATGCCATGATGTCATTTGGTATTTACTTTGTCCAAGCTCATCATTTATGTATTATCTGCCTCCTTTTTTTTTTCCTTCGTCTTTTCTGTTTAGCCCATGACAATTAAAGTAATGGTCTTTGGCATCAGATTCATCATAAATACAGACTTAAACCTGAACAATGAAATCACAAAGCATTTCTGGCTTATATAGCTATAAGACAGCCATCTAGCACAATATTTAAATTACATGGATATGTTATAATCAAAATGAAAACCAAAAACATTATAATGTAAGTTTTCATAAAGAATTTACAAACCACTGAGAATATATTTGTAAAACTCAATACTAGTTGCCTATTCAATAACTATTTTACCATTTTTAGTTGAGGACCTTGGTTTTTTTTGGTTGTTGTTGTTCTTTTGTTATGTACTCAGCTAAAAAATATTCACCCTCCTAGATTACATCAAGGGCTATTCCTTTGACACAGTTTTGACCAATGAGATATAAGCAGAAACCTGTTAGGGTTTTAGGGAAAGCTTTTGGACTCATTTTCTCCTTCATTTCTCTGTTTCTTCTTTTTTCTCGAACTTGGATATGACGACGGAAGTACAGTAGCTATTTTGCAACCATGAGGAACAAGCATCAGAACAAAGGCTCATATACTAGAATAGTGGAGTAGAAAGATGGCAAACTTGGTTTCTGATGATGTCATTGAACCATTGAATCAGGTCTGGATTTTCCACTCCTGAAGTCTTATTGTGGAGACTTCTATCTGTTTAAGTTATGATGGTAGGGATTTAAGCTATTTGCATAAAAATACAACCCTAAGTGATATTCCTAGACTATTCTATTTGCGGTTCTTTTTTTAGTAAAGTGAAGAGATGAACTGTAGATGAACTTTTCATAAAGTTATATACCATTATTAGTTACCCTCTGATCCATTTTTCTTAGTTAACTAACCTCAGTGTTTCTCTGATTTTCTACTCTTCTGCCCAGCACCATCTCATATCTTCATATTACGAGAGTTACAGCTTAGATTAGAGGCTATCTGAAGTTGAGTATGGAGGCCTGGTGGTGCAGTGGTTAAGAACTTGGCTGCTAACCAAAAGGTTCACAGTTCGAATCTGCCAGCTGCTCCTTGGAAACCCTGTGGGGCAGTTCTACTCTGTCCTATAGGGTCACTGTAAGTCGGAATTGATTTGACTGCAACTGGTAGGTAAAAAAAAAAAAAAAAAGTAGGTAGGTAAAATTGTGTATAATGGATGGTTGTGGTATTTAACATGCTGACAGTCTAATTGGACACCTGGAGTCATTGTTATTTCGTTTAAAAAAGCATTTTGTGACTGATTGGGGTCAGCTGAATTTTTTAATGACATATCCACGTGTCATGCTCCATTTAATTTGCATATTTTTTTCTCCCTCAGTATAGCAAATTATTTACACATTTAATATTTCATTAATATGCTTTCAAGATAACCTGAATGGATATAAATATTGATAGGAGTTAAATTACTGAGATGCAACCACAGTGATTTAGCACTATAATTGTTCCTTCCTGAATTAACTACTGTTGTATTCCCTTGGTTATATTTATTATGTAGAAGTATGAAGCACCCATGTAGCTATTACAGGATGCTTTTCTTATCTTCCCTGTTTTGAATTTTTGAAAAACATGAGATAGCCCTATTGGAAGTCTATGCCTTGAAAATATTGTGCACTTCATTTTAAAGTGAAATTTTGTCACCGAGTCAAAATAAAACCTCAAAGCTTTAAAATGAAACCTGACAGTAGTAATTTCCTCTTTCTAAGAGGGGAGCATATCAATGACTATTAGGAAGAATAAGGTCTTGCGAAATGCTCATTGTTTTTTTTTTTTCTAAGAAGAGAAAATTACTAAGAAGAACCCAGGACTGGGCAGGAAGCAGGAACTAGAGAAAGTGGGTTTTCTCTTCATAATAAAGAAGAACTGTTTTTTGGTTCCTATGGGGAAGAAATTTTTTACTGGTTTGGGGAGGAAGAGAATGAGGCCTGAGTAAATTAGTGTTTGACTGGAGTCTATCTTGTGGAAACCTCTGAGAAATAACTTTTTTATAACAACTTTGTTGAGATACAATTCACATACACTGTAATTCATCCTTTTTAAAATGTAGAATTCAGTGATTTTTAGAGTACTCACAGTCATGCAAGGCTTACCACTATCTAATATTGGAACATTTTAATCACCCCAAAGGAAACCCTGTACCATTAGCAGTCCTTCCCCACTTTTTCCTCCTCCTAACCTTAAAAAAAAAACAAAAACAAAAACCTTAGCAACCCCTAATTCACTTCCTGTCTCTATGGATTTGCCTGTTCTGTACGTGTTGTATAAATGGATCATACACTATGAAGTTTTTTTGTGACTGACTTCTTTCACTTAATATAATATTTTCAAGGTTCATCCATATAGTAGCTATTTTAGTTATCTGCCGTTATAACAGATGTACCACAAGTGGGTGGCTTTAACAAACAGAAATTCATTTTCCCACTGTTTAGGAGGCTAGAAGTACGAATTCAGGGTGCCAGCTCCAGGAAGGCTTTCTCTCTCTGTCGGCTCTTGAGGGAAGTCCTTGTATCTTCAGCTTCTGCTTCCTGGTTCCTTGGTAATCTCCACGTGCCTTGGTATCAGTCTTACCCCATCTTTCCTTCTTTCTCTTGCTTGTTTAATCTCCCTTATGTCTCAAAAGAGGTTGATTTAAGACACACCCTACACCAATCCTGCCTCATTAACGTAAAAAGACAACCCATTCCCAACAAGGATTCTAATCACAGACATAAAGCTTAGGACTTATAACACATATTTTTGGGGGACACTATTCAATCCATAACAGTATTACATAGCAGTAATTCATTCCTTTTTATCGTAGAATAATATTCCATACTATACATAAACCATATTTTGTTTATCCCTTAAGTTATGGATGAATATTTGGATTGTTTCCACTTTTTGGCTATTGCTGCTATGAACATCTATGTACAAGTTTTTGGGTGGACATAATGTTTTTGTTTCTCTTTGTTGGGTCATATTGTAAATCCATATTTAACATTTTGAGGAGCTGCCAAACTGTTTTCCACACTGGCTGCGCCATTTTGCATTCCCACCAGAAATGCGTGAGAGTGACAATTTCTTCACCTCCTCACCAAGACTCATTACTGTCTGCTGAGAGGTGTTTTAAGAAGAGAAAAAAATCAAACAAAACCTGTTGCCGTAGAGCCAATTCCGGCTCATAGCAACCCTATAGAACAGAAAAGCCAAATACTAATTTTTGAGTTTTGTTGCCATTCTGTGATATGATCTCCTTTGATCTCTCCAACCTTCAGTAAAGTTTTCTGTCTTCATAAATGGTGTTTGCAGTGGGCTTAGGGAGGGAGAAACTACCAGACCCTACTGCTTCAGTGGCCTGGTTCTGGGAGAAGAAAATGGAGCTGGAAGTGAGGCTTGGGGTGAGAGGAGCAGGCACTGAGAAGAGAACCCTGGGAATGCTCAGAGACCTAGGGAGGATGTGGGAAAGGCATTTTCAGCTGGCGGCTGGGTGACACCTTCAGGACATGTATAATACACTTCAAAGAGTCTTTGTCACATCCTGGCTGCCCTATAATTGTTGGTTTCTTCCTCTTGACTTCCTTTTACAAAACTCTTACGATAATAATATTCTACTCGTAAAAAAATAGTTGCACTTACAAGTATCCTTGAATCAGAGACCCATTTCTTGGCAAAGGTAAATGACAGAAACTTATTTGAGATAAAATTACCTCAAATTAATTTTGCCTTGGCAATTTTTTTTTTCATATTTTGTTATATCATTGACTTAATTAAACTTATTCCAAGAGGTAATAAAGCCAAGATTAAGAATGACCACTTTACATAATATTCAGGCACAACCTGTCCTCAACACTGTTTATCTTATACTCTTTGGTTTGCCTGTTATGTTCTCAAAGGACAGGAAAGGAAATAAAGGGGAAAAGCAAAGTTTCATAAAAAGTAGAAGTTAGTGTCTCCCCTTCCTCGCTTTCTTAATTCTTTATCGAACACACTCATATGTGTGTACATACTTACAGATACTAGTATCTCTTTCTGTTAACAGTATATGTACAGAGATCATGAAAACCCTTCTTTCATCTCCAAAACCTTTGCCGTGTGCTGCACCAGAGCAGAGTCGGACACACTGCAAACATTGAATGATTGATTCCTCCAAATTCTGATCACTGTCTTGGTTAAGACCTCAATAACTAAACAGCTTTTTCTTTGTAATACGTAGTTTTTCATAAGTCCAATATGATACATTTATTTTCTTTTGAAATAGGCTCTTTTACTGGCAAAATGTTGTAGATCAATTACTTCCATTAAGAATAATTGTCTTTCCAGAAGACGAACAACAACAAAAGAACCTGCAGTCTTATTGATTGACCAGACTGAAAATTTTAACTAAACTAAATTTTTATAGCATTGAAGCTCTACCTTTGAAGTAGGAAGTACATGACTTCCCATGAAGACCAACATATCCAGAGAGATACCAACTTGTGGCATAGGACAATGACCATTTGGGAATATGTTCTCTTTTTAGATACAGTCCTAACTTTTCTGTCCTGATGATTTCCTAATGACATAATAAAAAAAGTGAAAAGGCACGGTTTCCTAGGTTCCAGCCGCTACATCTGAGGCTGGATATACAGAAGTGTTATCACACAGATTTCGTGGGCTGAGGGTCAAATTGTAGCTATTAAGGCATCATATCTAAGGGAACTTACAAGTGCATGAACTCGTGTTTCCCAGCGCCATTTTTTTTTGTTCTCTCTTACGGTCTTAACTTTTCTTTCAGTGAAATGGCCTTCCAGTTTACTGAACTCCATGTATACTTCTAAGGTGTGCAGTGATGTGGGCTTTGGGTGGGAAGGGGAAAGAGATGTGGTACTGAATGAAGTCTATGTCTTTTAATCCTAAAAACACAGTGTGTGAGTATTGGGGGATGGGGTGGATAGCAAGGGCTGGGGTATGGTAAAATATGAGGGACAAAAAGCACCAAAAGGTGCAACACTTCTCATCCTCACCTCTGCCCACTGCGCATTCTACTAATTAGAATGTCATTTTAATTATCAAATTCCTCTAAAACGGGGTTTATTCTGGGAAGGCCAAAGGTGGTTATTCCAATAATGATCTAATCAAAGAAAGGGGATAAGAAACAGGTAGAAGATGAGTTTGAGAAATGGCAGGAGAATGAATGAGGTGATCAAGTGTGAAAAGGTGGGTGGTGAGCTTTGGACACAGAGGGCAAGGACAAAGTGATGGATTGAGTGGCTTGGGATCAGAGTGGGAAACAAGAATGGGAGATGAGTTCTTAAGGAAGTGGGAAGATGATAGGATTGGTCTTCTTAGCAATTTTGTCCAAAGCCCTTACAGCAGGTGGCATGGGACTGAACATCAGTAGGTGGCTGAGGCCTGAAAGCTAAGTAATTTGGAGAGTTTTGGAACCTCATTTCTCACTCTTCAGGCCAGGCTACTCTGGCCATGCTCTCCAGAAAAGCCTGGTTTCTCCCTATCCTATTCCTGCTCTTAACCTCTTCGAAGGAAGTGAGGAGGGGTCATAACACATTGGGGAAGGCAGAAGGAGATACTTCCTGTGGTCTTTCTGGGGCAGGTAATATAAGAATGCATTGTTTATAGAGAAATTAAAATCAATAATAAAATCAACTGAGATGGTATGCTTCTTATTGTCAGTATGCTCCAGCAATTTTGAACAATGCCAGTGATAAAATACTCCTCCCCAAATAAAAATATTTCATTGCTTTAAGTGCTACACAATTGCTGTGGGTTTATAAACTTATCACTCAGTTTCAAATTTAACGTGCTTTTATTACCTCTCTTTTAATAAACATTGTTTTATACATGCAAGTTAGTTTGGAGATGTCCCAGTTATACAGTAGATCCTGACACACACAGACCTGGCTACAGGCATTGATTTGGAGAGTAAGTTCTTTAGGGTTCGGATTCATTCGAGTTCACTTGGAGTGCAGCTTGCAGCTCCCGGCACTGTGGTACTTCATATTCCTGCTTCTAAACAGTAGGTTACAAATGAACAATGATAGCACAGGATTGCAAAGACGAAGAAAGGAAACTTGAGTTACTTCAGTTTTCTCATTCTTTGTGATCCTGTAAACCCATTGCCATCGAGTCAATTCTGACTCATAGCAACGCTAAAGAACAGAGAAGAACTGCCCCATAGGAGGGCCTGGTGGATTGGAACTGCCGACCTTTTGGTTAGCAGCCATAGCTTTTAACCACTATACCACCAGGGTTTCCTCTTTGTGATCACTTGGTGTTTGTGTTTACGATTTTAAAAAGCAAAACTGAGTATGAGATTCGAGGTGTAGTAATTTTGTTTGGAAATGCTAATGTGGGAAAATGTGATTTACATTCCCCTGAGCTCATTTTAGCTCATACATGAAACATTTTACTGAATTTAAATAAATTTAAATTCAGTAAAATACTGTCATGAAAATCAAAATTTGTTTTTCATTTTAAACTGAAAAAATTAAAGAATAACTCAAGAAAAATAGTGATGACTACGTGATTATTGCTATAGGCAGAAGCTTCTGATTCATGGTAATAGGCACTGAGGAGGGAAAGGAGGTGCTGGACAGAAATCAGGAGAGTTATCAAAAAACAAAAACCAAACCTGTTGCTGTCGAGTCAGTTTTGACTCATGGCAGCCCCCTGTCTGCAGAGAACTGCTCTGTAGGGTTTTCAAGGTTGTGACCTTTCACTGGTTCATTCAACAAACTCTCCTTGATGGCTGACTGTGTGTCTGGCCCTTTGCTAGATGCTGAGGATATAAAGATGATAAAACCTAATTGTCTGTTCTTGGGAACTCCCAGTCTAAGAGGAAAGACAGATATTAAAGCAAATAATTGCTTACAGGGTGTGAACAGAGAGTCTAGAGTAAGGAGCAAGTAATTTGCCATGTTGAGTTGAGAATAAATGATGATTACTCAGCTGATTTTCTTTTTTTTATAATTTTTATTGTGCTTTAAGTGAAAGTTTACAAATCGAGTCAGTCTGTCACACAAAAACCCATATACACCTTGGTACACACTCCCAATTACTCTCCCCCTAATGAGAGAGCCGGCTCTCTCCCTCCACTCTCTCTTTTCATGTCCATCTCACCTTAAGCTAATATTTTAAAGGAGTGGGTCTTTGCCAGGAAGTGATGGGACAGAATATTCCAGGGAAGGAGAAGAGCGTGTATAAGATATAGAGACGCGGAAGCGAATGGAGAGTTGGGAGGTGTCTTAGTTTGCTAGTGCTGCCGTAACAGAAATATCACAAGTGGGTAGCTTTAAAGAACAGAAATTAATTTTCTCACAGTTCTGGAGTCTTGGCCATGTCAATTCCTTCCTTATATGTCATCCCATAAGGAAAATGACCTATAGGAAGGAATTGACATTGTAAATGATCCTCACATGGTGTTATGGATTGAATTGTGTCCTCCCAAAATAGGTTTTGTAAATCCTAACCCCTCTATCTGTGGTTATAATCCCATTTGGAAATGAGTTTTCTTTGTTATATTAAAAGGCTATATCAGTGTTGGGTGTGTATTAAGCCAATCGCCTTTGAGATATAAAAAGAGAAGATTAGGCATAGCAAGGAATCAAAGATGGGGAAAGGTAGATGCCAAGCCACATGATGATTGCTGAGGAAAAAGGTGAAAGGAGACAAAGACCTTTCTCCAGGGCCAACAGAGAGAAAGCCTTCACCTAGAGCTGGCTCCCTGAATTCAGACTTCCAGCCTCCTAAACTGTGAGAAAATAAACTTCTGTTTGTTAAAGCCATTCACGTGTGGTATTTTTGTTATAGCAGCACTAGGTAACTAAGACACATGGCATTTCCTCCCTTTCCCCTGAGTGCATATTTCTGTGTCTAATCTGCTCAACTTAATAACTCGGAGGTGATTAGATTTAAAACCCATTCTACTCGGGTATGATCTAATTAACATAACGGGACAAAACCCTAGTTCCAAACAGGATTACATCCATAGGTATAGGGGTTAGCGCTCTGACACATATTTTGGGGAAAAACATAGTAGAGAGGAATGGGGAATAATTTTCTATTGGGTAAGCAGGTGAGTGGGGAGTGTCGGGAGAGGAGGCTGGATGGGCAGTAGGGACTGGGCTTCACTCTAAAACCTGTGTCAGGGACCATTGGAGGGTTTATAGAAGAGTAATGACTTGATCAGATCTGCACTTTGGAAATGTTGCTCAGGTAACAATGACTCAAGGAGCCCTGGTGGTGCAGAGGTCAGTGTTTCAAACACACCAGCCACTCCATGGAAGAAAAGGCCAGGCCATCTGCTCGCATAAAGATTAGAGCCTAGGAAACTCTGTGGGGCAGTTCTACTCTGTCATATAGGGTCACTTTGAGTTGGAATTTACTGAGTGGCACATAACAACACCAATCAATTAATAAGAATGAGGAGAGGCCAGAGGAAGGGAGAAGAGTTAGTGGGCAAGTTTCCTGCTGCACCTTCCCATAGATGAGGCAGGTCTATGATGAATTTCCTCTTGGGTCAGGCAGTGGGCACCAGGACCACCAGACAAAGCTCTGTAACAGAAGATGAGCTCCAGAATACTCACACCCTGCCTCTAAGACCCCTTTTCCACAAGTGCTGAATCTTTGAGCACTATCAAACACATGTAATTCTGCCCTGACTGTGCTGACTTGGCCAACATGAATTCTGAGTTTCCAGTGCCATTTATGTAGATTTTATTATATTCCCCATCTGTTACATTAATCTAATTTAGCTGAAAAAATAAAAAGTGGGGAAATATATCCATTCTTTCTCTTTGTCTATAATCTGGCTTCTTCGAAAGGCAAATCTTTTAGAAATTATTTAATTTTTTCCCCCAAAGTGTGGTTCAACAGCCTTTCTGATCCTGGGTTTACAATTCTCCTGAAATGATTGTTTGGGCTTCAATCTGCCAGTTTGCTATCTACACAAGCAGCTTGCAAGTGATTGCTCCGTTTGCTATCCGAGTAAGTAGCTTGCAAGGATTTGTTGGTTTACAATCCACTTTTACCCAGATTGGCCAAGGAGCGCTGCCCAGTAGCTGACCTTTACCCAGAATGGTTAGGAAGCCCACCTTGTAACTGAGAAGGAGTACATGGGCTAGCCTATAAAACATCCCGGAATCTGAGGATAGAGCTGTCCTGATGGAGAGGAGGGCTGCCCGAGCGACAGTCACCTTGAGGAAGACCTGTTCCAGCAGGAAGCTTGTCTAAAGCTGCCCTGGTTGACGAAGTGAAAAGTGCACTCTCTTCTTCAGGGACCTTCCCAGTTCTCTCAGTATACCTTTTCCCTGAGTTGTATCCTGAGTTTCCTGACATTGACTGTGAGTTACATCCAAATTGTATCCTGTTACTTCTGCGTTGTTGCCTTAATAAACCATGTAAGTATGAGTATAGTCTGTGAGTTCTTTGGGACCATTGCAGTGAATTATCAAACACAGTAGAGAAATAGAAGTGAAATAATGGAGAGGTGGGAAGGTAGAAGTATATTTGACCCCTGTCTCATAGGAACCAGCCTTGTGCTGCTTCTGGCTCGTGACATCATCTTTACCCAAAGTAATACATGTAAGTGTTTATATAAGTGGTTTATTAGTACTTCAAAGGTTTCGCTGTAAGTATAGGAGTTCCCAGTCTGGCTGGGTAGCCACTTATAATGTTTTTAGCTGTTCTGGTATTTAGCTCCATATTTCTAAATCACCGATGAGTGCATAAGCAGGGCTTGTTTCCACGGTATGAGTCTGATGATCAGAAATTCTTGGAACGGGCAGAAGAAGGGGGCATCTCCCTGTTCAGTGTTTGTCGTTGTTAGCTACCATCCAGTCTGCTCCGGTCTGTTGGGATCTGCTGAGACTTGTTCAGCATCATAGCAACATTCAAGCCTCCATTGACAGATAGGTGGCAGCTGCCCATAAAGTACATTGGTCAGGAATCGAACCTGTGTCTCCTGCATAAAAAGGAAGAATTCTACCGCTGAACCACCACTGCCCTCCCAACCTGCAGTATTTAGAGCTTTGCTTAACTCTTCTGATTTCCGTCCAGTGCTGCCTCCTTTCCCTCCACTGTGCCTGTTACTATGAATCAGGGAACGTCTCTACCCAGTTTCTCCTACCTCGAGAAAGAGGATCACAGATCTAATTGCTCCTGCTCCTCATTCAGACTTCCAGTCAGTGCCCTAACTTGAGCCTCGATGGCTCAGCGGTTAAGTGCTGTGCTGCAAACTGACACATTGGCAGCTTGAACCACCAGCTGCTCCACGGAAGAAAGATGTGGCAGTCTGCTTCTGAAAAGCTTTACACTCTTGGAAACCCTACGAGGGCAGTTCTGTCCTATAGGGTCACTATGGGTCAGAATAGCCTCGATGGCAATCCAAAACCAAAAACCAAACCCAGGGCCGAGTCAATTCCGACTCATAGTGACCCTATAGGACAGAGTAGAACTGCCCCATAGAGTTTCCAAGGAGTGCCTGGCAGATTCGAACTGCTGACCTTTTGGTTCGCAGCCTCGCAGCCATAGCACTGAACCACTACGCCACCAGGGTTTCCTCTATGGCAACAGGTTTGGGTTTTCTTTGGTTTGCCTCACTCAACCCTCCTGAGATAATGGGTGGCTGCACTTCTCAAGGTCTTCTGGTGTTGGGGTTTGAGTCTGTAGACACTTGGAACTCAGCTTTCTCAGCTCTTGTGCTTCCATCAGCTTTTCATGTCCTAAACATTTGTTGATATTACTAGTCCCCTGCCCCCCGTTTCTTTGTCTTTGTGGGTTTGTACCTTTTTAAAAGTAATTCTTAGTTTAGTGTGATTTGGGGGAGTAAAGGGAGATGAACATGCTTATTTCACCAGGATTGACTAAGAGGTCGCTGAAAAGCAAAATCCATAGCAGTAACAACGATGACGCCAATCTATTGTTATAAACTTTTGAATGCACTTTCACATAGTTAATTTTATTTGATACTTAGAAATCCCAGTGTGGATTTTATGGACAAGAAACCAGGTATTTCATTTATCAGAAAGGTGAAAAAAAGAAAACAGGCACAAAAGGGTAAAATAACTGGTCCACTTTCATACTTATGCATTAGTGGAAGGATTAAGATTAAAAGCCAGTTTCCCAACTCACAGTCATGGCTCCTTCCATTAGCCTGGGAGGTTTTCTGGAGGTTAATATTTTGAATAAAGCACTTTTATCTCCTTTTGGCATAAAACTGCAGATAATTTTAATAAGAAATAGGTCAGTCCTTTTCCTCCATGACTATTACAACTTTACATCATTGCATATTTCTAAAGATAAGCATCTTTTCAGCATTTGTAATATAGTACTTGCTGAATAGATACTAAAAGCACAAATTCTCCCTGTGGGCCTATGATCTAATGAGACATATAAGACCATAAAAACTGAAAATGAATAAGAAGTTGGGTAATTCTCCTTGGGTAGACATATTTGGCATCTGGCTGCATGTTCAGAAGCGTTTTTCTTTGTTGAATTTTCAAGCCCTCCCTCACAGCTACTTAGTTGTGGAAGAGGCATTCAAGGGAAAGGAAGAAAGAACCTCTAAGGAGAAATTTAAAGGAGGGCAGGCAAGAAATTGCTGTAGGTTTAGATATAGAGTTCTCAGGCTAAGAAACTTAGAATAATGTAACCATCTGTGAAATAAAATATACACCCTTGTTTTATCCACAACAAAATAACCTACCTAGAAATTAAGGCTCAATTAACACAGAACAAGTGTTTGCAAATGTTTTATAAATGTTTTCTCCAAAACATTTCCTCCTTCTCTATTTGTGGTCTCAAGCATGTTATTCTGAAGAAATCGCCTATAAAATGCAGACACATTTTCAAACAAAAACTAGAAAGTATAAACTGGCTGCCACTTTGAGAGACTTATGTAATGATCACAATAATTTTGCACCTGTGTTTTTCCAGTCCCTAATCTGATGTGTACCTTAAAAAAAAAAAAAAAGAGAGGATAAAAATTACAAAAATGAAGATAGGCTCCAATGTCATTTTCAGGAGGGTCTCTGAAGGTTTATCAAAGTAAAGGACAGAGGATGAGACAGACTCCATCACACTAAGTATGCCTAGCCATGGATTTGAAAACGACCAGTTTCCTTGTACTACCAAATGTTCAGTTACATAACTGGGTTACAGAATTTTCTTCCTGCCATTGCTCCATATTTCTACTCATTAGGCTTTACTTTCCTTGGGATATTCTGGGGCAAAGCCTATAACATCAGCCTACTCCATTCTCAGTTCCCTTTTCTGAGTCCTTGCCTAAAAAAAAAAAAATCCCGTTGCTGTCGAGTCCGTTCTGACTCATAGCGACTCATAGCGACCTTATAGGACAGAGTAGAACTGCTCCATAGGGTCCTCCAAGGAGTGGCTGGTGGATTTGAACCACCAACCTTTTTGGTTAGCAGCTGAACTCTTAACTGCTGCACCACCAGGGCTCTGAGTCCTTGCCTAGTCATCATTATTCTTCCTCAAAAGTAGTCAGTGAGGCCACAGTGGGATGGAGTTCAGAGAGCACAGGCTCTAGTAGCAGACAAACTTGGTTTTAATGCCTGGCAGTTCCATGTATGACTTGGGGCTAATGACTTCTAATGACTTCTCTGAGACTCAGTTTCCTTATGTGCGAAATTGAGATAAAATAGTATTTATTGTAGGGATTTCTTTAGAAGATGAAATAACAGAATGAATGCATAGTGCTAAATCCATGCCTGGCGTGTAGTTGTTGTTAGTTGCCGTCAAGTCAGCTCTGACTCGTGGTGACCCCAGAGATAATAGAACAAAACATTGCTTGGCCTTGTGCCATCTTCATCATCTTTTGTATGTTTGTGCCTATTGTCAATCCACCTCATTGAGGGTCTTCGTTGTTTTTAGTGACCCTCTACAATACACGATCTCTTTTTCTAGCTAATGGAGTATAATAGATACTAAGTAAAAGACAGCTATTATTGTTAATATTAAATATATCAGTTTAAAGAGCCAAATTTCTTAACAAAATTCTGTTCTGCTCCATCTTCCCTTTAGTTAAAAATAAAGCACAAAAGTGTGCTGTATTAGTCAGGGTTCTCTAAAGATACAAAAACCAATAGCATATGCAAAAGTGAATATACATATAATAGACACATTTTAATTTTTTTTTGTTAGACACATTACATACACATAAACAGAAAGATACAGAGAGACAGGGAGAGGTTTATCTCAGGGGACTGGAAGACTTGATCATGGGAGTCAGCAAATCCGAAATCCATAGGCCCGGTGGGCTAGAAACTCAGGCAGGATTTCTACGTTACAGCCTTGAGGAAGAATTCTTTTCTTGTAAACCTCAATTTTTTGCTCCTAAGGCCTTCAACTAATTGAATAAGTCCCACCCACATTATTGAGGGTAATCTCCTTTACTTAGAGTCAACTGATCATAAATGTTAATAACTTGGACAAACTGACACATAAAATTAACCACTACACAAGCTTAAGCCTTTTTAATAGTAATACTTTTGTTTAAAGCTTGAAAATGAAAGCATTCGAAAAAGGATATAATACTAAGTTAGTATCAGATACTAATGTCATTGATGATACAAATACATCAGATCTATCAAATACATCAGAATAAGCATTTACTTAACTAGTACACGCCACACATTATATGTGGAAATCACATATTGATAGAAAAGGATATCATGTATGGCGGAGGATCAGTGAAAATGAGGTAGATCTTCAACGAGATGGATTGACGCAATAGCCATGACACTGGGCTCAAACGTATCAATAATCGTGGAGATGGTGCTGGACGCAGCAAGGTTTAGTTTGCTGCACGTGGAGTTACCGTGAGTTGGAGCTGACTCAGTGGCAACTAACAACAGCAATGATGTGCGGAAAGAATGCAAAAGTGGATAAAAATAGCCTCTATCTTCAAAAAGCTCATAATTTGAGGGATGTAGAAAAAAAAATTTTTTTTTTTTTTTATGCTCTGTAAGTAGCTATCCTAGACAGCAAGACAACTTCATTACTGGAGGCAGATGTTACCCTTGGAGTAAAAAGAAGGAACAATTAATTCTAATGAGTGGCATGAATGAAGCCTTCATAAAATGGTGGATATGGTCTGGATAAGTAGGCTTTAGCTTTAGACAGACGGGGAGGCGGGAAGGAATTCCACGTAGAGGAATAGAAGCTTATGTCCAAAGGGGAGGTTTAGTATGGCTAGAACAAAGTTTAATGGAGGGAGATGGAAGGAGATGAAAAGTCTGGAAAAGAAGTTCTTTGTTCTTGTTGTTGTTAGGTGCCAGTGAGTCAGTTCTGACTCATAGTGACCCTGTGTATAACAGAATGAAACACTGCTGGTCCTGAGCCATCCTCATGATCATTGCCGTGTTTGAGCCCATTGTCACAGTCACTGTGTCAGCCCATCTCATTGAGGGCCTTCCTCTTTTTTGCTGACCCTGTGCTTTACGAAGCATGATGTCCTTCTCCAGTGACTGATCCCTCCTCATAACATGTCCAAAAGTCATGAGATGATGTCTTGCTGTCTTCACTTCCAAGGAGCTTTCTGGTGGAACTTCTTCCAAGACAAATTTTTTTTTTTCCTACTGGCAGTTCATGGTACATTCAGTATTCTTTGCCAACACTGTAATTCAAAAGCATCAATTTTTCTTTGGCCTTTCTTATTCATTGTTCAGTTTTCACATGCATATGAGGTGATTGAAAATACCATGGCTTGGGTGAGGCACACCTTAGTCCTCAAGTGGCATCTTTGCTTTTCAACACTTTAAAGAAGTCTTTTGCAGCAGATTTGCCCAATGCAATACATTGCTTCATATCTTGACTGCTGCTTCCATGGGTGTTGATTGTGAATCCAAGTAAAATGAAATCCTTGACAACTTCAGTCTTTTCTCTGTTTATCATGATGTTGCTTATTGGTTCAGTTGTGAGGATTTTTGTTTTCTTTATGTTGAGGTGTAATCCATACTGATCTTCATCAGTGAGTGCTTTAAGTCCTCTTCACTTTCAACAAGCAAGTTTGTGTCATCTGCATATACAGGTTGCTAATGAGTCTTCTTCCAATCCTGATGCCCCGTTCTTCTTCATAGAGTCTGGCTTCTTGGATTATTTGCTCAGCATACAGACTGAATAAGTATGGTGA
Source organism: Loxodonta africana (assembly GCF_030014295.1). Lineage (NCBI taxonomy): Eukaryota > Metazoa > Chordata > Mammalia > Proboscidea > Elephantidae > Loxodonta > Loxodonta africana. The sequence goes on from NC_087346.1 coordinate 2,834,159, forward strand.
AAGGATACAACCCTGACATACACCTTTCCTGATTTTAAACCACACAGTATTCCCTTGTTCTGTTCAAACAACTGCCTCTTGGTCTATGGACAGGTTCCACATGAGTACAACTAAGTGTTCAGGAATTCCCATTCTTCACAATGTTCCCATTCTTCATAATTTGTTATGATCCACGTAGTCAGATACCTTTGCATAGTCAATAAAACACAGGGAAACATCTTTCTGATATTCTCTGCTTTCAGCCAAGATTCACCTGACATCGGTAATGATATCCCTCGTTCTGTGCCCTCTTCTGAATCTGGCTTGCATTTCTGGCAGTTCCCTGTCGATGTACTGCTGCAAGCGATTTTGAATTATCTTCAGCAAAACTTTACTTAAGTGAGCTATTAATAACATTGTTTGATAATTTCCACATTCTGCTGGATCACCTTTCTTTGGAATGGGCACAAATATGGATCTTTTCCAGTTGGTTGGCCAGGTAGCTGCCTTCCAAATTTCTTGGCATAGACAAGTGAGCTCTTCCAGCATTGCATCCTTTTGTTGAAATATCTCAATTGGTATCCTGGCAATTCCCAGAGCCCTGTTTTTTGCTAATGCCTTCAGTGCAGCTTGGATTCTTCCTCAGTACCATCAGTCCTTGATCATATGCTACCTCTTAAAATGGTTGGACATTGACTGATTCTTTTTGGTGCAGTGAGCCTGCATATTCCTTCCATCTTCCCTTGATGCTTCTTGCTTCTTTCAATATCTTGCCCAAAGAATCCTTTGGTATTGCAACTGAAGGCTTGCATTTTTTCTTCAGTTCTTTCAGACTGAGAAATGTCCAGTGTGTTCTTTCCTTTTGGTTTTCTAACTGCAAGTCTTTACACATTTCGTTTTAATACTTTAATTTGCCTCCCCAGCTGCCCTTTGGAATCTTCTGTTCAGCTCTTTATGTCTTCATTTCTTCAGTTTGTTTTAGCTACTTTACATTCAAGAGCATGCTTTAGAGTCTCTTCTGATATCCATTTTGGTCTTCTCTTTCTTTCCTGTCTTTTGATAACCTTTTGCTTTCTTTATGTATGATGTTCTTGATGTCATCCCACACATCATCTGGTCTTCGGTAGTTAGTGTTCAATGTGTCAAGTCTGATCTTGAACCCAGTGCTGTCGAGAGATAGTCTCTAATTCAGGTGGGATATACTCAAGGTTGTACTCTGGCTTTCACGGACTTGTTTTATTTTTCTTCAGCTTCAGCTTGCATATGAGCAATTGATGGTCTGTTCTGGAGTGGCCCCGGCCTTGTTCTGACTGAGGATATTGAGCTTCTCCCTCATCTCTTTCCACAGATGTAGATAATTTGATCCTGAGTTTTCTACCTGGTGAGGTCCACATGTATAGTTGCGATTTTTTTTTTTTTAAAGTATTTGCAATGAGTTGTTAGTCTTGCAAAATTCTATCATGCGATCTCTGGTGTCATTTCTATCACCATATTTTCCAACTACTGATCCTTCTGGTTTCCAACTTTTGCTTCCCAATCACCAGTAATTGTCAATGCATCTTGATTGCGTGTTTGATCAGCTTCAGACTGCAGAAGTTGGTAAAAATCTCCAATTTCCTCATCTTTGGCCTGAGTGGCTGGTACACAAATTTGAATAACAGTCATATTAACTGGTCTTCCTTGTAGGCATATGGATATTATTTGATTACTGACAGAGTTATATTTCAGGCTAAATCTTGCAATATTCTTTTTGATGGTGAATGCAACTCCATTTCTCTTCAATTTTCCATTCCTGGCTGTATGATTGTCTGATTCAAAATGTCCAATACTAGTCCATTTCAGCCTAGGATATCGATTTTCATGCATTCCATTTCATTTTTGACGACTTGCCGTTTTCCTACATTCCTGCTTCATACATTCCGCATTCTGATTATTAATGGATGTTTGCGGGTCTTTCTTCTCATTTTGAGTCGTGCCACATCAGCAAATGAAGGTCCTGAAAGCTTGACTCCACCCATGTCATCAAGGTCGACCTTACTTTGATGCAGTGGCTCTTCACCAGTTGTATTCTGATTGCCTCCCAACCTGATGGGCTCATCTTCTGGCACTATATCAGACAATGGTCTGCTGCTATACTTAAGGTTTTCACTGGCCAATTTTTTTAAGAAATAGATTGCTAGGTCCTTCTCCCTAGTCTATCTTAGTCTGGAAGCTCCACTGAAACCTGTCCACCATGGGTGACCCTGCCGGTATTTGAAATCCTGTTGGTATAGCTTCCATCATCACAGCGACATGGAAAAACCACTGCACAATAAACTGATAGATGAGTGGCTGGTTTCTACTTTAGTTGGGAAATAATGGGAAGCCACTGAAGGTGTTTGATCAAGACAACGACATGATCCAGTAGGGGTTTTAGAAGAGGTAGCTTTTTAGGAGAAGAATTGTGAAGTGGTGAAATAAAGATGAAAAGTTCAATTGAAAGCCCCCTTTACTTGACCTGTTAATATCTGCGGGAGTACTGAACATAGCTTTGAGTGAGGGTAGCAGTAGGGAAAAGGTAGGTTTGAGTGACATTTCAGACCTAGGATTCCCAGCACTTGATGATTAATTGGATACAGGAGAAGAGTTGTTGCCATTCTAAATATTTATTTATTTAAAAGTAATACGTAAAATTTAAATATTACCAAATATATAATAAGGGAGATTAAAGTCCAATGATGGAAATTACTGGTGCTTAGGAGCTTTATGAGTTTAGATTTTAAAGAAGCACAAACATGTGGAGGAAAGAAAAATATGACAGACTATCACAAATCACAGAAAAAACAAACAAAAATTTATGGAAACTGTGAAAGACAAAAAAGAGGTGCTTTTAGAGTTATGATAATAATAAAATAAATAATCAAGAGTCCTCTGTTTTTTGCTTATGTGTGATGCTAACAGATGAAAGAGCGGGGGCAGAAAACATTCAAATCTATTTTGATTTTGTTTTCCGTCTCAGTGAGAATGGTGCTAGGACTGGGGAAAAGAGAACAAAAATATTTATAGGTAATTAAAATGTGAGTTAGATGAAAGATAATTAAGGAGTCTGGCCACTTTCAAAAGTAAATCTTGAGTTTTTGACAAAGGATATTGTTTGATTTCATCAAAAGGACTAGTGTATATATCAGTCGATTTTATTTTTTTGTGTTTTTTTTTATATTAATTATTTTGAAATCATTGAAAAAAGAAAAATATTCCAAAAGATCAACACGGGAAAATGGTGACTGAATTATCAAAATGGGAAAGGCTGTAAGACATGTGAATGGCCCACACAATTCTAGAAATACAGCATTAATTTAAGGAGGGAGATTCATAGCTAGTTGATATCCATTCTCAAAGAACTTGATCTAACGAGTGAGTTATTCACCTGGAAGGTGGTGTTTAGAAACTTCTCAACAGGGCTTTGTATTAAATTTGTCTTGAAAAAAAAATTTTTTTTTTTAATAAATTCATGACTTGTATAAAGACATAGAAAGTAGAGTTGCTTATCAAATTTGTGGATGACAAAACCTGGGAGAAATAGATAAAACGATGGATGAGAATCATCGTTCAAAGTGATTTTACCAGACTGGAAAGATGAGTAGAAATCACAAGATAATATTTCAGGATGTTAAAAGTAGTATCCTCAATAAAGGTTTTTTTTTGAACAATTTTGCAAGTATTGTTAGTCAAACACTGAATACCTGGGACATTCAGTTCACCCCCAATGGAAAGCAGTGAAATTTTGCATTTTATGAAAGTGTGTAATCCGGATTAAGATTGGCAATAATACCTATGCTAAACCAACCATATCAGGAATATGTGTTAATATTATCAATTTAAGAGGGTCATTGACAAAACAGAATAAGGACACAAAGATGATAAAAGGCTTGGGAACCTTATCAAGTTTGCCATAATTGAGGGAACTCGAGGACATTTAATTAATAGCACAGAAGACTTAGGAGACTTTGCAGTCTCTTTCTAAATGTGTGACATGAAAGCTAAGGCAGTAGGCTTAACTCTATGGAGTGGTAGCTTATGGTTATTAATATAATATTTCAGTTTCCCAGGAAATACTCATGTAATTACTTATGACTCTCTCAGCATACTTTCCTCCCACTTTTTATTTCTTACGCATTTTTTGTACATCATTATCATAACACTACCTTGCATTATATAGTGTTTATAGGTGTGGATCACTTTTGATTTGATCCTTTCAACAAAAGCGAGGGGTGGTCAGGGGATTATTAGCATTCCCATTTTGAAGAGGAGGGCACTGAGTCTCAAGAAGACGGTGATACATTTTTTTCTCAACATGAGATGGCTTTTGAGGGATGGAACTCTAGCCAGAATTTTGGACTTCTAATTCCTGGGGCTGGTGTTATTTCATTTACCATATGTTTTCTCTAAAAATAAAAACTTTTCCATTTCATTAGGACTCAAAACGGTATTGGTTTCTATTTTGACAAGAAAATGATCAGCTCATGTGCTTTCCAACAAGTCTTTCAGCTCATTCACCTGGGCATGGGGCACGGTGCACACCCTAATAGTTATTAACTGAGGTGACACAATGCCTTGGGTGAATTTTACAAGGGAAAACAATGAGATAGCACAGGTTTCAAAGGAATATGGAAGGTTCCTTCCTCCCCCATCACCATTTTTTTTTAATCAGGTCAGTTTTGAGGACAGAAGGAGCTTGAGGATGATTAATTAGTATATTTTTCTTATTACACACTTTTGTTTGAGCATCTTTTCTCTTCTTTTAGCAAATTGCCTTCTCTTAAAAGTGATTATGGATGACAGCATCTCAGAGCACGTAAATACTCTAAGAAAGATGGAGATGAATATTCAAATCATTGCTCATTGTCTGTGTTTATAAATGATAACACACTCTATAGTCCAGCTTCCAAATGTTTAGGTGCACCAATATAGTAGCAGTTAAGAGGGTGGTCTCTGACATCTCATTGCTTGATTGCCCCAATTTCCACCTGTGTAAACTTAAGCAAGCTACTTAACTTCCCAAGGCATGGTTTCCTCAGCTGTAAAATAGGGATGGTCATATCTACAGAATGGAAATGTTGAGAGAATTAAATGAGATGATTTTTGTAAAATGCCTGGAACAGGGTAAGTAGTCTATACGTATTCTGACTCATGACAACCCCATGTGTGTCCCCCATGTGTGTCAGAGTAGAACCACGTTCCACAGGGTTTTCCGTGGCTATTTTTTTTTTTTTCGGAAGTAGATCCTGGGGCTTTTCTTCCAAGGTGCCTCTGAGTGGACTCAAACCTCCAACATTTTGATTAGCAACTGATCTAACAGTTTGACTGTTAACAGTGGTAACAGTTTGCAGCACCCAGAGACTCCTTGATAGCTAATAGCTATTATTATTTGCTCACTGGTTCTTAACAGTGACAAAAGTAAGGAAAATAATGATTAGAGGGTCTTCTCATTCTTCCTCTGTGTATAGGGATGAAGAAGGGTAGGTATAGGGATGAAGAAGGGTAGTGATTGCTATAAATGCGTTCTGATTCTGTCAATAGGTTTTAATTTATTTCTCAAGCACAAGCAGAATATGTGGAAAGTACACTTAGTGCATATGAGAGTTTGTGTAGTCTTCAGCAGAAGACAGATCGCCAAGATAAGTGCAGATTCCTAATACATTTTAAAGCATAACTCGTTGCTGTCGAGTGGATTCCGACTCATAGTGACCCTATAGGACAGAGTAGAACTGCCCCATAGGGTTTCCAAGGAGCACCTGGTGGATTCGAACTGCTGACCTTTTGGTTAGCAGCCATAGTGCTTAACCACAATGCCACCAGGGTTTCCCTATTTTAAAGCACAGAGAGGTGAATTCTTCCACGATGGGATTCCACAACAATTTATCTTTCCAGAATGCACTAATGTTATTTATGACTTTATTTGTTCTTCATGAGAGGTAGGCTGGCACAATGACTTAGATTTATATAAAGGGGAAGACCTGAAGACAGACCTCTGTTAATGGACTTGCTAAGGATTATCTAGAAAATAAAATTCTTAGAGCTTTGCCCAGGAACTTTTTCAGTAAAGTTCAGCATTCTAATCATAAATGGGACAATGAAAAACAGAGCTACCCTGAGTGTGATTAGTAAAAACAGAGCAAGAAACTTCTAAAATATCAGGCATTAGTGATGAACTTAAACCCTTTTCTAGTAATAAAGTTATAATTTCAACATGACATTTGTGAACAAGCTTCCAGTCCAGGATGATTGCTTAAATCTTTTTCTCTGAACTGTGATTTTTCTTATAGCAGACACTGATGCTCTGGATATTCTTTCCTGTTGCTTGACTTTTGATGCAGTAGTCATACTTAATATGTTTTAGTGCTGAAATGAATCTTCCTCTTCCATTTGTATTGACCCACTGCCCATGACACTTAGCTACCTGTGACTCATGAAGGCTGAGTATATGGAATACTGAAACATTTTGCTCCAGAAAGCATCAAAACTTAAAAGATTTTAACAATTTCTGAGGAAATCTCACTAAAAGAAGTTGCATACTTCCTTGCTTTCCTAAATACAACATTTAGAACATATTTTATATTTTTGTTAGGAGATTTAGAATCATCATTAGGTGCACCAGTCGATGTTTGGTATACATGACAGGCATGGTTTTAGTGTTATTGACTGGTGCTGGCTGCCTGCCTGTAACACAATTGGCCCCACTTTACTTGGCTTTCTGAGTCCCAAAATTTGCTTTTGTCTTTCTGTTTCTTCCTTTGCTTCCAGACTGCCGTACTGCTTGCTTTTTGCTGTAGATTTCCCTATCCTTTGCAGTCTTTCTTAAAATTTGTTGTTTCTAATCAGCTGTGGGCCAGGATAGAAGATAAGTGAATGATTTAGAATGGTGTATAAAATATGGGAAAATAGTCACTGAATAAAGATGTGTGAGGCCCTCATACACGTAAGGTACTTGAGTTTCAGTGTTCACAATTATATTATATATCTTTTGTCCATCAGACTCTTTTCTTCTTCTTTCTAGTTCCTGACTATGTTTTGAATGCCAAAGATCTGGGGTTTTGAGAGGTGGTATGTTCTTGTAGGAGTCCCTGGGAGGTATAAACCTTTATTATGCTCAGCTGCTAACAGAAAATGTGATGGTTTGAGTCCCCTCAGAAGTGCACTGGAAGAAAAGCCTAGCAATCTACTTCTGAAAAAATCAGCCATTGAAAACCCTGCAGAGTGCAGCTCTACTCTGACACACACGGGGTTGCCATGAGTCAGAATTGATCCGTTGGCAACTGTTTTTTATTTTTTATGATTACATTGGGCTTCACACAGATAATCCTGGATAATCTACTTATTTTAAGGTCAACAGATTAGCAATGTTAATTCCCTCTGGCCATGTGATAAAACATACCACAGGTTCTGGAGATTAGAATGTGAACATTTCTGGTGGGGGGATGTGCCTTATTTTGTCTACCACAAACATCAACCAGGATACAAAGAGTTGAGATTAAGGACAGTCTCAATAATTGCAGATTTTGATAGCGGAGAAGGTTAGAGAACAGGGAAATTTGAGTATCTGGGGTTGAAATAGGGTTCAAAGGTAATGTAGTCCAGTCCTTTGGAATCAAGAGGCCCAGTGATTAACAGGCATGTGCCCTGTGTAGCAGGCACATGTTCTGTGTCTCTCAGACTCTGTCAAAGTACCTATTTCTGGTAGCCAACATTTTCTGAGGATTTGGGTGGCAAAAGTTCCAAATGGGATGCTCATCAATGAAGCTCTTAAGTGCACAGGAGTAGGCTGTCCTGGATACAGCACATGGACTTATTAACCTAGCCAATTAACCTCTTTTCCTGTATATCCACTTTGATTTTGTCAGATTTCACTGTTTCATATCCATAGGTTTTTCTTGGTGGTCATGGTAAAAAGGAATAAATAGGAATGCAGCCAAGGGCTAATAGGACAGAGACTCCATTTGTGTATTGACAAAAACTGTACAATTTTGCCACATTTTGAATTTCTCTTCTCAATGGAATTTGCAACAGATTGATGAATGGTAGTCTGCATATTTTATTTCTTTTGGCATTATGACTATGGGCATTATCCACAAGCAGAATGGAAGGCAGCTGTGCAGGGGATTTTCAGGGCTTTTTTTATTCACCATCCTCCAGTACCTTGACACATCCACCATTAGGGTCATCCCTTAGGTTACAGAAATATTGGGTGCATTGTCTCAAGGAGACTGGTATTAATCTGCATTGGTCAACTAGACGTAGTGTCTTTGGGTACCTCTTTCACTTCATTCCTCATCATGGAGGAGTTGTCATTCATTCAACAATATCCACTGAGCACCTACCATATGCCAGGCACTGTTTTAGACACTGAAATATTTGCCTTGGGACCCACTGACAAATGTATACACAGAGAATGTGATACCCTGCAAGGCAGGGACATTTTTAAAAGGAGGGCAGGGAGAAATTCTGATGATGATACATCCTTGAAGGCTCTGGATCATGTGAGAGCACCTGACAATGGAGAGAAATTTCTGAAGCCATATCTTACAGGTTCATCCTCAGGGTGACCTAGTGTGGGAGAACTGCTGCACAGCAGGATGTGTGTTGATGGGATGTGTGGCCATGTTACTGTACCCGACGGCTACACCAAACAACCATGCTGACTTCTCTACCCTCAGAGATAGGTGAGGAAAGAGACGGTATCATGTAAAACATCACACCACAAAGGCTGAGATTTTCACTCACTGGGAGCCTAAGTCAGAAGACAGCACTAGCAGAGGCAAAATCCAAAGGGGCGAAAGGTGAGATTCACATGTCTTTGCATATATTTGATACATATGTACAAAACCTTTGCTATGAGTATCTTTTGGGGTGCTCAGCAGAATTTCCTAGTGCCTGAGGTAAATGAGGGTTGTCGTTAGCTTCTATCAACCCCAAGCACAATGGGATCAGACTGTTGTGATCTATACAGTTTTCATTGGCTGATTTTCAGAATTAAATCACCAAGCCATTCTTCCTAGTCTGTCTTAGCCTGGAAGCTCCACTAAAACCTATTCAGCATCACAGCAACACACAAGCCTCCACTGACAGGCAGGCGGTGGCTGCGCTTGAGGTGCGTTGGATGGGAGTCAAAACCAGGCTCTCCTGCATGTGAAGTGAGAACCACCATTGCTCTCTAAATGAGAACGGGGCAGTTCATTATTTATCACTGTAACCTCAGCGTCTAGTACAGAATCTTATAGAGAATAGGAATAGGCACTGTCTTAAGCTGGATTCTCTAGAAAAGCAAAACCAGTAGGAAATGCCTCATGGAGTTGTGGAGGCTGGTAAGTCCCTAATCCGTGAGTCAGATGTTAGGCTGGAGGCTTCTCCTGACTCATGTGGCTGCAGGAACTGGTGAACCCCCAAATAGGCAGGTCAAATGGCAGACTTCTGGCTGATGGGGCTGCAGGAGCTAGTGAATCCTAAAATCTGCAGGTCAGGTGGTGGCTGCTGCCTCATGACCCAAGAATCAGAGATCAGATGATGAGCAATCAGATGCAGGATTGAGAGCAAACAGTGAGCTTTGCCAGAAAGTCCATATATATTGGATTCAGGGCACACCTCTGAGGAAACTCCCCTTATAACTGATTGGCTGATCACATCAGATCACATCTTGCAGATGATTACATTATATTACCTATGGAAGAGCACTCAGTCCAATGTCTGCCAAACCACCAAGAATCATAACCTATTCAAGTTGAGACATAACATTAACCATCACAGGTTCCAAATAAATGTTTATTGAATTAATGAACAAATATACCTCCTCAGGTCAGTTAGCTTTACACATGGAAAAGCTGTTTTCTGGCCCCTGGCTATTCCTTTAACTTTGCCAACCATTTTAGAAATGTGGCCCATTATTTACAAGGAAAATTGAGTCATATTGCCTTATTAAAACCTATTACCCACCTACTGAAGCCCTGGTGTCACAGTCGTTAAGAGTTCTGCTGCTAACCAAAAGGTTGGCAATTTGAATCCACCAGCCACTCCTTGGAAACTCTATAGGGCAGTTCTACTGTGTCTTATAGGGTTGCTATGAGTTGGAATTGACTCAATGGAAGTGGGTTTAGGACTCACCTGCTGTCACTTGAGAAAAACTCTAAGCCATAGAACATAAGTCTGTAGTAGAATCTTCATATTAAAAGAAAGTACACTTTTAGAACAAGAATTTGAAATTCAAAACCTAGAGTTTTGGGTGGGGTGGAGCCAAGATCACAGACTAGTCAGACACACTAAGCCATCCTGCTGCAGCAAAGACCCAAAAAACCAAGTAAAACAGATACAGAAGTCAATCCTGGAACCCTGAGCCTTACATGAAGGGATAAAGTATTACATCGGAAGTCACTGAGTAGAAGTAGAAGCTAATAGAAAATGGGGAAGGAATAGAGCTATGGAGTGGAGATTCCCAGCCAAATGGCATGACTCAATGCGGCCATCTTTGAATAAAACCAATAACACCGCATACAGAAAGGCACCTCCATGGAATGCCCAATAAGAGATAGAGGTATGATGCAGATACACCCGGGGTAAGTAAGATCAAGTTTGCTGGCTGCATCTCAAGAAGGAGCCCAGACTTTCCCGCCCAGCAACAATAGGAGCATGCTCCCACAACCCCTGCCTCTTTGGTGAACAGTGGCTATAACTGCCATATCCCTGCATTCCTAACTTCCGGGAATGACTGTACCAACCCTCTCTATTGCCCTCTTCCATCTAGCCCCCTCTGCCTCTGCACCTGCCTTCACCCTCCCTCCTACCTCTCTCCTCTGCCCTGCCGCCTTAAGGGGACCCAGTTTGGACCTCAGCTGCTCCTCTGACAGCTCTGGACCCTTTCTGCTGCCACCCTGATCCTTGAGGGGACCCAGCCCAGGCCTCAGTTCCTCATCTGCTAGCTGTGGACCCTCATGCCACCTGCCGTCCACCTGTCCCTGGTCTGCTCATGCTGCAGACAACTGACGCATCTCCACCCCTTCCCCCCATGCTGGACCTGCCTTGCTGCACCATAGCTGAGTGATTGGCCCTGCACTTTTGGACTAGGTGGTTAGAACTATTGTGGCCATGGTCAAGCAAGCAACAACGCACACTCGGCTTACCTGCCCAGACATAATCAAAACAAAACAAAAAATCAGGAAAGATGCAAACCTACAATAAATAAGTAAAGAAAATAATACCTGAATGTCTGGAAGACAGCAGACAATATCAAAACATTAAAAATACAGGACAAGATGGCTCCAGTAAGTGATCAGAATAAAGCATCAGTTTACCTTCTAACAGAAGAAAAGGCAATGGAACTACCTGATAGGGAATTCAAAAGTCTAATATTCAGGGCTCTCCAACAGATTAGGAAAGAGATCAAGAAAAAACACACAAAAGCAAGAAAAACACAGACAAAGCAATGGAAGAATTCAAGAAAATAATACAAGAACAAAATGTCAAAATAAATAAGCAATTAAAATTATACAAAAACAGCAATTAGAAATCCAAAAGATAAACAACAAAATTTCAGAAATGGACAACACATTAGAAGGTTTTAGGAACAATTTTGGAGCAATGGAAGACAGAATCAGAGAAATTGAAGACAGACCCATGGATGCAACTTAGTTTGAGGAAAAATCAGAGAAAAGAGTGAAGAAAAATGAAGAAGACCTAAGAATCATGTGGAGTACAATCAAGAGCAAAAATCTACGTGTGATCAGAATTCCAGAACCGGGGGACAAAATGGAAAATAGAGAGGATCATTGAAGATTTGATAATAGAAAACTTCCCTAATATCATGAAAGATGAAAACCTGACCATCCAAGAAGCTCAAGGAAACCCATTGTCTTAGGCTGTGTTCTTTAGAGAAGAAAAACCAGTAAAGCACAGATAAATATTTATATTGAGAGACTTATATCAAGGAAATGGTTCATGAGGTTGTAGAGGCTGGAACATTTCAAGTCCATGAATCAGGATAGAGGCTTCTCCTGATTCCCATGGTTGCAGGGGCTGGCTTTTCCACAATCAGCAGGCAAGGCCGCAGGGCTTCTCCTGATTCACGTTGCTGCAGGGCTCTTGCTCACAGGCTGTGAAGATCGGTGAATCCCAAGATTGGCAGGCAAGAGTGCAGGTAAAGCTGTTAGCACAAGTCCCAAGAACTGGAGGTCATATGAACACAAGGCATCTGCAGGATCCAGAACAGGCAAAAGCCAGGACATTCACTTATATGTGGAGGCAGGCCACTTGCCCAAGGAAATACCCTTTTAGCTGATTGGCTACTCACAGCAGATCACATATCAAATCTCAACAGGGAAGTGATCACAACATTATGTGACTACCAAAACACTGAGAATCTTGGCCCAGCCAAGTTGACACACAATTTTAACCATCACATCCATGTAGGATAGCCCCCCCACAAAAAAAACACCAAGACATATCATAATCACGCTTGTTAAAACCAAAGACAAAGAAAGAATCTTGAGAACAGCTCAGGAAAAAAAAATCACATACAAAAGGCAAACAAGACTAAGCTCTGATTACTTGGCAGAAACCACACAGGCAAGAAGGCAATAGGATGATATATATAAAACTTTGCATGAAAAAAAATTGCCAATCAAGAATAATATATCCTACAAAACTCTTTCTCAAATATGATGGTGAAATCAGGACATATCCAGATAAAGAGAAATTAAGGGAATTTGTAAAAACCAACCCAAACTTTAAAGAATTAATAAAGGGAATCCTTCAGTTAGAGAACCACCAACATCGGACAACAACCTGAATCTAGGACACAGGGCAATATCAGCCAAATATCGACCTAGGTAATGAACTCGCAAGGATAAAATAAAACTAAAAGATTCAAAACATGGAACTAGGGATGTCAGTCTGTAAATGATGACAATGTCAGCACAATAAAAGGTGGAATACACTGTGTAGATATAGAGCTTTCAAATGGAGAGGAAGTCAAGGCCATATCAAGCAATAAAAGACTGGATTAAACTTAGGAAGATAAGGGTAAATTTCAAGGTAACCACAAAGAAAGTTAACACACCTACTTATCAAAATAAAGAAGAAAAACATAAAGTCTCAGTAAACACAAAATCTACAATAACAAAAGAAATGAAAAGAAATTCCACAAACCAAAGGAACTCAGCACAGGAACAAAGAAAACCTCAGCACCACTAAAAAAAAAAAAAAAAAAAGCAGTACAAAATGACAACAATAAAATCACACTGAATGTAAATGGCTTAAATGCAGTCATAAAGAGACAGATAGTGACAGAATGAATATAAAAACAGAACCCATCAATATGCTGTCTACAAGAGATAGAGTTTAGACACCAAGACGTAAATGTATTAAAAACCAAAGGTTGGAAAAAAATATATCAAGTAAGCAGCAAACAAAAAAGAGTAGGAGTGGCAATACTAATCTCAGATAAAACAGACAGCCATAAAATACAACAAAGAAGGGAGGGGGCCAAGATGGCTGACTAGGTAGACGCTACCTCGGATCCCTCTTGCAACAAAGACTCAGAAAAACAAGTGAATCGATCACATACATGACAATCTACGAACCCTGACCCACAAACACAGATTTAAAGAGTTGACCTGAGTGACAGAGACTGAGAATGAACAACTACAGGGAAGCAGCGACTGTTTTCAGAGCCTGGAGCCAGCATCCCAGTCAGGTAACCTTGGCGCCAGGCTTTGGACTGGGCACAGGAGAGCTCAGCATGACATCCTGTGATGGTGCAAACATGGGGCATAGCCCAACCCCCTGAACTGACCCCGGGAGGGGGCCCAGCCCATCCGCTCCGGTGGCGCTGCTACACGGCTAGCGGGAGGAGAAGTCCCCGGGAGGCAGTGACTGGTTTTGGAGCCGGGAGTGCAGCGTCCCAGGTGGGGAACCTTGGCACCGGGCTTTGGACTGGGTGCAGGAGATCTGAGCACCACATCCTGTGACGGTGCAAACAAGGGGTGCAGCCCCAGCTCCCTGAACTGACCTGGCGGGGGCCCAGCCGGTCTGCATGGGCGGCCTGGCAAAGCGGCTGGCGGCAGGAGAAGTCACCGGGAGGCAGCGACTGTTTTTGGAGCTGGGAGTGCAGCATCCCAGCTGGGGAACCTTGGTGCGGGGCTTTGGACTGGGCGCAGGGGAGCTGAGCAAGACCTCCTGTGATGGAGCAAACACGGGGTGCAGCCCTACCCCCCTGAACTGACCCTGGGAGGGGGCCCAGTCAGTCCGCGCAGGTGGCGCGGCGAAGTGGCTGGCTGGAGGAGAAGTCCCCGGGAGGCAGCGACTGTTTTTGGAGCCGGGAGTGCAGCGTCCCAGCTGGGGAAACTTGACGCTGGGCTTTGGACTGGCAGCGGAGGAACTGACCGGCTTCTGAGACAGCACAAGCACGGGATGCAGGCCTGACCCTCGGGGGCAATCTCTACCTAGCCAGAGCACACAGGCGATGCACCCCTCGGGAATCTCAGATAAAACATTCATCCCAAGCAAGATAAGTAACTTTGTCTATATTCCGGGGTGCTACTCTCTCCTGTTTTTCTGAACCCTCCCCTCCCCTTCCCAGGAGGCTTCATTAACATTGGCATTTCCTGAGCCAGAAGGAGAACTGCTCCGCGGTTTTCCTTTTCCTTTTTTTTTTTTGGTCTTTTCCTAACCCATTCTTCTGGCCTGAGAGAAGCAACCACAAAAAACCCAGGGACCAAAAATCCTTCCCTAATTGGACTAAAAACCCAGAACCAGCTCCAGCCAAGCATATGTGATCCAGAGTCTTGGGCTTTCATCCTTACAGGGAACAAGGTGGCTATTATAATGCAAAGGCATTTCTGATAGGGATCTGACTGCATTTTCTTTTTAGCAGATTTACTGGAAAGAAAGTTTCCCAGGTCTGATATCTCTGCGTATTCAACAGAGCCCTCACTGACCCACAACAGGGAAGTGAGGGCTGAAGCTCCCCCCAGAACACCTAGCCTCCTGCCTTAGGGGTCTAAGGAGGGTGACACCTACCAATCTGTAGAGGTACTTGCATTGGGGGCCTAAGGTACAGCAGCAGACCCCACCCACCAAGGTGCTTTAGGAATAGAGACACACTTACTTCACTGACACTTGGGGGAAGCCTGTCAGCATCCTGCCCCCCCTGGAGTATGAACCCCAGCTGCTACTAGAAACTGGTGCAAACAACTATCACCACTACTTCTCAAGGTGGATAGGTGACAGGGTGCATCACACACTTGATGACCCAAAATCAGATTCTACTCAAGAATAGTTAATGGACTCAGGCATATATATCTGGTAACAGCCCAAACCAGCTGGTAATAGGTCATAAGTAAGTCAAGGGCTACAACAATCAAGACAGCACAATCTAGTAGCCCATCCACATATATTGAAAGAAAACAAAACAAGATAAGACTCAATGAGCAAATATAGAATAAATCACTACAGTATCTTAGTGATGGCTCGGAGACAGCAGTCGATATCAAACCACATAAAGAAGCAGACCATGACTGCTTCTACAACCCCCCAAACAAAAGAATCAAAATCTTTCCCAAATGAAGATACAATCCTGGAATTATCGGATACAGAATATAAAAAACCAATTTACAGAACGCTTCAAGACATCAGGGAAGACCTCAGAAATGAAATAAAACAATCTGCAGGAAAAGCCAAGGAACACACTGATAAAACAGTTGAAGAACTCAAAAAGATTATTCAAGAACATAGTGGAAAAATTAATAAGTTGCAAGAATCCACAGAGAGACAGCATTCAGAAATCCAAAAGATTAACAATAAAATTACAGAATTAGACAATGCAATAGGAAGTCAGAGGAGCAGACTCGAGCAATTAGAATGCAGAGTGGGAAATCTGGAGGACCAGGGAGTTAACATCAACATAGCTGAAAAAAAATCAGATAAAAGAATTAAAAAAAATGAAGAAACCCTAAGAATCATGTGGGACTCTATCAAGAAGGATAACTTGCATGTGATTGGAGTCCCAGAGCAGGGAGGGATAACAGAAAACACAGAGAGAATAGTTGAAGATCTGCTGACAGAAAACTTCCCTGACATCATGAAAGACGAAAGGATATCTATCCAAGATGCTCACTGAACCCCATTTAAGACTGATCCAAAAAGAAAAACACCAAGACATATTATTATCAAACTTGCCAAAACCAAAGATAAAGAGAAAATTTTAAAAGCAGCCAGGGATAAAAGAAAGGTCTCCTACAAGGGAGAATCAATAAATTCAGACTACGCAGCAGAAACCATGTAGGCAAGAAGGCAATGGGATGACATATACAGAGCACTGAAGGAGAAAAACTGCCAGCCAAGGATCATATATCCAGCAAAACTCTCTCTGAAATATGAAGGCGAAATTAAGATACTTACAGATAAACACAAGCTTAGAGAATTTGCAAAAACCAAACCAAAGCTACAAGAAATACTAAAGGAAATTGTTTGGTCAGAAAACCAATAATATCAGATACCAGCACAACACAAGGTCACAGAACAGAACATCCTGATATCAACTCAAATAGGGAAATCACAAAAACAAATTAAGATTAATTAAAAAAAAAAAGCTCAAAACGGGGAATCATTGAAGTCAATATGTAAAAGATCACAATAATCAAAAAGAGGGACTAAATACAGGTGACATAGAACTGCCAAATGGAGAGGGATACAAGGAGATATAGGACAATAAAAGTTAGGTTTTTACTTAGAAAAATAGGTGTAAATATTAAGGTAACCACAAAAAAAAAAAAAAAACAAACACAAAGGGGTATAACAATTCCATAACTCAAAATAAAAACCAAGAAAAACGTGACGACTCAGCAAACATAAAGTTAAATACTATGAAAATAAGGAACACACAATTTACAAAGAAAAACGTCTCACCACAAAAAGTAAGTGGAAAAATGAAATTGTCAACAACACACATAAAAAGGCATCAAAATGACAACACTAAACACATACTTATCTATAATTACGCTGAATGTAAATGGACTAAATGCACCAATAAAGAGACAGAGAGTCTCAGACTGGATAAAGAAACACAATCCACCTATATGCTGCCTACAAGAGACACACCTTAGACTTAGAGACACAAACAAACTAAAACTCAAAGGATGGAAAAAAATATATCAAGCAAACAGCAAGCAAAAAAGAGCAGGAGTAGCAATATTAATTTCTGACAAAATAGACTTTAAAGTTAAATCTACCACAAAGGATAAAGGACACTACATAATGATAAAAGGGACAATTGATCAGGAAGACATAACCATATTAAATATTTACGCACCCAATGACAGGGCTGCAAGATACATAAATCAAATTTTAACAGAATTCAAAAGTGAGATAGATACCTCCACAATTATAGTAGGAGACTTCAACACACCACTTTCGGAGAAGGACAGGACATCCAGTAAGAAGCTCAATAGAGACACGGAAGATCTAATTACAACAATCAACCAACTTGACCTCATTGACTTACACAGAACTCTCCACCCAACTGCTGCAAAATATACTTTTCTTTCTAGCGCACATGGAACATTCTCTAGAATAGACCACATATTAGGTCATAAAACAAACCTTTGCAGAATCCAAAACATCAAAATATTACAAAGCATCTTCTCAGACCACAAGGCCATAAAAGTGGAAATCAATAACAGAAAAATCAGGGAAAAGAAATCAAATACTTGGAAACTGAACAATATCCTCCTGAAAAAAGACTGCGTTATAGAAGACATTAAGGAGGGAATAAGGAAATTCTTAGAAAGCAAAGAGAATGAAAATACTTCCTATCAAAACCTCTGGGACACAGCAAAAGCAGTGCTCAGAGGCCAATTTATATCGATAAATGCACACATACAAAAAGAAGAAAGAGCCAAAATCAGAGAACTGTCCCTACCACTTGAACAAATAGAAAGTGAGCAACAAAAGAATCCATCAGGCACCAGAAGAAAACAAATAATAAAAATTAGAGCTGAACTAAATGAATTAGAGAACAGAAAAACAATTGAAAGAATTAACGAAGCTAAAAGCTGGTTCTTTGAAAAAATTAACAAAATTGATAAAGCATTGGCCAGACTGACTAAAGAAACACAAGAAAGGAAACAAATACCCCGAATAAGAAACGAGATGGGCCACATCAGAACAGACCCAACTGAAATTAAAAGAATCATATCAGATTATTACGAAAAATTGTACTCTAACAAATGTCCAAACCTAGAAGAAATGGATGAATTCCTGGAAAAACACTACCTACCTAAACTAACACAATCAGAAGTAGAACAACTAAATAGACCCATAACAAAAAAAGAGATTGAAACGGTAATCAAAAAACTCCCAACAAAAAAAAGCCCTGGCCCGGATGGCTTTACTGCAGAGTTCTACCAAACTTTCAGAGAAGAGTTAACACCACTACTACTAAAGGTATTTCAAAGCATAGAAAATGACGGAATACTACCTAACTCATTCTATGAAGCCACCATTTCCCTGATACCAAAACCAGGTAAAGACATCACAAAAAAAGAAAATTATAGACCTATATCCCTCCTGAACATAGATGCAAAAATCCTCAACAAAATTCTAGCCAATAGAATTCAACAACATATCAAAAAAATAATCCACCATGACCAAGTGGGACTTAGACCAGGTATGCAAGGCTGGATTAATATTAGAAAAACCATTAATGTAAAAAAAAAAAAAAAAAATTTTTTTTTTACCATATAAATAAAACAAAAAACAAAAACCACATGATGTTATCAATTGATACAGAAAAGGCATTTGACAAAGTCCAACACCCATTTATAATAAAAACTCTCACCAAAATAGGAATTGAAGGAAAATTCCTCAACATAATAAAGGGCATCCATTTGTATAAAAAAATAAAAAAAATAAAAATAAATTTTTTTTTTTTTTATACAAAGCCAATAGCCAGGATGACTCTAAATGGAGAGAGCCTGAAAGCATTTCCCTTAAGAACGGGAACCAGACAAAGATGCCCTTTATCACTGCTCTTATTCCACACTGTGCTAGAGGTCCTAGCCAGAGCAATTAGGCTAGAGAAAGAAATAAAGGGCATCCGGATTGGCAAGGAGGAAGTAAAATTATCTCTATTTGCAGATGACATGATCTTATACACAGAAAACCCTAAGGAATCCTCCAGAAAACTACTGAAACTAATAGAAGAGTTTGGCAGAGTCTCAGGTTATAAGATAAACATACAAAAATCACTTGGATTCCTCTACATCAACAAAAAGAACATCAAAGAGGAAATAACCAAATCAATACCATTCACAGTAGCCCCCAAGAAGATAAAATACTTAGGAATAAATCTTACCAAAGATGTAAAAGACCTATACAAAGAAAACTACAAAGTACTACTACAAGAAACTAAAAAGGACCTATTGAAGTGGAAAAACATACCTTGCTCATGGATAGGAAGACTTAACATAGTAAAAATGTCTATTCTACCAAAAGCCATCTATACATACAATGCACTTCCGATCCAAATTCCAATGACATTTTTTAATGTGATGGAGAAACAAACCACCAACTTCATATGGAAGGGAAAGAAGCCTCGGATAAGTAAAGCATTACTGAAAAAGAAGAAGAAAGTGGGAGGCCTCACTCTACCTGATTTCAGAAGCTATTATACAGCCACAGTAGTCAAAACAGCCTGGTACTGGTACAACAACAGGCACATAGACCAATGGAACAGAATTGAGAACCCA
This sequence comes from Loxodonta africana, assembly GCF_030014295.1. Classification (NCBI taxonomy): domain Eukaryota; kingdom Metazoa; phylum Chordata; class Mammalia; order Proboscidea; family Elephantidae; genus Loxodonta; species Loxodonta africana. The sequence goes on from NC_087346.1 coordinate 2,853,907, forward strand.
GATATAAATCCATCCACATATGAGCAGCTGATATTTGACAAAGGCCGAGTGTCAGTTAATTGGGGAAAAGATAGTCTTTTTTAACAAATGGTGCTGGCATAACTGGATATCCATTTGCAAAAAAATCAAACAGGACCCATACTTCACACCATGCACAAAAACTAACTCCAAGTGGATCAAAGACCTAAATATAAAGACTAAAATGATAAAGATCATGGAAGAAAAAATATGGACAACATTAGGAGCCCTAATACAAGGCATAAATAGAATACAAAACATTACCAAAAATGACGAAGAGAAACCAGATAACTGGGAGCTCCTAAAAAACAAACACCTATGCTCATCTAAAGACTTCACCAAAAGAGTAAAAAGACCACCTACAGACTGGGAAAGAATTTTCAGCTATGACATCTCCGACCAGCGCCTGATCTCTAAAATCTACATGATTCTGTCAAAACTCAACCACAAAAAGACAAACAACCCAATCAAGAAGTCAGCAAAGGACATGAACACGCACTTCACTAAAGAAGATATTCAGGCAGCTAACAGATACACGAGAAAATGCTCTCGATCATTAGCCATTAGAGAAATGCAAATTAAAAGTACGATGAGATTCCATCTCACTCCAACAAGGCTGGCATTAATCCAAAAAACACAAAATAATAAATGTTGGAGAGGCTGCGGAGAGATTGGAACTCTTATACACTGCTGGTGGGAATGTAAAATGGTACAACCACTTTGGAAATCTATCTGGCGTTATCTTAAACAGTTAGAAATAGAACTGCCATACAACCTAGAAATCCCACTCCTCGGAGTATACCCTAGAGAAATAAGAGCCTTCACACAAACAGATATATGCACACCCATGTTTATTGCAGCACTGTTTACAATAGCAAAAATCTGGAAGCAACCAAGGTGTCCATCAATGGATGAATGGATAAATAAATTGTGGTATATTCACACAATGGAATACTACGCATCGATAAAGAACAGTGAAGAATCTGTGAAACATTTCATAACATGAAGGAACCTGGAAGGCATTATGCTGAGTGAAATTAGTCAGAGGCAAAAGGACAAATATTGTATAAGACCACTATTATAACATCTTGAGGAATAGTATAAACTGAGAAGAACACATACTTTTGTGGTTATGGGGGGGGAGAGAGGGAGGGTGGGAGAGGGTTTTTTACTGATTAGTTAGTAGATAAGAACTGCTTTAGGTGAAGGGAAGGACAATACTCAATACATGGAAGGTCAGCTCAACTGGACTGGACCAAAAGCAAAGAAGTTTCCGGGATAAACTGAATGCTTCAAAGGTCAGCGGAGCAAGGGCAGGGGTTTGGGGACCATGGTTTAAGGGGACTTCTAAGTCAATTGGCAAAACAAATTCTATTATGAAAACATTCTGCATCCCACTTTGAAATGTGGCGTCTGGGATCTTAAATGCTAACAAGTGGCCATCTAAGATGCATCAGTTGGTCTGAACCCACCTGGAGCAAAGGAGAATGAAGAACACCAAGGTCACACGATAACTTTGAGCCCAAGAGACAGAAAGGGCCACATGAACCAGAGACCTACATCATCCTGAGACCAGAAGAACTAGTTGGTGCCCGGCCACAACCGATGACTGCCCTGACAGGGAGCACAACAGAGAACCCCTGAGGGAGCAGGAGATCAGTGGGATGCAGACCCCAAATTCTCACAAAAAGGCCAGACTTAATGGTCTGACTGAGACTAGAGGAATCCCGGCGGTCAGGGTCCCCAAACCTTCTGTTGGCCCAGGACAGGAACCATTCCCGAAGACAACTCATCAGGCATGGAAGGGACTGGACAGTGGGTAGGAGAGAGATGCTGATGAAGAGTGAGCTATTTGTATCAGGTGGACACTTGAGACTGTGTTGGCATCTCCTGTCTGGAGGGGGAATGGGAGGATATAGAGTTGGAAGCTGGCAAAATTGTCACGAAAGGAGAGACTGGAAGGGCTGACTCATTAGGGGGAGAGCAAGTGGGAGTATGGAGTAAGGTGTATATAAACTTATATGTGACAGTCTGACTAGATTTGTAAACGTTCACTTGAAGCTCAATAAAAGCTAAAAAAAATCAATAGGAAAAAATGTATATGTTCAATTTCAAAAAACAAAAGATAAACAACGCCAATAAAAGGAAATCCTAATGAATAAAAAAAAAAAATCACAACTGCACTTTCAGGAAGTGAAGTTGGTTGTGATGATGAATTTGTTGTGATTAGGGATTATATCAATCGTTTCAAAGTGAGGACAAATTTACATAACATTAAAGGGCAAGAAAGAGTTCATGACTCAGGGATCTTCCATACCCTAAGGAATCCACAATAAATGAATTCAGCACACTATAATCATTACTATAACTATAAACATTATTGAAAGAAGTTAAAAAATCATCCAAATAAACAGAAGAACATTCCATGTTCATGGATTGGAAGACTTCACGTTTGCCAAGATTTCAATGCTACGTAAAGCAATCTGTAGATTCAACATAATACTCATCAAAATTCCAACACCTTTCTTTGCAGAAACGAAAAAGCCAGTTCTCAACCAGATGGATTGACACAGTGGCTGCAACAATGGGCTGAAGCATAACAATGATCATGAGGATGGTACAGAACTCAATCCTGGTTAATCATTATAATTACCCATGTATTTTTAAGATATATTGATGCACTTGTCACATTCAAAAACAAGTTAAATCAGAGGCCCTACACATAAGTTTATTGGTGATCCTAATGTACAGCAAGTGTTGTGAATCACTGCCATTCACTTAGTAATTGCTCCATTACTATTATTATCATTAATACCCAATCTACATAATAAATATGTAAACATGTAATAGTAAAAAAAAAATACAACAAAGAACATTAAATAATGATTAAAGGAACGTATTTCTTGTTTTAGCACCATGAGGACATAACCATAACAAATACCTATGCACCCAATGGCAGGGCTCCAAAAGACATAAAACAAACTCTAACAGCACTGAAAAGAGAAATATTTCCACAATAACAGGAGACTTCAACACACCACTTTCAGTAAAGGACAGAACATCTAGAACGAAACTTAGCAAAGACACAGAAGGTCTAAAGGCAACAATCAACCATCTTGACCTCCTAGACATATATACAACACTCCACCCCTCAGTACGAAAGCATACATTTCTTTTCCAATGCACATGGAACATTTTCCAGAATGGGCCACAATTTAGGCCACAGAGCAACCCTAACAAAATCCAAAACATTGATATAATACAAAACATCTTCTATAATCACAATGCCATAAAAGTTTAAATTAATAACAGAAAGAGCAAGGGAAAAATATCAAATACATGGAAACCGAATAACACCTTGATTAAAAAACACTCGGTAATAGAAGAAATCCAAGATGGAATAAAAAAATTTCTAGAATCAAATGAGAATGAAAATACATCATACCAAAACCTTTGAGAAACGGCAAAGGCAGGGCTCAGAGGCCAATTTATAGCAGTAGGCGCACACATCAAAAAAGGAGAAAGGGACAAAATGAAAATGTTATCACTAAAACTAGAACAAATAGAAAGAGAACAGAAAAAAAAAAAAAAAGCCCACAGCCACCAGAAGAAAGGGAATAATAAAGATCAGAGCAGAAATAAATTAGAGAACAGAAAAACAACAGAAAGAATCAACAAAACCAAAAGCTGGTTCTTTGAAAGGATTAACAAAATCAACAGACCATTGGCCAAATTGACAAAAGAAAAACAGGAGAGGAAGCAAATAACCCAAGTAAAATGAAATGGGAGACATTACAATAGATTCAACTGAAATAAAATGAATCATTACAGAAAACTATGAAAAACTGTACTCCAACAAATTTTAAAATCTAGAGGATATGGACAAATTTCTAGAAACAAACTACCTACCTAAACTAACACAAACTGAGGTAGAAAATCTGAATAGACCCGTAACAAGAGCAGAGATTGTAAAGTTAATTAAAAAAATTCCTAACAAAAAAAAGTCCTGGCCCAGATGGCTTCACTGGAGAATTCTACCAAACATTCAGAGAACAGCTAGCACAAGTACTACTCAAACTATTTCAGCACATAGAAAGGGAAGGGAGACTTCCAAATTCATTCTCAGAAGCCGGCATACCCTGATACCAAACCAGGCAAAAATACCACAAGAAAAGAAAATGACAGACCAATATGTCTTATGAATATAGATGCAAAAATTCTGAACAAAATTCTAGCCAATATAATCCAGCACCATATAAAAAAAAGACTATGCCACGGCCAAGTGGAACTCATATCAGGTATGCAAGGATGGTTCAACATTAGAAAATCAATCAGTGTAATTCACCACATAAATAAAACAAAACAAAAGAATCCCATGATCATCTCAATTGACACAGAAAATGTATTTGATAAAGTTCAACCCCCTATTCTTGATAAAAACTCTCACAAAATGAGAATAGAAGGGAAAATCCTCAACATAATAAAGGGCGTGTATACAACACCAACCCCCCAGGAGTCTGTCAGTTTGTGGTACTGTGAGGGCTTGCGTGTTGCTGTGATTCTGGAAGCTATGCCACCAGTATTTGAATACCAGCAGTGTCACCCATTTTGGACAGGTTCCAGCTGAGCTTCCAGACTAAGACAGACTAGAAAGAAGGAACCAGTGGTCTACTCCTGAAAAGAATTAGCCAGTGAAAACCTTATGAATAGCAGCAGAACATTGTCTGGTATAGTGCCGGAAGATGAGCCCCTCAGGTTGGAAGCCACACAAAAGATGATGCAAGAGCTGCCTCCTCATAGTGGAGTCAACCTTAATGATGTGGATGGAATCAAGCTTTTGGGACCTTCATTTGCTGATGTGGCAGGACTCAAAATGAGAAGAAACAGCTGCAAACGTCCATTAATAATCAGAACCTGGAATGTACAAAATATGAATCTAGGAAAACTGGAAATCATCAAAATGATATGCGACACAAAAATGTTGATGTCCTAGGCATTAGCTGAAATGAACAGGTATTAGTCATTTTGAACCGGACAATCATATCGTCTCTTATGCCGGGCATGAAAACTTAAAGAGGAATGGTGTTGCATTCATTGCCAAAAAGAACATTTCAAGATCTATCCTGGAGTACAATGCTGTCAGTCATAGGATAATATCCATACGCCTACAAGGAAGACCCATTAATATGAATATTATTCAAATTTATGCACCAACCACTACAGCCAAAGAAAAGAATTTGAGGCTTTTTACCAACGTCTGCAGTCTGATATTGATCAAACATGCAGTCAGGATGCACTGATAATTATTGGTGATTGGAATGCAAAAGTTGGAAACAAAGAAGAAGAATCAGTAGTTAGAAAATATGGCCTTGGTGACAGAAATGATACTGGAGATGGCATGATTGAATTTTGCAATACCAGTGACTTCTTCATTGCAAATACCTTTTTTCACCAACATAAATGGTGACTATATATATATTTTTTATACACATAGCCCTCACCAGATGGAATGCACAGGACTCAAATTGTCTACATCTGTGGGAAGAGATGGTGGAAAAGCTCAATATCATCAGTCAGAAGAAGGCCAGAGCAGACTGTGGATCAGACCATCAATTATTCATATGCAAGTTCAAATCGAAACTGAAGAAAAATTAGAACAAGCCCATGAGGGGCAAAGCATGACCTTGAGTATATTCCACCTAAGTTTAGAGACCATCTCAAAAATAGATTTGATATGTTAAACACTAATGACCAAAGGCCAGACAAGTTGTGGAATGACATCAAGGACATAATACATGAAGAAAGCAATAGGTCATTTAAAAGAAAGGAAAGGCCAAAATGGATGTTAGAAGACACTCAAACTTCCTCTTGAATGTCAAGTAGATAAAGCAAAAGGAAGAAATGATGAAGTAAAAGAGCTGAACGGAAGATTTCAAAGGGCGGCTTGAGAAGACAAAGTAAGGTATTACAGTGACATGTGCAAAGAGCTGGAGATAGAAAACCAAAAGGGAAGAGCACGTTCAGCATTTCTCAGACTGAAAGGACTGAAGAGAAAATTCAAGGCTCGAGTTGCAATGCTGAAGAATTCTACAGGGAAAATATTAAATGACTCAGGAAGCATCAAAAGAAGATGTAACGAATACACAAAGTCACTATACCGAAAAGAATTGGTTGGCAGTCAACCATTTGAGGAGGTAACATATGATCAGGAACCAATGGTACTGAAGGAAGAAGTCCAAGCTGCATTGAAGGCATTGGCAAAAAACAAGGGTCGGAGAATTGATGGAATACCAATTGAGATGTTTCAACAAATGGATGCAGCACTGAAAGTACTCACTTGTCTATACCAAGAAATTTGGAAGACAGCTACCTGGCCAACTGACTAGAAGAGATCCATATTTATGCCTATTCCCAAGAACTGTGATGCCATCAAATGCAGAAATTATCGAACAATATCATCAATATCACGTGCAAGCCAAATATTGCTGAAGATCATTCAAAATTGGCCACAGCAGTATATCAACAGGGAACTGCCGGAAGTTCAGGCTGGTTTCAGAAGAGGACGTGGAACCAGGGTTATCATTGCTGATGTCAGATGGGTCTTGGCTGAAAGCAGAGAATACCAGAAAGATGTTTACCTGTGTATTATTGACTATGTGAAGGCATTCAACTGTGTGGATCATAACAAATAATGGATTACATTGTGAAGAATGGGAATTCCAGAACACTTAATTGTGCTTATGAGAAGCCTGTACACAGATAAAGAGGCAGTTGTTTGAACAAGAACTAGGGGACACTGCATGGTTTAAAGTCACAAAAGGTGTATGTCAGGGTTGCATCCTTTCACCACAGATATTCAATCTGTATACTGAACAAATAATTTGAGAAGCTGAGCTATATGAAGAAGAACGGGGCATCAGGACTGGATGAAGACTCATTAACAGCCTGCATTATGCAGATGACACAACCTTGCTTGCTGAAAGTGAAGAGAACTTCACTTACTGATGAAGATTAAAGACCTCGGCCTTCAGTAAGGTTTACACCTCAACTTAAAGAAAACAAAAATCCTCAGAACTGGACCAATAAGCAACATCATTATAAATGGAGAAAAGACTGAAGTTGTCAAGGATTTCATTTTACATGGATCCGCAATTAACACCCATGGAAGCAGTAGTCAAGAATTCAAAAGACACATTTTATTGGGCAAATCTGCTGCAAAAACAGCTCTTTAAAGTGTTGAAAAACAAAGATGTTATCTTGAAGACTAAGGTGCGCATGACCCAAGCCATAATGTTTCCAGTTGCCTCATATGCATGCAAAAGCTAGAAGATGAATAAGGAAGACCGAAGAATTGATACCTTTGAATTGTGGTGTTGGCAAAGAAAATTGAATACACCATGTAGCGCAAAAAGAATGAACAAATCCGTCTTGGAAGAAGTACTACCAGAATCCTTCTTAGAGGCAAGAATGGCAAGACTATGTCTCACATACTTTAGACATGTTATCAGGAGGGATCAGTCCCTAGAGAAGGACATCATGTTTGGTACAAAGAGGGTCACAGAAAAATAGGAAGACCCTCAATGAGATGGACTGACACAGTGGCTGCAACAATGGGCTCAAGCATAGCAACAATTGTGAGGATGGTGCAGGACTGGGCAGTGTTTCTTTCTGTTGTGAATAGGGTTGCTATGAGTGGAACTGACTTGGTGGCACCTGACAACAACAACACCAAGAACCAACGTTCTTCTCAATGAAGAGAGGCTTAAAGCATTCCCCCTGAGATCTGAAACAAGACAGAGATGACCTTTTTCACCACTTCTATTTAACATTTTCTGGATGTCCTAACTAGAGCAATAAAGCAAGAAAAATAAATAAAGGGCATCCAAACTGGTAAGGAAGAAGTAAATCTGTCCCTATTTGCAGATGATGGGATACTATATATAGAGTACCCTGAGGACTCCACAAGAAAACTACTGGAACTAATAGAAAGATTCAGCAGAGTGGCAGGATGCAAGATACACAGACAAAAATCAGTTGGATTTCTATACACCGATAAAGAGAACTATGACAAGGACATCAGGGAAACAATACCATTTATAATAGCCCCTAAGAAAATAAAATACTTAGGAATAAATCAAACCAGGGATGTAAAGGATATATATAAAGAAAACTACATAACACTACTGCAAGAAACCAAAAGAGACCTACATAAAGGGAAAAATATATTATGCTTGTGGCTAGGTAGACTCATCATTATGAAAATATCGATTCTACCCAAAGCAATCTACAAATACAATGTAATCTTGATCCAAATACCAACAGTATTCTTTAACAAGTTAAAAAAATAATCATTAACTTTATATGGAAAGGAAAGACGCCCTGGGTAAGTAAAACACTGTTGAAGAAGAAGGAAAAAGTAGGAGACCTCGCACTGCCTGACCTCAGAACATACTATACCACTATGTTAGTCAAAACAACCTGGTATTGGTACAACAATAGTCACGTTAACCAATGGAATAGAATCAAGAACCCAAATGTAAACTCATCTACCTACAGCTACATGATCTTTGACAAAGGCCCAAAGTCCATCGAATGGGGAAAAGACAGTCTTTTTAACAAACCATGCTGGCAAAACTGGATGTCCATCTGTAAAAAAATGAAACAGGACCCTTGCTTCACACCGTACACAAAAACTAATTCAAAATGAATCAAAGACCTAAATATAAAACTACAAAGTATAGAGATCATGGAAGAAAAAATAGGGTCAACACTAAAAAAACTCCAACAAACAAACGAAACCTGTTGCTATCTAGTTGATTCTGACTCATAAAAAAAACCAAAAACAAACAAAAAAAACTATAAAGAACAATGATGAATCTGTGAAACATCTCACAACATGGATGAATCTGAAGGGCATTATGCTGAATGAAATAAGTCAATCATAAAAGGAAAAATACAGTATGAGATCACTATTATAAAAACACTTTGTCTTAGTTATCTGGTGCTGTTATAAAAGAAATACCATAAGTGGATGGCTTTAACAAACAGAAGTTCATTCTCTCACAGTCTTGTAGGCTAGAAGTCCAAATTCAGGGTGCCATCTTGAGGGGAAGTCTTTCTCTCTCTTTGGGCTGTGGAAGAATGTCTTTGTCATCAATCTTCCCCTGCTCTAAGAGATTCTCAGTGTAAAGATCCCAGGTCCACAGGACACATTCTTCCCCTGGCACAGCTTTCTTGGTTGTATGAGGTCCCCCGTCTCTCTGCTTGCTTCCCTCTTTTATGTCTCAAAAAAGATTGACTCAAGATACAACCAAATGTCGCAGATTGAGTTCTGCCTCATTAACATAACTGACTCTAATCCTACCTCATTAAGAGGTGGGATTTACAACACACAGGAAAGTCATGTCAGTTCACAAAATGGTGAACAATCACAGAATCCTGGGAATCATGGCCTACCCAAGTTGACACACATTTTTAGGGTACACAATTCAATCCAAAACACACATGAAAACGCTTCCACAAAGAAAGAAACAATCTTTGATGGTTACAAGCGAGGTAGGGGGGAGGAGGTAGGGAAGGAAAAACACTAACTAGACAGTAGATAAATTTGGTGAAGGAAAAGACAGTATACAATACTGGGGAAGTCAGTACAACTTGACCAGGGCAAAGTCATAGAAGCGTCACAGAGAAACCCAATGCCCTGATAGACTGAGCTACTGGGCTGAGGGCCGGGGACCATGGTCTCGGGGGACATCTAGCTCAAATGACATAGCACGATCTATAAAGAAATTCTACATCTGACTGTGTTGAGTAGAGTGTGGGTGTTGCTGAACCCTAGAAGGTGGGTTCAGTCTGGCACACTCAGACCTGCCAATAATCTGGACACAAGCCTTTGAGAAAGAGAAAGTAATTTTCCTGCGATGTGCGGAGCAAGGAGCCAGGAGGAAGTTCCTAAGATCCGACTCCCCGAGCTATGGGGAAGCAGGGCTTATATGTGATTTGGGCAACAAGATGGTGGCCGTGCATGTGTACTGGAGTGGAAAAATTCTAGAAGGCCGCCAGCAAACAGGAAGTGAAGTGATTCTTGTCAGACCTCTTGCTTTGGAATGGGGTCCAGTTGATGATTTTCCTTCTGATTCATTTTACTTATGGCTGCATCCCCTGTTGAGGTCAATTAATGGTCACAGCTGGCCCTTCTGTGCATGTAGGGTGGGCCAAATCTGGCTTGGGCTAGTTTTAAAAGCCTGCAGGAGACCATCTAAGATACATCCCTGGTTCTGTCTTGGCTGGAACAAAGGAGAATGAAGAAGACCAAAGACACCAGGGGAAGATTTGTCCAAAGGACTAATGGACCGCAACTACCATAACTTTCACTAGACTGAGCCCAGAACAACTGAATGGTGCCCGGTCACCACCACCTGCTCTGGCAGGGATCACAATAGAGGGTCCTGGACAGAGCAGGAGAAAAATGTAGAACAAAATTTAAATTCACACACGTGTGTGCACACACACACATACGCACAAAGACCAGACTTGCTGGTCTGACAGAGACTAGAGAAACTCTGAGGATAGAGCCCCTGGACATCCTTTTAACTCAGTACTGAAGTCACTCTTGAGGTTCACCCTTCAGTCAAAGATTAGACAAGTCTGTAGGGCCAACACATGAGGAAAGTGCTTCGTAGTTCAATTCAAGCAAAGAAGGCTAATGAGCCTAACAGCCCAAAAGCAAAGACAAGAAGGCAGCTAGGACAGGAAAACTGGACAAATGGAAACAGGGAAACCAGGACAGAGAAGGGGAAAGTGATGACACAGTTGTGGAGTTGGCCACCTATGTCACAAAACAAATGATGTATTAACTGTTTAATGAGAAACTAATCTGCTCTGTAAACTTTCACGTGAAGCACAATTAAGAAAAACAAAAGTTTCTTATCCATAGATGACACCATTTACTTTTTTAGTATTAAGGAGAAGCTAAGAGTTTGAGAAATGAAATAATCCAAGAAAATGAGTGATGAATTTAGATACAAGAACTGAGAATCTTGTTTTCCAATTACTACCCAGGTGTCTTTCCCAGGTAGGTAGAATAGAATGAGTCACTTATCCACGGGCTTGATTCAAATAAAAGAATAAATCGTGGTACAGATAGTAGCTAATACAATGCCAGGCCTCTCTCAGGAAGTGCAGAGATATCAGATCAATATATAGTCAAAGATTACATGGTGATGATCTTTCAGATCAATACATAGTCAAAGGTTACATGGTGATGAGCAATAAGTATACATCACCAAGATCAGAATTTATTTAAAATTATGAATAGCCTGGAAGACAGCCAATGCCTGAGTAATAACTCCAGGCAGCCCAAATTCATGCCAGCTTCCTCTGTTCGTATAAAGTGGTGGAATCGCTCATGCCTGACCTCTCTGATGGATCAGCTTTGTTATGTCAGTTTAGATACAGGTAAATTTCCTATGGGCATTTATTAGCTTTATTAAAAAAGAGGCAATTGTCCAAAGGCCTCTGGGCATATGCACCCCAAACATAAAATAAAAGAATGAAATTAAATACTCAGGCTGCCAGATACCTCATAAAAAAGCCAGGCCAGTTCAGCCTACTGAGGCATGCCAGATTGGCAGGCTAGATCTTGAGTTTTTTTTCCCTGAAGGTCCGCAAAACCATTCCATTGTCTGGTTAGATGGAGAAATGAATTGCAAAGACGAAGACTCTCAGCAGCTTTGTTTTGGGAATTCATATCTGGAATCCTTTATTAGAAGTGGTATGGTTGATCTTAATATATTTGAATGAACTAGTGGATAGGAGAAACCCTCAAAGGGAGTCTCTTTCTTTATTAAAATATATCTACCCAACTTTCCCTGACTTCACGTACAAGCCCACTCTGATTTTGCCCCTGGAATCCTTCTTTCACACTGTCCCTGCCATAAGGTCCATCACTATTCCCTAACTGCTTTCTAAAACAACGCCTTGACTCTGCATTGCTCTACTTTGGTGGCTCTCAACAGGGAGCAATTTTGTCCCCAGGGGACATTAGGCAATGTTTGGTTGTCACAGTGGGGGTGAGGGTGCTATTGACATCTAGTGGGTAGAAGGCAGAGATGCCAAAACATCCTGCAGTGCACAGGGCACCCTTTACAACAAAGAATTTTCTAGCCCCAAATGTCAACAGTGCCCAGAGGTAAACTCAGCTCTAAATCTCTGGTAGGCATTGTTGTGTTTCTTGAACTTCAGTCATTTGTCTACCATTTCACTATTTTTACCAGATATACACACCACCTGTGTTATTTTTCATCTAGTAGTGTTTTTTCTAAATGTATTTTTTTTTTAAGAGGAAACCTGTTTTAGTCATCTAGTGCTGCCATAACAGAAATACCACAAGTGGCTGGCTTTAACAAAGAGGAATTTATTTTCTCACAGTCTAGTAGGTTACAAGTCCAAATTCAGGGCGTCAGCTCCAGGGGAAGGATTTCTCTCTCTGTCGGCCTTCTCATCAATGTTCTACTGGACGAGAAGCTTCTTCCTGCAGGACTCCGGGTCTAAAGGACGCGTTCTGTTCCTGGTGCTTCTTTTTTAGTGGTATGAGGTCCCCAACTCTCTGCTTGCTTCCCTTTCCTTTTATCTCTTGAGAGATAAAAGGTGGTGCAGGCCACACCCCCAAGAAACTCCCTTTACCTTGGATCAGTCAGGTGACCAGAGTACGGGTGGTGTTACAATCCCACACTAATCTTTTTAATATAAAATTACAATCACAAAATGGAGGACAACCACTCAATACTGGGAATCATGGCCTAACCAAGTTGATAGACACATTTTTGGGGGACATAATTCAATCCATGACACCGTCTATTACAATCATAAAGAGGAAAACAATCACACCTTTCTTAAATGTGAACTCATTGTGCAAATACATACAATGAAAACAAAATGATATTATTAAATTACAGATTGATACTTGACAGGTGCTGTCTTTTTTGATAAAATGAGAGATTAGCGTGTTTTATCCATTGCTGTCGAGTTGGTTCCAACTCACGGTGATTTCATGCATGTGAGAGTGGAACTGTGCTCCGTAGGGTTTTCAGTGGCTGGTTTTTCGAAAGGAGATCACCAGGCCTTTCTTCCAAGTAGCTTCTGGGTGGACTCAAATGGCCAACCTTTTGGTTAGCAGCCGAGGATGTTAACATTGGGTCCACTCAGGGACTCCACATTTTAAAGAGGTATTAAATAAAGGGAAGCACCCAACTGAGATTTTGTTCTTTGTTAAATACAATGGATGGAAAAAGGAATAATTTTCTCATATTGTGATTCACTGGTATCTAACTCTGCATCTTACATCCATTTATTACTGAAAATCACCTCCTGCAGCAGTTAAGGTTATCATGAATACATATCCCATATTTTAGAAAACATTCCATTATTTTCTAAATAAAACATATTAAATATACATTTCGGCTAAATTCTCGTTCCTCTGTTAGGTTGCCACAGATTAGAACTGCTGCTTCAGAGCCATCTTTGGGGTCTGGATTTCACAGCTGTGCATCCAAAGAATGGCTACCTGTACCCACAGCTGTTACTCTGCGTCTCAGAAAGTCAGAGAAATCTTAGATTGCAAAATAAAACCTGGAGTCTATTATTGCCAACCAAAGCAAATACCCTCACGCGGATTTTATCGCTCATGCCCACCCCACTAACAGGCCATCTAAAATGGATTTGCAATCGCTTTTGTAGAATTACAGTGACTCTGCCTCAGAACGCTTATTAGGGTAATTATTCTAGGTCATAATATTCTAAGAAGAAAGACTGCGTTCTTTGAGTAACTAATTAAGTATTCCAGTACATGATGGTGAGTAAGTATTATTATTCACAATATCCATTTTGGTTGTGCATTGTTACACTGTGAGTCCAGGTAACATTATCTCTGTAAAACGCAGCATACTCTAAAGAGGGCTGAGATTTTTACTGTCTATTTGCTGGATGGAGAACCTGCAGGGAAATAAGTTATGCAGCATCTGGCTGCCTTGGTAAAAGGATGGAAAGAGGCAGCAGGACCTTGAGGTTCCTGAGTTCTCCCTTGCTGCCTGCGGCCGGCAGCCTGAGACGCTCAGGACCCTGACCGTGTGAAAATGTCCGCCTCGGGGAAAACCAGTTAACGTTCCACGTTAATAGGGAGTTATGCTGCGTTATGAAAACAGTCTGGGCTTGGATGAATTTTTTTCTCTATCTTGAATTGGTTTCCATACCTATAATTATCTTTAAGCACCACCATAAAAGCCCTCCAGTCTTTAGCTCATGTTGCTTTCCCTTTGGGACACTGCTTCTGGACCCATTCGAGTCTTCTGCCAAGCCGTAATTAGTAGAATTACCTTTAATAATGCCCCCTCATGCTGAATGGAGCAGAGGCGGCAACGGCTCAAGCGCAGCAGTGATAACGAGGGCTGTGGAGATTTGTCCTCAATCGTATCATCACGGTCCGGCAAGCAATATGCTGCTACTGTCAGCCAGCATCAGCCTCCATGGCAGCAGCCTTGGCCTCAGTGACATGAACAAGGGAGACACAGACTACTCGTGTTTTTTTTTTTCCCCCTTCTCTTTAATTAAAAAAGCCGTAGACTTTAAAAAATATGCATAGTGCCGCTCTGATCAGCAGCTGCAAGATTTTTCTAGGTGTGGAACAAGGTTATTTCCAAATTTCCTTCAATGTAGGGTCAAGTGTTGCATTATTGATTCATTTTACCAGCAGAATTCAGGCCCAATAAAAGATGGGAGGACTTAGAATTAGATGTACTAACCAACAGCTCACTTGCAATTTTATTATTTTGCTCTTCAAGTTAACTACCATGTGTGTTACGCTTATTGGAATCTATTCTTTACGAAATCAGTTGTATCTAGTTATTTCCCCCAACAGTAAAAATTACGTATTTAAAGGTCCAGGTGCTCCATTTCTCCTTTCGTACAGCAAAAGGCAGCTTATATTCCAGCTACTTGCTTTGTTTTTGTTCTATTGGTTCTAAGAGGATCCTAAATAAAATGGTTTTGCTTTTAGATTTAGAGGATGTCCCACCTGACATAAACTCAGATAAAAGAAAAGCATTTATATGTAATCTCTGGCAGATAGTGAAACTGGTTCTTATATAGAGTCATAAATTTTACTGCTAGAAAGGACTTTGAGGAACATTTAGCTCCAACCCTTGAGGGTGGTAAATGGAGGTAACCGCACTGCACCTTCAAGACTGAAGTTTAAGTTACTTCCTGAGAATGAAGTTAGGGGGACAAAAAAAAAAGCCCAAACATGTAATGAATGTGATTAGTCACTTATAGAAGCAGTTGACTGAAAGAGATAACCTGTAAATGAATCTCTGAAGACCCATCCAACATCTCCAGTTCTGGAGATTTCGTATCATATGAGAGACACATGACTTGCATGTAGTTGTATCCCAGAATGTGAGGCCTAACAAAATGGGAAGCTTGCAATAGAGAAAAAAGTGGAGTTGACAAGTACATCCTTTAGGATGCTTTTGGCTACAATTACAACCAACATAAATTGGCCTACTTAATGGGAAGATAAAACTTCTCATAAAGCAAGTGAGCCAGAGGCAGGGCAGGCCTCAGGCACTGGTACTCAGGCTCCTGATCTCCTTCCCGCTCTTCTCTTCCACTCTGTTTCTGGTTGGCTTCATCACAGGGCTGAAGCAAGAAGGTTGCAGCTGCAGCCCATGAATGTCTTATGGGAATGTTTTCTGTTTTCAGTGAAAATCTAGAAATGTTAACCTTGGTACGAATTGATGAGGTCATCATATATTGAATGCAATGGAAGTAAAAACCTGGAGCCAGAGGTTGGTGTGGAAATGTACATCTCCTGAAAACTTGCAGACATCATGGGAAGGCAGTAGAGCTTTCTCAGGAGAAGGAATGAAGATTTGAGCCTACTTTATCCTATTTTGAGCAGCCCTGCTGGTGCAGTGGTTAAGAGCTTGGCTACTAACCAAAAGGCTGGCTGTTTGAATCCACCAGCCACTCCTTGGAAACCCTATGGGGCAGTTCTGCTCTGTCCTATAGGGTCATTATGAGTTGGAATCAACTTCATGGCAGTGCCAGTTTTTTGGGGGGGGGGATGCATTTCCTATTTCACCCTTGTCTAAAGGGCCAGGTGCTCCAAATGGCATTTGGGATAAAAAACATTTGGGATACAAGGGAAAATCCACACATTAGTTTTCTTTGGGGGATTAAGAAAATTGCTTTTGCTATACTGTGAACCACAGCCTTGTACTTTTTTGTCTTGAGATCAGATGTACATAATATTTTGTAGTAGTTAAGGTACAGAGAACTTACTGGAAATGAAGTACAGCTTAGTGTTGAGAAAAGGCATGAGGTTTAGATGAAGGATAACAACCCAGAACTCATTGTTTAGTACGTGATTTTTCTAGATTCACCATGTCAGGGACCTGAGCAGCGTGAGAACTTCTACAGAGCTTGGCTAAGAGCAGATTTTTAAAAGCAAGTGCTATTAGTTACAGGAAGTGAAATTTGTAGCAGTTGGGAAAATGAGTGAAGGGAGAGGCCCGACACATGTTGGATAGATTACCACTTTAAGTTCAGCAGGAAGCACGAATGAAACATTCTAGAAGCTTAGAAATATAGACAGACAGAAATGGAAGGGACTATAAGATGGACAAGGACAAACGATGGAAGGAAGCTTAATTGAACAATGACCTGAAGACAAGAATGCTCAAAACTGCACATGTAGTGTTAGGCAGCCTGAAGTTCAGAAAGACACAGAAGAATTCTAAATAAAGTTTATAGAACAAGCCAAAATTAGAAAGCTGCTCCAATGTAACTTGATTCAAAATGTTTGGTGAACCCAGGCACACACAGTACAGATTGCTCTGCTTTGTCTGGAGCAAGGACACTGTGGTAGAGTAAGTCAAAATGCCTGGGGCAGAGGGTGCAATGTTGATGTGATGAGCAAAAGAATGCACAACTATATAATTCTGATTTTTTGAGGGGGGCTGTCATTTCTATCAATATAATTAGTTTCAAAACTGGGATGATTAGGAAAATTTTGGAATAGTGGGAACAAATGAGATAGTGAGAAAATGTCTATTTGTGTTAAATGAGTTTAAGGCTATGGCTTACGGGAACTACACACCATGCTGCTAAGAGTTCTTGAAGAAATAATGTTAAAACTACTGTTAGTCACTGTTATGGATTGAATTGTGTCTCTCCCAAATATATATTGAAATCTTGGCCCCTATACCTGTAAACTCTATCCTGTTTGGAAATAGGGGTTTAGTTTTTATGTTAATTAGATCATGCCAAGTAGGGTAGGTTATGATTCTAATCACTTCTGAGTTATAAAAGACCAGAAAAGATGCAGAGACACAAACACAGAGGGGAAGAAAGTTGCCATGTGAGGATCATCTACAAGCCAAGGAGCCAAGGAAAGCCTGGGGCTACTGACAAAGAAGGAATTGACATGACTGAGACCTTGTTTTGGTCTTTTAGCCTCCGGAACTGTGAGAAAATAAATTTCTGTCCTTTAAAGCCATACACTTCTGGTATTTATGTTACAGCAGCATTAGAAAAGTAAGACAGGTGTCAGGAGTCTTGGGCTGTGGTTCCTGAAAAAACAAACAGAAATATTGACCCCTAAAGAACTAATAAAAAAAATTTTTTTTTTTTTTAAAGAACTAATACTACTGTTTGGACCACATCTATAATGCTATGCTTAGTTCTCAACATTATACTTTTAGATGGAGATTATACAAAATCCATGGGTTATAAGGAAGGGAAAGCAACAGTCTGAAAATCAGGATGATGAATGATGTGTTTATTCATTCATTATTTCAGCAAGCATTTCTGGGGTGTCTGATATGTGCCAGTTATGTGGTAGGCGTAAATTAATAATACATTGTGTCTCATCCCTAAGGAAAGAATCAAGTCAGGGAGACTGAGAAGTAGGCCAGCAATAAAGTGCATCAGGCCCAATGGGTGGGAACAGCATAGTGAAGAAGTAAACTATTGGGTACACTTTTAATGGTCAGTAGGAATCAACAAGATACAGAAAAAGTGAAAGAAATGAGAGTTCTCATGTAAAGGGAAATATATGTGGAAAACATTGTGGCATAAAAGACCTTGCCACACTTGGGAATTGGAAGTAGTTTGGTATGGCTGGAGTGTCAGGTGTGTGGGGGATAATGGCATGAGCTAATGCTAGAAAGAAGTAGACTGGGATGTTGTTGTTGTTAGGTGCCATCAAGTCAATTCCAACTCATGGTGACCCTATGAAAACCAGAAAGAAACACTGCCTGGTCCTGTGTAATCCTCATAATCTTTGCTATGTTTGAGCCCATTGTTACAGCCACTATATCAATTCATCTCATTGAGAGTCTTTCTCTTTTCTAATGATTTCTACTTTACCAAGCATGATGTCGTTCTCCAGGGACTGGTCTCTCCTGTTAACATGTCCAAAGTATATGAGACAAAATCTTACTGTCCTCACTTCTAATGAGCAATCTGACTTTATTTCTTCCAAGACAGATTTGTTTGTTTTTCTGGCAGTCCGTGCCATATATTCTTCACCAACACCATAATTCAAAGGTATCAATTCTTCTTCAGTCCTCCTTATTCATTGTCTAGCTCTCACATGCATGTAAGGTGATTGAAAATACCATGGCTTGGGTCAGGCCTACCTTAGTCCTCAAAGCAATGGCTTTGCTTTTTAACAATTTAAAGAGGTCTTTTGCAGCAGATTTTATCCTACTACTGAGAACATTGTGTTTCAGGATAGATCTTGAAATGTTCTTTTTGACAATGAATGTGGTGCCATTCCTTTTCAATTTGCCATTCCTGGCATAGTTGAACATGTGATTGTCCTATTCAAAATGGCCAATACCAGTCCATTTCAGCTCACTAACACGTAGGATTTTGATCTTTATGAGGTCCATTTCATTTTTGACTACTTCCAATATTTGTAGGTTCATACATTGTACATTTCACGTTCTGATTATTAATGAATGTTAGCAGCTGTTTCCACTCATTTTGAGCCATGTCCCTTCAGCAAATGAAGGTCCCAAAAGCTTTACTCCATCCACATCATTAAGATCAACTCTACTTTGAGGAGGCAGCACTTCCCCAGTCATATTTTAAGTGCCCTCCAACCTGAGGGACTCATCTTTGGGCACTATACCAGACAATATTCTGCTGCTGTTCATGAGGTTTTCACTGGCCAAGTTTTTCAGATGTAGACTGCCAGGATCCTTCTTCCTAATCTTTCTTAGTCTGGAAGCTCCTCTGAAACCTGTCTATCATGTGTGACCCTGCTGGTATTTGAAATACGGATGGCATATCTTCCAGGGTCACAGCAACACACAAGCTACCACAGTAGGACAAACTGACAGATGCTTGGGGGCTCTTCTGGTAGTCCATGATGTATTCAATATTCTTCACCCATACCATAATTCAAATACATCTATTCTTCTTTGGTCTTCCTTATTTGTTGTACAGCTTCTGCATGCATATGTGTCCATTGAAAATACTGTCTTAGTCATCTAGTGCTGCTATAACAGAAATACCACAAGTGGATGGCTTTAACAAAGAGAAAGTTATTTCTTCACAGTAAAGTAGGCTAAAAGTCCAAATTCAGGGTGTTAGCTTTAGGGGAAGGCCTTCTCTCTCTGTTGGCTTTCTTATCATTCTTCCCTTGGACTAGAAGCTTCCCTGCACAGGGATCCCAGGTCAAAAAGTTGTGCCCTGCTCCCGGCACTGCTTTCTGCTTGCTTTCCCATCTCTCTGCTTGCTTCCTTCCTTTTTATTTCTTGAAAGATAAAAAGTGGTGCAGACCACACCCCAGGGAAACTTCCTTTACATTGGATCAGGAATGTGACCTGGTAAGGGTGTTACAATCCCACCCTAATCCTCCTTAACATAAAATTACTATCACGAAATAGAGGACAACCACACAATACTGGAAATCATGGCCCAGC
This sequence comes from Loxodonta africana, assembly GCF_030014295.1. Classification (NCBI taxonomy): domain Eukaryota; kingdom Metazoa; phylum Chordata; class Mammalia; order Proboscidea; family Elephantidae; genus Loxodonta; species Loxodonta africana. The sequence goes on from NC_087346.1 coordinate 2,873,916, forward strand.
CAAATTGAGACCTACATTTTTGGGGGACATAATTCAATCCATGATGGGGGTTCTTCTGGTAGTCTATGGCATAATTGATACTTTTCACTTATAAGGTAATTCAAATGCATCAATTCTTCTTTGGTCTTCCTTATTTGTTGTCCAGTTTCTGCATGCATATATGGTGATGGAAAATACTATGGCTTGGGTTGGGCTCACCTTAGTCCTCAAAGTGGTATCTTTTTTTTTTTTAACACTTGAAGAGGTCTTTGCAGCCGATTTGCCCAATGCAATACGCCATTTGATTGTGGATTTCAAGTAAATGAAAGCCTTGAGGACTTAAACATTTTCTCCATTTATCATGATGTTGCTTATTGGTCCAGTTGTGAGAATTTTGTTTTCTTTATATTGAGAAGTAATCCATACTGAAGGCTGTAGTCTTTGATCTTCATCAATAAGCACTTCAAGTCCTCTTTGCTTTTATCAAGTAGACTTGTGTTACCTGCCTATAAAAAAATATAGCAAGTTGTTAATGAGTTTTTCTCCAGTCCTGTTGTGGTGTTCTTTTTCATATAGTTCAGCTTCTCATTATCTGCTCAGCACACTGGGCTACTATTTGCCTAACAAAGTCATTTTAGCATCATCTTGAAGGAATGAAGAATAAATGAAGGATTTTTAGCCGGCAAATGACTTGACTGGTAATGTAATTTAAAAAAATCACTCTGGCTTTCTTCTGGGAGGTGGATTGGAAACCATGAGCCTGTGGTCCAGTAGACCAATAAGATGGCTTGTAGTTATCATCTCAGTTAGTGAAAGTGCAGATGGAAATATGAAGACAGATTCTAGAGTTTATTAAGGAGTTAGCATCAATAGAATTTTGATTAGATGAAGGAGAAGAAAAGAAGGAAGAGGAATCCAGTTTGATTTCCAGAATTCTGAGCAGCGTGACTTGTGGATAAAAATTTAACAAGGGCGGAAATTTGGAAGGAGGAACAGCTTTGAGGGATATGTTCAGTTGGAGTTTCCCTGGGAAGGTCTACACTATAACTTGGCATTTAGATATCTGCATCTGGAATTCCAGAAGAGGCCTGTAATGTAGCTCCAAGGGTGGAAGTGATACTGTGTAGATCATCTTTGGATGATACCTGGAACTGCAGAAAGAAGAAGGTTTACATAGAAATATAAGAAACACCAGCATTTTCATGGTGGACATAGAATAGCAGTAGAAATAGGAAACGGAGAATAAGGAGTAGCCAAAGAGAAGAGGACCCTAGGTGGTGCAAACAGTTAACGGTCTCAGCTGCTAACCCAAATTTGGAGTCCACCCAGAGACACTTCACAAGAAAGGCCTGGCAATCTACTTCTGAAATATCAGTCATTGAAAACCTTGTGGAGCACAGTTGTACTCTGACACATGAGTTGGAGTCAGCTTGATGACAATTGGCTTTAAAGAGAAAGAAAGTAAGAATTTTAGGAAAGGGCAAGTGTGCACTAGTAATATAAGGACCGGGACTTGCAACTTGGAGGATTTGGCAACTTGGAGGTCATAAGGGGCTGTGTTAAAAACAGATTAATTAACAGGGCTAGGGCATATGTCTCCTCTAAGGGCCGAAGAGTGAATGAGAGTTGAAGAAATAATGACACAGAAAGTAGACTGCTCTGAGGCTAAAAAAAGATCCAGAGCAAGAGTGGTGGGTTTGGCTGAGACTTTGCCTTGGCTGTCTCTTTCACTAGGAACTTCTGCTCCTTCTGCCTGCTTAACTCTTGTTAAACTTCAAAACTGAGATGAAAGAGAAAAATAAAGTGTCAAGGGGCACCTGCTTGCCATAGTGGAATGTCACATTTGATCTTGCATGCCCCATTTTGAGGGGGTCTCAAACTCACTGTGTGGTAAGTGGTCCTGAGCTCTTCTCCTTGCTTTGAGTCCCCTCAGCCCTGTGTGATGCCTCATATATAGCCCATCTCACACTGCATCATCATAATTTCTTTTGCTGTCTTTCTCCCCAGGCCACTGTAGAGGTTTTGGGAGTAAGGATCCTCTGTTTTTCTTTCCCTTTTTTTTTATAATATATATTTTGAGCACCTAGTTTACTGACTAGCCCTGATGTTTGTCCAACGTAGAAAGTGTCTTTAAGCCACGTTCTGTAAAGAGTTGTTGAAGAAATTGAGGTGGTTTTATTCGGTTAATCCAACACACGCAGTTGCCTGCCATGAGCATATTCTCCCAAAGTGCTTTTTAGATCACGAGGTAAAATATGACGTGAGATGTGTAGGGAAAATCATCTAAAGGCAGTATCTTTCTAATGGCCTGATAGATCCTTGCTAGGCTCATAGTTTTGGCCTTACTCTGCTTGATATTATTATGTGAGTGCTATCTAATATCTCCACTTTGAAGGGAGGGATCACATTCCCTAATTTGTAAATCTCTTCGTACTCTTCATAATGCTTAGCACGTTCCCATATAGCTTATAGTAGACACTTGACAAATTATTTGTTTGGTTGCATTGGAGTGGGTGCTGGGGATTTTAGGCTCATTATAATTAGCAGCAAAAGCATAGTCAATGCTGAGATAGAGTCACTATGAGTTGGAATTGACTCGACGGCAATGGTTTTTTTAACGCTGAAATAATCAAATACTGTAAATCTTAAAATTTGTGCTTGCTCTCAATAGTTTACAGTTCAGTCTTGGCATTTGTTTTTTACTAGGGGACTCAAGTGGTCTCTTTCCCCCACCTCAATGAGAGTACACGGAAAATGGAGTACAAAAAAGAACAGCTTAGTTGGCCCAGGGCAGGGCTCCAGCACTGACTGACTTGCTGTTTGATTTTGTAGAAATGAGGTTGATTCCTTACTGTCTCTGTTGCTTCTTCAGCAACATGAAGAAGAGTGCTTCATCAATGAGTCTGATAAGTCTGTGGTGGTCAATTCTTTAATCTAGGACCTCTGGACTGATGTTTTGAATATGTGCTATCAAATTAATTTGGATCAATTTCAGGAAAGGTAGCATAGCTCAAGAGTTGAAATATAGGCTTTTTGTATAGAAAAGAGCTGGAGTCTTCTAGGAACAGTTTAATTCAGAACCTCAGTTTGTTTATCTGAAAGTGGGTTGATGATTATATCTATTTCTGGCTATGAGGATTAGCTGAGGACATATGTTTACTGTGCTTATCATAGAGATAAAAAAATAGAGATATCATATAGTAAATACTTAATAAGTAACGGCTATTTTTCTTATTTTTTAAGGAGGGGATATGAGTTTGCTGAGGATCATTCAAAAGCAGATACAGCAGTACATCAACAAGGAACTGCCAGAAATTCAAGCCTGATTCAGAAGGGGATGTGGAACGAGGGATATCATTGCTGATGTCTGATGAATCCTGGCTGAAAGGAGAGAATACCAGAAAGATGTTTACCTGTTTTATTGACTATGCAAAGCACTTGACTGTGTGGATCATAACAAATTACAGATAACATTGCAAAGAATGGGAATTCCAGAACACTTACTTGTGCTTGTAAGGAACCTATACTTAGACCAAGAGGCAGTTGTTTGAACAGAACTAGGGGCTACTGCATGGATTAAAGTCAGAAAAGGTGTGAGTCAGGATTGTATCCTTTCATCATACTTATTCAATCTGTATGCAAATAATCTGAGAAGCTGGACTGTATGAAGAAGAATGGGGCATCAGGACCGAAGGAAGATTCATTAACATCCTGTGATATGTAGATGACACAGCCTTGCTTGCTGAAAGTGAAAAGGACTTGCACTTATTGATGAAGATCAAAGACTATAGTCTTTAGTATGGGTTGCTCCTCAACATAAAGAAAACAGAACTCCTCATAATAAGCAAAATCATGATAAACAAAAAAACGATTGAAGTTGTCAAGGGTTTTATTTTGCTTGGATCCACAATCAACACCCATGGAAGCAGCAGTCAAGAAATCAAACGAAGCATTGCGTAGGCAAATCTGCTGCAAAAGACCTCTTTTAAGTGTTAAAAAGCAAAGACATCACCTTGAGGACTAAAGCATACCTGGCCCAACTCAAGGTGTTTTCAATTGCCTCCAGGAAGACCGAAGAAGAATTGACACCTTTGAATTGTGGCGTTGTTGAAGAATCTTGAATATACCATGGACTGCCAAGAGAACGAACAAATCTGTCTTGGAAGAAGTACAACCAGAGTGCTCCTTAGAAGCAAGAATGGTGAGACTATTTCTCATGTACTTCAGATGTGTTATCAGGAGAGATCAGTCCCCGGAGAAGGACATCATGCTTGGTAAAGTACAGGGTCATCGAAAAAGAGGAAGACCTTCAATGAGATGGATTGATTGACACAGTGGCTGCAATAATGGACTGAAGCATAACAACAATTGTGAGGATGGCACAGGACTGACAGTGTTTCGTTTTGTTATACATAGGGTAGCTATGAGTCAAAATTGACTTGGTAACAATGGGTTTGGATTTTTTTAATCAAGGAACCTGCCTTTATTTGTAGATTTCTGTTACACTAACAGAAGGATCAGATATATCTTAGGCACAGACAATGGGAAGCAGATCTGTAAAGACGATTTCTGACCAATGAGTTTCCAAATTGTGTTGCCTCTGTCCTTGCATACCCTTGAGTCATCTGCCCTTGCCTTTTCATACATGCCGCCATGGCCCTAACATGGCCCTCATAACCCCTTGTTTTGGGAGAGAGTTTGTAATTGCACTTCCCTTCAGTCATTTCTTGCTGCCAGAGGAATGTTCAGCAAGCATAGATCTGATGTAAGTACTCCTTTGTTTAAAACCTCCAAGGACGTTCCGTTACCTGTCTAATCTCTTTAAACGGTCATATGAGGTCTTCAGGGCTCTGTCATCTGGGGTTTACTGAAACAAACTTTGCCTTTGCTATTAGATAAGCTCTTGTTTAACTGTGACTCTGGCATGAGTATCTGACCTGAGTCTCTGCTTTCTCATTTGTAAAATGGGGATCATAATATTTGCCTTGCAGGTTGATGTAAGGCTTAGAGATGATGGAAGTAAGGTTGTAAGTACATGCTGAAAAGTGATAGCTATTATCTTGCTAATCTGCTTTTGCTCTGCTCTGTACTTTCTCACCCTGGTGTCTTTTCTCATATCCAAAACATTGAACGTTACGCTTTTACCTTGATTCTACACTTTCCCTATCTCTGCCTTGTATGCATCCCTGTATGAAAGACTTGAGCATCATTACTGAAGATTTCTATGCAAGCATTATGTAAACCTTAGATAATGAGAAATTCACATCCTTAGTTTTAATATAACCAGTAGTAAGATTTAACATTTTATTATTTGCCTTGATTTTAAGGCCTGTGTTTCCTCATATTAGTATCCCATCATAGATATGAAACCTAAGAAGAAAAAAAAAACTAGTACCAGGAAATACAGACAGGGTTCCTACCTCTGGTAATTGCCTAGAAGACAACAGAGGATCAATTTTTTATGCCTCTTTGGTTTGATTTTTCAGCCTAGTAGGTGCTCCTTCAACTTAGTAAATATTCATATTTACTGACTTCACTGCACATTTGATCTCCCTTTGAATCATGTACGGAATATACCATAAGTGAACACATTATTGGCAAGAATTACAGATTCTACAGATTACCTGAGCTGTAACGAATTTATCTTGGGAACAGAACTATCTTAATTCAAGAAGTTTCAAATGGCTTGTTTTGATAGCTAGAGAAGGTGTGAATTCAGTTTGGAATTGATGATAGAACTCTCTCATACATTCTCTTCAGTTCTTGAGGGACTGAACGGTGTTTGCTGAAGGATGCTGGAGGAGTGTGGAGGTTTAAGTTGTTCTTTTCTGAGAGGTCCTGGAAGGACCAATTTATTGACTACTTGGTGGACAGTATTTCTGTCTGTTTTTGGAAATAGGGCTGTAATTTTTGTGTTTCGGAAACATAGTAAGGAATTAGACTTAAATACAATTAAAAGGGAATGAAGAAACCCAGAGGGCAGATAATCAGTTTCAACTGGAGGGGCCACATTTTTTTCCCTTAGTCACCTGTGTTCACCAATAGGCTATACTTGATCCCAGATGTTTTGGTAATTCTTAGCTTACTTTTAGCTCACTACTGGCTTAATGCCTCACATGGCAGATTACGTGGCATTGCAGATCAAAATAAAATAAGGAAAGGCGGTTCTCCTATAATTTATGGCTGACATATTTTTGTGTAACAGTACAGGTGTTCCCAGGCTTATATGATAAATGAGACTCCTTACAGCTCAGATTCCTCTATATGTTCAACCTGGGGTTTGAATAATACAGCAATCTCTAATTTATTGCAATTCTAAACTATCAAAAATTTCTATCCATCATGCATACTCCTTCTCAGCTCACATACAAAATCATAGTTCTATGACACTGCACATCTTGAATGTTCAGGTGATTCAATTATATTTTACTCTCTTATTACTCTCTTATTATGGGTCTACAACATTCACTGTAATATGAGTATTTTGAAAATTGACAAGTTGCATTTGTTATGTATAGTAAGGCTTACTATTCTGGACAAATGTGAGTTAGCTGTATTTGATAATGTTGGCAATATATTTTGGGAGTCTTCAAAGGACATTTTTTTTTCAGTTTATTTATTAGTTAATTTTTAACTATTGTTGCCCTGAACATGTCCTTGGTATTGGTGTCCCTTCTCTTCATCTGTTGGTCTGAGAGCTACAAAGGAGAGATACTTCTGCAGTAGTCTTCTCACCTTAGGAGTCAAGATGGGAAATGACTGGCTCAAAACCATAATGTTCTAGAAAGGAACTAAAGCTCTTTAGACTCTGATGGATGCTGGGAGAGATTATGCTTACATAGTTTCTGTGGTTGATTCGAGAACTTTTTAAGATACCTGCAGCGAACTTATATAATCTTTTATCCAAAGTTATTCACCTCTTGTACTTACTTCCAAAACCTCCACTGAAATTTAACACCTCCTTTTTCTGTTTGTACTGTTGTTGTTGTTGTTAGCTACTGTCTCATGGTGACACCATGCACAATGAAAGGAAATGGTTCCCGGTCCTGCATCATCCCCATGGTAGGTAAGGGATCAGACCGTTATGATCCAAAAGGTTTTCACTGGCTAATTTTCAGAACTAAATCTCCACACCTGTCTTCTTCATATTCCATCTTAGTCTGGAAGCTCTACTGAAACCTGTTCAACATCAGAGCAACACACAAGCTTCCACTGACAGATGGGTGATGGCTGCACATGAGGTGCACAGGCTGGGAAATGAACTTGAGTCTCTCACATGGAAGGTGAGAATTCTACCACTGAGCCACCAATGTCCCCTGGCTGTGCTACCCAGAATTAGTAGCAATATGAACTCACCTAACTGACAAATCATTCTACCTTTATCATTTCTTATTGCTTGCATCTAAAATCATGATGACAAAATTCATCACCTTGTCCAATCTCAACCTCTTCAACCGAATTCACACTTGGTCAAGGATCTCTTACCTCCACTCCAACTTTGCCTTTACCATGGAACTTATCCAGCTTCTTCTGCCGGAACATATCCAGCTTCTTCTGCCATTTCACATCCTACTATTACCCTCTTTACTTCCCACTCATAAAATTCTAGAAGGAGTTATATACCTTTAGATCACAAAACAGGAAGGAAATAAGTAAATTGTCTCTATATGAGCCCTGGTGGTACAGTAGTTAAGCCCTCGACTGCCAGCTGAAAGGTTGGCAGTTTGAACCCACCAGGTGCTCTGCAGGAGGAAGACGGGGCAATTTGTGTCTGCAAAGATTACAACCTTGGAAACCCTATGAGGTAGTTCTACTCTGTTGTATGGTGTTGCTATGGGTCGGAATTGACTTGACAGCAATGAGTTATGTAAAACCATAAGTCCTGCTTTTGAATATTTATATATTTTGCTTTTCTTAGAGCACTTCAGCCTTGTACAGAGTCAAACTTCCTTGAAAGATAACTTGACAAAAATCTTTTAATAAGCTAAGCAGTATTCAATGATCTAGCGTAATGAAACAATCTAATTTGGTTAGATGTTATTTCCTTATGAGAAAAAACAGAGTGGGAAGGAAAATAGAATGGAGTTAAAAATTATTTTCTGTGGAATTTTACCTTTGTAGCCATCTGTCTTCATATATGCTCCACAGCCTTTTATTTGGAGTAAAGCTTGAAGTCACTGAAGCAAACATCGCTCTACATACACTACGATACTAGATCAATAATGCAGCTAGTTCACTGAGCAAAAGGAGCTTGAGATTATGTTGCTGTTTTCTTTTACTGTTCAGTCAACAGAAAAAGGAGCCAAAAGAAAAGAAATGAAATAAAAAGAGAGAGATTTTCATTTCCTGCTTTCAGCTTCCATTCTCTTCCATCAACAACCCCTCTCCCTCCCACACACAGGCAGCAAGATTGTGTAATTAAAATTTTAAAAAGTAGTTATATAACTTTTTAAAAAAGCACCTAGGATGCTGTGTTTTCACAGATAACAAATATCAAAGGCTTCTTCAATGAAGTTTTAGTTAGGCTGTTATTAGCGTTTGATTAGACTTAGCATGGCATTATCTTTTTTCCATCCTTTTAGCTTTAACCTATTTTTATTATTTTTAATGTGGATTTTTGTGGGCATCATAAATTAGGTTTTGTGTTTTTATCCAATCTGAACATTTCTGCCTTTTATTTGAGGTGTTTAAACCGTTTACATTTAATGTGATTATTGATATGGTTGGCTACTATCTTGCTATTTGTTTTCTATTTGTCCCATCTTTTTTTCCCCTTTCTGTATTGTGTTGAATTAGTTGCATGTTTTCCATGAATCCGTTTTATCTGTTTTTTGCTTTACTGCTTCTAACTATTTGTTTTGTATTTTTAGTTGTTGCTTTTTGGTTGATAGTATACATCTTTAACTTGTTCCAGTCTACCTTCAAGTGATTATTTTGCCACTTCATGTGTGTTTAAGAACCTGTCATTAGCTGGGTTTTCTAGAGAAGCAAAATTAGTAAAGCTTAGAGATTTATATCAAGAAAATGGCTCACACGGTTGTAGAGGCTGCAACGTCCCAAGTCTGTGGGTCAGGGTAGAGGCTTCTCCTGACTCATGCTGCTCAGGGGCTGGTGAACCCAAGATTGGCTGGTCAGAGAGCAGGGCTCTTGCTCATAGGCTTTGAAGATCAGTGAATCCCAAGATCGGCAGGTAAGATCACAAGTAAGCTGCTAGGTCAAGTCCCAAGAACTGGAGGTCAGATGAACAGGAGCCAGCTGCAGGATTCAGCATGAGCAAAATCCCACTAGCCTTGCCAGAATGTCCACTTATATTTGATGCGGGCCACACACCCAAGGAAAATCTCTTTCAATTGATTGGCTACTCACAGCAGTAGAGATGATCGCAACATCATACGACCACCAAACCACTGGGAATCATAGCCCAGCCAAGTTGACACACAACCTTAACCATCACAGAAACTTACGACAGCGTACTTCCATTTCTACCCTCCTGACCTTTGTGTTATTATTGTCATACATTTTACTTCTACATATGTTATAACTGTCCCCCCAAACATTATTAATTTTACATTTACTCTTTTAAAGGTACTTAAATTCTTAAAAAAAAAAAAAAGATTCTTTGTATTTACTCACGTGTTTTCCATTTCTGCTACTCTTTCGTCTTTTATACAGATTCAGATTTCCATCTAATATAACTTTACTTCTGCTTGAACAACTTTTTTAAAAAATATATTCATTGTAGTGTAGGTCTGCTGGTAATGAAATCTTTCAGGCTTTGTATGTCTGAAAAGTTGTTATTTTGTCTTTACTTTTGGCTACAGAATTCTAGTTTGACTTTTTTTTTTCCTTTGTCTGTTTTAAAGATATTGTTCCATTGTCTTCTGGCTTTCATTGTTTCTGAAGAAAAGTCTGTTCTCGTCATTATCTTTGTTCCTTGGTTCTTTGTTTCTTTTTTCTTTGGCTGTTTTTCTGAGTTTCTCGTCATAACAGGTTTTAAACAATTTAATTATGGTTTGCCTTTGTGAAGTTCCTTCATGTTCTTGGGCTTGGAGTTCATAGAGTTTCTTAGATCTGTGGGTTTATAGCTTTTATCAAATTTGGAAAATTTTCATCCATTATTTTTTCAAATATTTTTCTCTGTACCCCTTCCTTCCTTTGGATACTCCAGTTACATGTCACAGTTTCACAGATCATTTTTTTTCTCTATTTTGTTTTTGATTGTTTCTATTGCTATGTCTTCAGGTTTACTATTTTTTTTCTTCTGTAATGTCTAATCTGTTTTTAATTCCATACAATGTATTTTCCATCTCAGTCATTGTATTTTTCATGTCTAAAAGTTTGATTTCATCTTTAAAAAATTTCTAACATGTTTTTACTTAACATATTCAATTCTTCATCTAGCTTTTGGAAAATATGAAACAGAACTAACCATTTTTATGTCCTTGTCTACTACTTCTACAAACTGTGTCAATTCTGGATTCGTTTTGACTGATTGATTTTTCTCCTCAGTATGGTTCATAGTTTCCCATTTCTGGTAATTTTTTATTAGATGCCGGACATGCCTGATAATTTTTGATTAGATGCCAGACATGTTGAATTTTACGTTTATGTGTGCTGGAGAGTTTTTTTTTTTAATAATATTTCATTATATTTTAAGTGAAGGTTTACACAGGAGTTTAGGTTCCCATTCAACGAGTTCTATAGAAATTGTTTAGTGACATTGATAACATTTTTCACAATTCGTGAACATTTTCAATATTTCATTCTGGTTGTTCTGTTTCCGTTAATCTAGTTTCCCTGTCCTCTTACATTCTCATCTTTTTTTCTTTTAATTTAATTTTTATTGTGCTTCAAGTGAAAGTTTACAAATCAAGTCAGTTTCTCATACAAAAATTTATATACACCTTGCTGTATATTCCTAGTTGCTCTCCCCCTTATGAGACAGCACACTCCTTCTCTCCACTCTCTATTTCCATGTCCATTCAGCCAGCTTCTGACCCCCTCTTCCCTCTCATCTCCCCTCCAGACAGGAGCTCCCCACATAGTCTCATGTGTCTACTTGATCCAAGAAGCTCACTCCTCACCAGTATCATTTTCTATCCCATAGTCCAGTCCAATCCCTGTCTGAAGAGTTGGCTCTGGGAATGGTCTCTGTCCTGGGCTAACAGAAGGTCTGGGGACCATGACCTCTGAGGTCCTTCTAGTCTCAGTCAGACCATTAAGTCTGGTCTTTTTTAAAGAGAATTTGAGATCTGCATACCACGCTGTACTGCTCCCTCAGGGGTTCTCTGTTATGTTCCCTGTCAGGGCAGTCATCAGTTGTAGCTGGGCACTGTCTAGTTTTTCTGGCCACAGGCTGATGTAGTCTCTGGTTTGTGTGGTCCTTTCTGTCTCTTGGGCCCATAATTACCTTGTGTCTTTGGTGTTCTTCATTCTCCTTTGCTCCAGGTGGGTCGAGACCAATTGATGCATCTTAGATGGCCACTTGCTACCATCTCAGAACCAGACGCCACTCTTCAAAGTGGAATGCAGAATGTTTTCTTAATAGATTTCACTATGCCAATTGACGTAGATGTCCCCCGAAACTGTGGTCCCCAAACCTCCACCCCTGCTATGCTGGCCTTTGAAGCATTCAGTTCATTTAGGAAAACTCTTTGCTTTTGATTTAGCCCAGTTGTGCTGACCTTGCCTGTATTGTGTGTTGCCTTTCCTTTCACCTAAAATGGCTCCTGTCTACTATCTAATTAGTGAACACCCCTCTCCCTCCCTCCCCACTCTTGTAACCATCAAAGAATATTTTCTTCTCTGTTTAAACTATTTCTCGAGTTCTTATAATAGTAGTCTCATACAATATTTGTCCTTTTGCAACTGACTAATTTTACTTAGCAAAATGGCTTCCAGTTTCCTCCATGTTATGAAATGTTTCATGGATTCATCATTGTTCTTCACGGATGCATAGTATTCCATTGTGTGAATATACCATAATTTATTTATCCATTCTTCCATTGATGGGCACCTTGGTTGCTTCCATCTTTTTGCTATTGTAAACATGGTGCAGTGAACATGGGTGTGCATATATCTGTTCGTGTAAAAGGCTTTTATTTCTCTGGGATATATTTCAAGGAGTAGGGTTGCTGGATCGTATGGTAGTTCTATTTCTAACTTTTTAAGGAAGTGCCAAATCAATTTCCAAAGTGGTTGTACCATTTGACATTCCCATCAGCAGTGTAGAAGTGTTCCAATCTCTCCACAACCTCGTCAGCATTTATTATTTTGTGTTTTTTGGGTTAATGCCAGCCTTGTTGGAGTGAGATGGAATCTTGTTGTAGTTTTGATTTGTATTTCTCTAATGGCTAATGATTGTGAGCATTTCCTCAGGTATCTGTTAGCTACCTGAATGTCTTCTTTAATGAAGTGTCTGTTCATATCTTTGCCCATTTTTTTACTGGGTTATTTGTCTTTTTGTAGTTGAGTTTTTGTTGTATCATGTAGATTTTAGAGATCAGATGCTGATTGGGAATGTCATAGCTAAAAACTTTTTCCCAGTCTGTAGGTAGTCTTTTTACTGTTTTGGTGAAGTCTTTGGATGAGCATAGGAGTTTGATTTTTAGGAGCTCCCAGTTATCTAGTTTCTCTTCTGGTGTTTGTGCATTGTTAATAATGTTTTGTACACTGTTTATGCCAGGTATTAGGGCTTCTAGCATTGTCCCTATTTTTTCTTCCTTGATTTTTATCATTTTAGATTTTATATTTAGGTCTTTGATCCATTTTGGGTTAGTTTTTGTGCATGGAGTGAAGTATGGGTCTTGTTTCATTTTTTTTGCAGATGGATATCAAGTTATGCCAGCACCGTTTGTTAAAGAGACTGTGTTTTCCCCATTTAACATATTTTGGGCCTTTGTCAAATATCAACTGCTCATATGTGGATGGATTTATGTCTGAATTCTCAACTCTGTTCCATTGGTCTGCGTATCTGTTGTTGTACCAGTACCAGGCTGTTTTGACTACTGTGGTGGTATAATAAGTTCTAAAATCAGGTAGTGTGATGTCTCCCACTTTGTACTTCTTTTTCAGTAATGCTTTTCTTGTCTGGTGCCTCTTTCCCTTTCATATGACCTTGATGATTTGTTTCTGCTGCAGAGTTTTGAAGTCTTACATTCTTGAGCTTTGTTTTGGGATGTAGTTAAATTACTTGGGAATAGTTTCATCTTTGCTTTTAAGCCTTGTTAGAGCAAACAGTGCAGTGTTTAGCCTGGTACTAATTTTGTCCCACTACTGAGGCAATACCTTTTGAATACTCTACCTGATATCTCATAAATTGTGAGGTTTTCCACTCAGACTGGTGGAAATAGGCACTATTTCTGGTCTGGTGAAGATCCAGAGATTGTTCCCTGTATTTCTTTTGGGTTCTGCTTCTTTCCTCAGCTTCAGGTGCTTTCCTCTCGTACATGTAATGCAGATTTCTGCAGTTGTCTATATGGGCAGCTGTCTACTCTTCAGCACTCTACCCTACAGACTCTAGCAGTCTTGGCCTCCCTAGACTCCTAGCTCTGTTCCTTTGACTCTGGGATACCTCTGGCTTCCTCTTAGACCTCTTCTTCATATGCTGCATACTAGAAACCCTCTCATGTTGTTGGCTGGTATATGTTAGGTTTATCTCATTTGTTTTCCCATTCTTAGGGATCGCTGTTCTGTGTTGCCTGAAGTTCGAAAGTCTTAAAACTATTTTTTATACTTTTTTGCCTGTTTTTTTAGTTGCTTCAAGTGGCATGGTAAATCAGATCTCTAATACTCCATCTTGGTTGATAACAGAAATATCATTAATCTTATTTGATTTAAATTTTGTCAATCTACCAAAACATATTTCTAGAACTGAAGAAGATTGACCTGCTTTACAGTATTTTGAATCTGAGCAAGTTTCCTCATTATTTGGGCTCCCATCCATTAATCTACTATTTGTTAAAAAGAACATAGCAGCAAATCCTCCATCACTAATTTATTGCTCAGTTTTTCTGTATGTAAAATTGGTACCATAATATCAGGCTTCAACTTTAATAGGGGCATAAGCAACATTGGAAACCCTGGTGGTGTAGTGGTTAAGTGCTATGGCTGCTAACCAAAGGGTCTAGAGTTCGAATCCGCCAGGCGCTCCTTGGAAACTCTACGGGGCAGTTCTACTCCGTACTATAGGGTCACTATGAGTCGGAATGGACTTGACGGCATTGGGTAAGCAACGTTAGGCAGTGGTTTTTTAATCTTTGGACATACTACCTTATAAATGCAAGCATAGCAGTATATATTTATGGCTAAAAATCAAAATAGAGGTAGATTCTTCCATCTCTAGAATTCTGTAATTTTTTTTTTTTATGATATCACTCGAGGTGGGACAAATTTAGAATTATTGTCCTTCTAACACTTGCTAAGAAGAAAATTTTAAAAGGGAGACCACCATGTTCAGTAGAAATGGAATAGCAAAGATTTTGCTGAAATGAAATTAAAGATTAGCTTATAAGTATTTTCTTGAATAGTTAAATTTGGGAATAAAAGCCCAAAAGAATTATCAATAAATGAATTCTTTAATTGTGTTTTTCTTAGACAGTATTAGTTTCTCTGAGTTCTTTCTCTTTCTACATACATGTTTGCAAGTATGTATATGTGTATACATATGTGTATGTTTGTATATATACATATGTTTGCATACATATATATATATCTGTGAGTGCCTGTGTGTGTTTATAATAGTATGAAAACTAGGAGAACCTTATAAACCACCTACCATAATCCAGATCACATTATAGGAATCTGTTCTTTACATAATGTCATATAGCAAGTTTGTAATTAGATTACACATCTCCTAACTCCAAGTCTGGTAAAGTTTCCACTTTGCTTGTTTCTTTATTTCTCCTTCTATTTACGATAGAATAATAGAGGGAGATACATGTGGAAATATTGTTATTATCCCATCTCACACTTACTTCTTATAATTGAAATGATTCTTTTTCTACCCATATTTTAAAATCCATAGAAGAAACACATTATTTGACAATTACATGCTGCTATCTACTCTGTCCTATAGGGTCGCTACGAGCTGGAATCAGCGCAGCAGCAAGGGGTTTATTTATTTAAACTACCCATGGGTTCATCTTTTCGTGTATTCTGTGTTGAATCACAAAACCATTTTATCCTAGATGTTAGTATTGGCATCATATATATTAACACATCGACTTGTAATGGTCATTATAAATAGAGGTAATAATGTTTTACAGTTTTTAGTATTTCTTACCAAAATGATGTACCAAATGGGCACACAATTTTTCAAGCATTCCATTTGTCTTTTTGCATTCTCCAGCCCCTGTCAAAATACAATAACTCAACAAATCGTTACAAACTTCATTCATCCCACTAATCATTTTTCAGCATTCAGGTCAATAGTCTAATAGTCTTAATGAAGTGCAGTCTCGTCCCTTCAAAAAAAAAAAAAAAAAAAAACAACTTTTACTGCATGAAGTACATTTTTACAAAATAGCATCTTTGGTGGGTAAAAATGGCCACACATTTTTCAAAGCTCCTCATCAAGAGGTAGCATCTATTTTTCAAACTCTTGTGTCTGAACATGACTATTAACTGAAAGGTTAGAGGTTTGAACACATCCAGAAGCATCTTGGAAGAAAGGCCTAGCAATCTACTTCTGAAATGTCACAGCCTTGAAAACACTCTGGATCACAGCTCTGTTCTATGTACACAGGGTTGCCAAGAGTCAGAATTTATTCAGTGGCAACAGGTTTGGTTGGTTTGGTATATCCGGGTTGGTCTTGTGGTTTGCTTTGATCAATATAATATGGTGACATTATGTGAGATCTGAGCACAGGCATTAAGAAGCAGTAAAGCTTTTGCTTCAGTCCTCTTGGAACCCTGTCTCCTGGAGGATGAGTGACCATGTAGAAAGGGACTCAGAAGTCTCAGTTGTCCCAGCTGAGACTCCAGACACAGGAGTGGACCCAGTTGACACCATGCGAGCAGAGGTAAACTGTTCCAACAGAGTCCAGCACAAATTGCTGACTCACTGAATCACAAAAAATTTCTACTTTAAGCCAGTAATTCTTGGGGTAGTTTCTTACACAGCAAGAGGCAAGTGGATATGGTAGAGATTAATAGTCCCTCAACCTTTGTCTTTCTTTCTCCTCCCTTTAAATCAGCCCTTCTGACACATTTGTTTTCTCTCCTCTGGGCCCTTTAAAAATCTTTCATTAGTTGCAACATGCCCTATGCAATCGATTCCATTTGTTATTAACGATTTATATCATACATTACATAACATGTACAGTCTTTTTTTAAAAATGTCAGTGTTAGTTCTTCTAGAACTCTTATGAAATAAACAGATGGCAATGATATTTCATTTTGAGATGATGAAGCAATGCTTTGCATTCATATAATACCTTTCTCTAGAGAGACTCACTTTCCTTCATAGACGTGATCTCACCATTCCTCTAATTGTGCAATGAGATAGATAAAATATGATGAGCAAACTTAATCTCTTCACGGAATTTCTGGCTCTGTTTAGACTTTGTTAGTACTATTCTCTTTTGCTGACTTATTATATATGATATAATAGGTGTTTCACATAGAAAAGAGTCACAAAGACCTAACGGAATCCTTTACTTTGCTTACATAGTACCAAGGGACCCACAAAATGAGAGCTTTTCAAGTTTATTTTAGGAAGATAAAAAAAAAAAAAATCACCGTTTATTCCTTTCCTAATATTTTTCTTCTTAAATTCTTGCACTTTAGTTTTTAGAATTATCTGCTCTGGTTATTTCTGTGGGTTATGTGAGCTGGTTAGCTGTTAAACTTTAGAAAGTTCCGAAGTGCCATGTTTGTTAGCAAGTGCCTTTTGTTTCTTTGAATTGGAAGATTGTACTCACATTCCATGATATTTCTGTGGCAGCACATTTGATTGTAGCCACTACTTCATAACAGATTCCTAAACTCCATTAAAACTTGTCCTTACATTTGTAACCATAACACATTGGTTTAGGATGGAAGTCTCTAACCTGATATCTGTGAACCTACCAAAATGGTGTAAAATTTGTATGGCTGTGCCTTTTTCTTGGAAAAGGTACGTAGCTTTCATCAGGTTTTCAACAAACCTGATACCCCCCAATTTTTTTAGTCAATATTCTTGGAGTTTGGATTTTATCATGTTTCTCTATTTCTATTTCAGTTTCATCAAGGATTATAAGTCTATAACATCATTTAGCTAATCGAAATATATGATTTCTTTCAAAAGAGCAGCCCATTGAAAAGCACATAAAGACTAACAGTGCCTTTTAGGAAATGAGCAGTGAGAAATTATATCAGGCAAGAAATGTTCTTATATACTATTAAGTTCATTAAAATTATAACATGGTGTTCTCAAGCCATGATGTTTGTTGCTGTTAGTTGTAGTCCACTTGGCTCTGACTCATGGCGGCCTTATGCATAACAGAAGAAATGTTGCTTGGTCCTGTGACATCTTCATGATCCTTGGTATGTTTCAGTCCATTGTTGTGGTTATTGTTGTCAGTTCATCTCTACCTGGGTCCTACATCAAAGTGAATAGGAATCTGTAGGGGTAGTGCCCAGGAATCTGCATTTAATGAAGTTTCTTTGGTGATTCTTACAAACAGTAAAGTTTGAGAACCACCAATAGTTTATTGGAAAACTGCATTCTGTTTTTCTTTTAGTGACAAATGAAATGAAATGCATAAAGAATATAGAACTTTTTGAATATACAGCAGGAGTTATAACCAGCTAGTCATGTGGTCAATTAAATGCAATTAATTTCATGCAGGGTTTGGTTAAGACTATTATCTTTTGAAAATGATGCTGGGTATACATGATAAAGGGAAAACTGACATTACTCTGTTGAGACTGTTTATGAGATGCCATCTTCTGAGAGAACATTTAGGTGGCGCTGTGTCTGTCTGGTGGGAAAACGTTTTCAGCTCTTGTCTGTTGATCTTGAGGTTTTGCTGGGCCAGGGAATGAAACACTCGGTGTGTTTATATCCACAGAAGCAGAAAGTGCTTTCTTTCCCCCAGCCCCTTCTTCCTAAGATGTCGTATCTTGACGAAAACAAAACAGAAAAGGAACAAATTTATTCTCAGGGAGCTTGGAGGAGCATGAATTATTTATGCTTAGAAATCCTCTACTATCTTTGCATGAAAGAGAGCTCTATTATTAAAAGTGAATGTTTCTTTTTCTGCATGTCAATAACTGGGAGATCAGAATGGACTGGCTGTTAGATAGCTTCCCCCTTGGAGACCGGGCTCCCCAAGGCAGCCTCTGCAGCAGCTGAATTATTTTTAAGACAATGAAATCATTGGTACTGATATATTAACAGCCAAAATTGATATGACAGAGGTCTGTCACTGAGGCAGTCTAAGAGGAAGAAAAGGCCATTAAAATGATCCAATTACGTTTTAATTATGAATTAACACATTTGCATAAATCACAGCACAGAATTTCCAGGTGCCTGTTTTTTTTGTGCATGTGTGTGTTTAAATTGCCTGGATTTATGAGGCTCCTTATTTTCTTTCAGCTAGGTCAAGCAGTTAATTCTCCACTACCTTCATCCAGGAGCAGTGGAAGTCAATTCTTCTTGCCTGGGGAAAAATTTAAATTTTCCCTTGATGCCAGTAATCTCATTTTTCTTTCCAAGCAGTTGTGCAAATGAGAACAATCGGTTTGTCTTTTCCAGTTCATACCGGGCTTCTCTAGAGCTGAAAGAACATGGTGCTTCCCTGATAAAATAAATTTTGGTTAGGAAGAGGCAACCGGGCATTGCAATCCTGGAGGGACGGAAAATAAGGGAGAATTACAAATTGGGCTTGTCACTCTGCTGAGCAGCGGCTTTGGGAGTAACAGCCTCTGGTGACCCACCAGAGCAAGCTAGTTCTCTTTGCTTTGGGGTAAGAGGTAAGCTGAAGACTGTTGACATTTTTATTCCTGAAGATAAAATACTGTTTGGAATCAGATCTTGTCTTTTTCAGAGTTGAGGGAGACTCCAGTATTGGAATCAGTGTGAATCAGTGTACCCTGGTGGTACAGTGATTAGGTTGGCTGCTAACCAAAAGGTCCGCAGTTCAAATCCACCAGCAGCTCCTTGGAAACTATATGGGGCAGCTCTACTCTGTCCTATAGGATTGCTGTGATTCCGAATTGACTTGATGGCAATTAGCTTGGTTTTTGATTTGGAAGGAGCCCTGGTGGGACAATGGTTAAATGTTTGGCTCCTAACTGAAAGGTCAGCAGTTTGAACCCACCAAGCTCACCTGTGGGAGAAAGATGTAGCAGTCGGCTTCCGCAAAGATCTCAGCCTTGAAAATCCTATGGGAGAGTTCTCGCCTCTGTCCTATAGGGTTGCTATGAATCAGCCTCGATAGTAATGGGTTTGGTTTTTCGTTTATGTACACAGTGTGAAGGAGTCCTGGCTATGCAGTAGTTAACATGCTTGGGTGTTAACGAAAAGGTTGGCATTTCAAACCTACCAGTCGTGGGAGAAAGATGTGGCAGTCTGCTTCTGTAAGGATTAAAAACCCATCGCCCTCTAGTCAATTCTGACTCATAGCGACCCTATAAGACAGGCTAGAACTTACCCATAGAGTTTCCAAGGAGTGGCTGGTGGATTTGAACTGCCAATCTTTTGGTTAGCAGATGAGTTTTTAACCATTGTGTCACCAGGGGTCTCCCATGAAGGCTACAGCCTTGGAAACCTTATGAGGCATTTCTATGTTGTCCTATAAGGTCACTGAGTCAGAATCGACTTGAGGGCAATGTTTTTTTTAATGGGATGTACAGCATATGCATACCATCCAGCCTTACTAGAGAAAAGGCAGTTTTTGTTGACATTCCTTTGTTAAAATATGTAACCATTTAAAGAAAAATGTCAAGGCTGGTGGAGAACAAGATAGTGAAAAAAAAAAAAAAAAGGTAATCCTTGGTGCCCCAGACAACCACCTCCATGTTGGCATTTCCCACCCCCACAAGTGCTCATGGCCTTTGTGCCACTGACGGTTACCTCCTCCTGCTCTCCATGCCTCCTTCTCCTCTTCATTCCTGTCTTTTCCCCAAATGCCCATCAATAGAGAGGGCTGGTTAAAAAAAAAGCGTGGCACATCCGTTTAATGAAATACAGTGGAGCTGTAATAAAGAATGGAGGAGCTCTGTATACTGATAAGAGGAGCTCTCCAAGGTCCATTGTTAAGTGAAAAATAAGAGGCACAGAACAGGGTGTATATCCTATCTTTTGTGTACAAACGTGGTGGCGGAATAAGAATCTATATCCTTGTTTACTTGTATATACTTGAAAACCCTTCTGGAATGATACATAAAAAAATCTAAATCACAGCGGGTAATGGGGAGGAGGGGAGTGGTTAGCTGGAGCGAGGCATTTTCACTGTATGCCTTTTTGTGTTTTATTTATTTTTTACTTTAAAATGAATTTTTTTCATTGAAGCACAACATTCATTCAGAAAACTGCAAAGAGCTCTGGTTTACAGCTCAAAGCGTTCCTCTGTATTGTCAGCCCTCCCAGCTAGACATAGAACATTACAGCATCTCAGTAGTCTCCTTCAGGTCTCCTCAAGTCGCTAACTGCTCCCCAGTGGTAACCACTATGCGAATTTCTATTCCTGTTATAAAATAATCTTTGTAAAGACATAAAATCATGACTCTCATAAAAATATAAAATGCTTTTGTGTCAAAGATTTATTTAACTCATTAATTAATAAAGACATAGATGATATGGAAACAAACAGAAAAATACAGTTCAAAGAGAATCTGAAGAAGAGACACATATATAGGCAATTGGAAATGTGAAAATGAATTAGTTATCTCAAAATTAACTAATATCTATAGGACAATAATTAATTACATCTTCAACTGAATAATTCATTTGTGTATCTATATCCCAGTGCTGTCGAGCCAATTCTGACTCATAGTGACCCTACAGGACAGAGTAGAAGTGCCCCAGAGGGTTTCCAAGGGGCAGCTGGTGGATTTGAACTGCCGACCTTTTGGTTAGCAGCTAATGACTTAACCACTGCGCCATGGCTCCTCTGCAATGCCACATAGTGAGTATTAAAAAACAAGCTTTACTGGGGACACTTACAAAGCTGAGGGTCAAGAAGGGTCATGTGACTTCCTGTCCTTTTGTCACTCAACGGGAAACACGCAAGGTGAACCTGCTGGACATGCAGGGTGTTATGTTCATGGGGAAGAACTCTGGTCACGTACTACTCTACTTTCTTATAGCTCAGTTGTGAGGAAAAACTCACTTGGCTACAGGGAATAAATTATTGAGTTTGGTACCTAGCAGTCTGGAGTTACGCAGGGAATTGTCTGGGAGTGGCAGCTGCTACCTGAAAAACTCATGAGAAGTTGAATTTGTCCTTCTAAAAGAAGGAGCTCCTGGTTCCATGGGACATTGGGATCACCAGGTACTGGGTACCGTATTGGCAAGAACTGGAATGGGATTGTCCGTCATTAGACAATCCTGTTTATCTCTCCACTGCAGCTAATTTCACTTTTAGATCATTGAGCACATGTTAAACAAAACAGAACAAAACAAAACTTGCCTGTGGGCTACCACAGTTTGAGAACTCTGGAGACATTGGAAACCAAAATGCCTACTTAGTGATTTTCTACAAAGGTGAAGGCTTGTGTAATGTCCCTCTTTCACTCTCACACTAAGAAGGCTGATTCCTGTCCCCTGGGACAGGGAAAACCCAGTTATCAGGAGTATAAATATTGGACTATTCTCCTGGGAAGAGAAAAATATATTTTGTTTAGTTCTGATGATTCTGCAGCATATAAAAACAAAACGCAAGGTAATTTTTCAATACCCTAATATAGTTAATTTTTAATGAATGACCTTGCTATTCTAGTAGAAAAATTAGAATCCTTAAAATCGACAAAAGAAGGAGCAAGTAGGATGTCCACAGCTTAGTGTCTGGTTGAGAGACTGGGATCATTGTTCAGCAGCAGGGCCAACATTCAGGAAGAAGAGATAGAGGCAGAGCTGAGGGCAAGCTGAGATCCTCCAGACACCTTGCCTCTGTATATCATCATATCTGGCCATGGTTACTGTTTTGCTTCCATTTTCCAAATTTTTGTACAGATTCCTTTTTTGCTCAACTCTAACCATACAGAGAAGAATATTTGGGGAAACATAGTTACCATCTTTAATCAACCTGACATTGCAAAATATAGCAAAATAATTATATAAGGAAACATACACACATTCATACACACAGATATATTTATATGTTGTTGTTAGGTGCCATCCAGTCACTTCTGACTCATAGTGGCCCTGTGTACAACAGGACAAAACACTGCCCAGCCCTATGCCATCCTTATAATTGTTGTTACGTTTGAACTCCTTATTGCAGCCACTGTGTCAACCCATCTCCTTGAGGGTCTTCCTCTTTTTCGCTGACCCTCTACTTTACCTAGAATGATGTCCTTCTCCGGGGACTGGTCTCTCCTAATAACGTGTCCGAAGTACGTGAGATGAAGTCTCTCCATCCTTGATTCTGAGGAGCATTCTGGCTGTACTTCATTCAGGACAGATTTGCTCATTCTTCTGGCAGTCCATGATATACTCCATATTCTTCACCAACACCATAATTCAAATATGTCAATTCTTTTTCATCTTCCTTTTTCATTGTCCAGCTTTCACATGCATATGAGGCAATTGAAAATACCGTGGCTTGGGCGAACGCACCTTAGTCTTCCCAGTGGCTTTTTTTTTTTTTTTTAAACACTTTAAAGAGGTCTTTTGCAGCAGATTTGGCCAATGCAATATGTCATTTGATTTCTTGACTGCTGCTTCCATGGTGTTGATTGTGGACCCAAGTAAAATGAAATCCTTGACAACTTTAGTCTTTTCTCTGTTTATCGTGATGTTGCTTATTGGTCCAGTTGTGAGGGTTTTTGTTTTATGCTGAGGTGTAATCCATACTGAAGGCTGTGGTCTTTGATCTTTGTCAATAAGTGCTTCAAGTCCTCTTCACTTTTCATCAGGCTGGGTTGTGTCATCTGCATAACACAGGTTGTTAATCAGTCTTCCTCCAATCCTGATGCCACATTCTTCTTCATATAGTCCAGCTTCTTGAATTATTTTCACAGCATACAGATTGAGTAAGTATGGTGAAAGGATACAACTCTGACACATGCTTTTCCTGATTTTAAACCACGCAGTATCCCTTTGTTCTGTTCGAACAACTGCCTCTTGGTTTATGTACAGGTTCTGCGTGAGTACAATTAAGTATTCTGGAATTCCCATTCTTCTCAATGTTATCCATAATTTGTTATGATCCACACAGTTGAATGCCTTTGTATAGTCAATAAAACACAGGTAAACATTTTTCTGGTATTCTCTGCTTTTAGCTAAGGTTCGTCTAAGGTATCAGTAATGATACCCCTCGTTCCAGGTCCTCTTCTGAATCCAGCTTGAATTTCTGGCATTACTCTATCGATTTACTGCTGCTACCATTTTTGAATGATCTTTAGCAAAATTTTACTTGTATGTGATATTAATGATGTTGTTTGATAATTTCTGTGTTCTGTTGGATCACCTTTCTTTGGTGTGGGCACAAATAAGGACCTCTTTTAGTTGATTGGCCAGGTAGCTGTCATCCAAATTTCTTGGCACAGACGAAAGAGCGCTTCCAGTGTTGCATCTGTTTGTTGAAACGTCTATAAAAATGGCTTGGTAGGGGCATCTGACCTCCTCTAACTTCACAAGAGGGAAGGAGAATCAAGATCAACAACCCAAGGCTGGTTCCTATGAGGCAGAGCTGAGACATACCTTGCACTGGACTGGACTTTAAAGTCCCTTAAAGTTTTTGCTATGCTGATACCTCATAAGGCTCAGAGCAAGGGAATAACCTCTCAGTTACATTTTATCAGATACCAGAAAGGGTGAAGCAGAGATGACTTTTGGAGAACATGATCAGATGAGATGGATACTTGTAGCAGACCCGAATGGCTGGTACCTGAGCAACCTCACTCTGAGGACTCTTTGTTCTACTGAAGGGCTAATTGTTAATGATTGTTTTGGACTGGTAAAATGATGTGGATGGGAAAGTTAATCCTTCAAGTACAAAAAGGCCAATGGCTAGAAGAGCCAGGGGTGGCTGAAGAATCTTCTCTTCTGGTTGGAACTTTGAACATCTGCATCCATAAACAAAGTCCAGTCCAGAGGAAGCCAGAGTATACGTAATACATACCACATTTTAATGCAAGTAACGCATGCCTTCTACATTTGCTTGCCAACTGCGTCCTCCCACCATGGAGTATTTTCATAAGTGCGCTATGCTAATTTTTTACAACAATGTGTTATAAAACCCCAGCATAACAACACGTATGTAAATACCTTGTGGTGAGAGGGCAAAGTCGGCAACCAAATGTAGGCGCGTTATTTGCGTTAAATATGGTATGCATTTGTGTACAAGCTTGTTGTGATCTATTACAAAACTTTTCTGAAATGGCTCCATGTGTTTACCCATATGCTATGATTTCTAAGAAGTTGGTACTTTTTTCTGTAATAACTTATTTTAAAGTAATACTAAATAGGATTTTTTTAAAGCAATACTAAATAGGATTTTTTTAAAGCAACGAAAAAGTCTGTTAGATTTTTATCACTCTTGGATGCATCATATTTGGCAGAAAAGCTTCTTTGTCAAAAGTGCTTAAAATAGCATGTGTAAACTCTTGGCAGATCCTGTACAATTTCTTCCATTTCAGAGACTGTGTGGATGTCAACAGACTTTGCTTTCGTTATAAACTCATAAATCACAAGTTGTTGTAGTCTTGTTAGATGTTCACTTATTGTTGAGTAAAACTCGTTTGGAGAACATGTACACCTCTGTTGAACTCTAAGGCCCTCCAGAGAACTGCCAAGAAATACTGGTGTTCTCAAATGACCAAAAAAAAAAAAAAAAAAAAAGTTTCACTTGTCAAGGGCTACAGAATCTGAGTCAAAAGAAATGATCAAGGGGTTTTCTATAATGACTGCCGTGGACTCAGGACTGCAAAATCTTCAAAATGCCTTGATAAATGATGCTGAAACTAACACGTAGTTATAACAAAGGGATGTTAGACTTCTTCTCCAATTTCTTTTCTTGTATTGAAAAGAGAAGGTCATTGGCATATACTCTAAAAAGCTTATCCCAATATTCCTTTTCCAGTATTTGTTGAGCAAATCTCCAGATAATGCAGGGTCACCAACTTTGGGGAAGAGAGAACTGGGTTTCTATTCTTAGCACTCAGTCTCTGTGGCCTTGGGCTATTAACCATTACAGGCTTGTTCCCATTTTTTTGCCAAATGGGCACCTTGAAGGATTTTTGTGAGGGCTTAATGGGATAAGTAACTCAAGTACTTAGCTAATTGTAAGTACTCAATAAATGTTAATTTCTGTCCTATTCTGTTCAATACAAAGTAATTTTGTCATGGTAATAATACAACTTTCTGTCCTGAAGCTATCACTAAGAGGCTTTTGTGGGCATTGATTTTCCTCATAAATAAAGACTGATGCTTCCTACATAGGTAATAATTAATTTGCAACAAATTTGATCACTGGCCTTCCTTTCTGCTTTTTTTTGCACTGAATGACAGGGAAAAATGGGTATTAAGGAGGAACCATAGCTAAATAAGAGTAATTGAACAAGAGACTAGTGGAGAGAGCAAAAATCTCTCTCTCTAGTCATTTTCTGGAAGTTGTTTGACATTTTTAATGGGACGATTGGAATATTGTCTTGCTTAATGACAGGAAGAAATGCTAAGGTTAATCTATTCAAATCCAAAACAACCAGCCATTGGGTTGATTCAGTGATGTGCAAGTGGAGGCCATTGTTTATTATCATGGAGAACAAGCAACCATGGATTGATTAGATTTCTCACCTGGCATGTTTCCCTTTTGCTTTTCTCTAGACATAGTCCAAACACCATCTTATTATTTTTTTCTTACTCTCTAAGTCTCTCAAGAAACATGAAATTGTTTCTTGCTGAAAATCTCATATTCCTATTAAAGACAAGGGAACCTAGAAAAAAATACTTGAGTTCTATTGTTCCTCAAATAAAATACTTTCCTATGTTTATTCAGACAAATAAAAGTTTCTAGCTAGAATATTTCATTGCCAGATTATTCTTTATAGTCTCAAGGGGAGCTAAATGTGAGTTAAGCCCCAGATTTAAGTTAGGTCTCTTTGGAAATAATTTAAATAAGAGATAACATAATGTACCACTGGAGCCATAATTTATTTAGTGCTGTGTTCTTGTTGTAAAAGAGTTAAACAGGTTCTGAGTTAGGAGAACTTGCCTCAATAGATATAAGTAAATTTTATATGAATTTATAGAAAATTACATTGTAATCACAAATCATAAATATTAGCATATCAAGTGTTTCTTAACTTATCCTGGGCTCAGAATTTTTCATAAGTTTCTTAATTGAGGTGACTATCTATATTAAAATAATCTGAGCTGCGGTTTAGTTAAAAGGCCTTTGGATCAGAAGTCAGAAGCTCTGGGCATGTCTGGTCACCGCTCTGGGCCACAGTAGCCTTGCCCCTAAAATGAGGGGGTTCTTCTGGTGGCCACCTTTTCAGGACCCTTGTGGCTTTATGATCATATGAAATCCCCTTGAGCACAAGTCACTAGAAGATACCCTTGCTGATTAGTTTCTGAAAATAAAAGTGTAATTACCTCTTTCTTTAAAAAACAAACAAAACAAAACAAAGAACTTCATTTTATTTAATTGATTTTAGTATACAAAATATCTTCAGAATCTTTTGTCTAGGTTTTTTCTTCCCACTTAATAATGGTTCACTTCTTGTTAGCCCTTGTGATATGCACTAGGGCAAAAAAAAAAAAAAAAAATCACAAAATAAATGGAGTCGGAAGGGACCGTGACAGATCATCTGGCTCAGCCGTTGGCAGTTGCAGCATGTTTTAGTGTTCACTTGTTCTATAAATAACCAGGAGTATACGGCCAAGTCCACATCCTTTTAACATGGCCAGCCCCAAGCACTGGTCACACTTAGGAACTTTTTCCTTTATTTATCCTTGGAACTCTTTAGCCTCACTTGACTGGGACTTCTGGAAAGCCTATGACTTCAGAGTTGAGTCTGAAGTGAATAAACCAAAAAACCCACAGCCGTCGAGTAGATTCCGACTCACAGCTACCCTATAGGACAGAGTAGAACTGCCCCGTAGAGTTTCCAAGGAGTACCTGGAGGATTGGAACTGCCAACCTCTTGGTTAACAGACGTAGCACTTAACCACTACACCACCAGGGTTTCCCTGAAGTGAATAGATGTAGGAAATTGGCTTATATAGGCAAGGTATAATCCAGATAATTTTTAGATAGTCTTTCTCTATTTCTACCTGTATCTCTGTCTTGGATGCAGTCCTATCTCTGCCTTTGCCTCTTGCTCCATCTCCATTTCTGTAGGGTTTAAAAAGATAACGTGCAGAAAAAGCTTAGCACAGTGTGAAGCATAGAAAAGGAGCCCAAGAATGGCAATGTAAAACTTCTATACTGTGAGTTTCTGTGTCTTACTTACTGCTATTTTCTGCACACCTAGAATAGTACTCTGTATCTAGTGTTGTTATTGTTGTTAGCTGACATGGACTCAGCCCCCGACTCATGGCAACCCCATGAACAATGGGATTGGACTGTTGTGATCCACAGGGTTTTCACTGGCTAATTTTTGGAAGTAGATCAGCAGGCTTTTCTTCCTCTTCTGTCTGGAAGCTCTGCTGCAACCCATTCAACAACACAGAAACTTGCAAGTGTCTAAAGGCAGAAAAGTAGTGGCTGAGCTTGAAATACATTGGCTGGGAGTCAAACCCTGGTCTCCTGCATGGAAGGTGAAGATAATAC
This sequence comes from Loxodonta africana, assembly GCF_030014295.1. Taxonomy (NCBI): domain Eukaryota; kingdom Metazoa; phylum Chordata; class Mammalia; order Proboscidea; family Elephantidae; genus Loxodonta; species Loxodonta africana. The sequence goes on from NC_087346.1 coordinate 2,901,821, forward strand.
CACTGAACAACCACTGCCCTCTGGCACTTAGTAGATGCTCAGTAAATAATTATTGAATTTACTAAAATGCTCATGTATTCGCTCTTCTGTCTCTATGTGTTGTTCCCCCCTCTTTTTGAATATTCCCTTCTCTTACCTGAAGACACTCAAGTTATTAAGGAAAAAAGGAGATTGATACAGGGGTCCTTCACTCACTGCAGAGAGGTGGAAAATTTTGGTGAATGTGTGGGCTGGACAGGATGAGGAAGTTTCTGGGACCTACATGACTATTTGTGAGCAAAGATTCCTAGAGAAATAAATCTCACATAATCTAGTTTATCCCAACCACAAATCTCACTTGCAGATGTTTTAGAGAAGAGTGGCTGAGGGGCTCTGGTAAGAAACAGCTGGAATTCAGCAGTTAATTCCTATCTCTCAGTTTCCCAGAAAGGATCCAGGCACTTAGTAGGACTGGGTTCCCTGCAGAAGAAGTCTGTGTAGTTCTTTGGGACATGATTACCTGGGTTCTTGCAATGGTTCCCTTTCTTCTGCTCGGGTCACATTCCCAGAGAAGTTTTTAGTGCCTGATGATACACAGAAGTCTTCTTGCGAGCATTCAGGTCATATGGCTCTCTTGTGCAGTTCTGCTTTAAATTGCACAGCAAGCCTTAAAACCTATTATGTTGTAGACACTTCTTAAGCCTCCAGCTTTCTTCCTCTCTACTCCCGACTTGCAGCCATCACCTAAACCAACGTTCTCTCATATTTCTGAGCTTTGCACAAGACTTATATTCTGCCTAAAATGTCCTTTCCTCTATCCCTTCTGTGGTAGGTTGAAAAATGGTCCCTAATCCCTGGGACCTGTAAATACTACCTTACATGGCAAAAAAAAAGAAGTGGGGAGTTTTTCAAGATTGATTAAATCAAGAATCTTGACACGGGAGATTAACTTGGATTTCTAAGTAGGCCCTAAATGTAATCGCAGCTATCCTTATAAGAGGAAGGTGGTGGAGATCTGACATACACAGAGGAGAGGGCAAGGTCAACACAGAACCAGAGATTGGAGTGATGGGGCCATGTAAGGTAGCATTCATTAAACCAAACCAAAACAAACAAACAAAAAACCCGTTGCCCTTGAGTCGACTCCGACTCGTAGTGACTGCATAGGACAGAGTAGAACTGCCCCATAGAGTTTGCAAGGAGTGCCTGGTGGATTCGAACTGATGACCTTTTGTTAGCAGGGGTAGCTCTTAACCACTACACCACCAGTGTTTCCTAGCATTCATTCACCACCCATAATTCCAATTGGAATATAAACACCACCACATCATATTTTCTTTTCAACTTCTGATTGGGGAAATTAATCACATACTCTGTCTTCTGAATCCCCGGGCAAGTTTAAATAGGAGTCCTGGTAGTGCCATGGCTAAACGCTTGTCTGCTAACCAAAAGGTCAGGGGTTCGAACCCACCAGCTGCTCTTTGGGACAAAGATGTGGTAGTCTGCTTCTGTAAAGATTTACATCCTTGGAAACCCTATGGGGCTGTTCTACTCTGTTCTATAGGCTCTCTAGGAGTTGGAATAGACTTGAAGGCAATGGGTAAATGGAGAAGCATGTTTATGCTGAACTCTGCTGGAGAGTGTGGGGAAGTCAGCTATAATCTCATGAGCTTGTTTGGCTGTTTCCAGCACAGCCCTCCGTGTACATGCCCTCACTGTCCTCGTGAGATTAGAATGCTTGTTCTTTTCCCTCTTCTTTCTGGTGTCACTGGACTTGACATATCGTGTGAAATCAAATTCCTAAACCAGAGAAACAATCCCGCATGTGAGGATGTCAACCCAGATTTTTGGTTAATTTCTTCATGCTCCTTAATATTTTTCCTGCCCCTTGTCCCTGCCATCATCATTACTGATCCTTTTTTTCTTCCCAGTGGACAGTCTGTGATGACAGAATGTGGAATTTTGTGCCATTGCGTGTGATTTTTATGGGTGGAAAACCACTATGATGAAGTCAATATCTTGAGAAGATTTATCATAATGTTCAGGGTCACATGAGAGAAATGGTGTCTGTGTTTCTGAATATTAGCTAGGAGATTATTGCAAGAATTCAGACATCAGGTGATGAGGACCTGGATCAGAGTTGTTGTGCTGGGAATGGAAGGGGAAGGGATTAATTTAAAAGACAGTCTACTGTTACTTGTATCTCCAGCTGATACCAATTTGAATCTTCTAATTAAGCATAAATAATAATTGATGTTGAGTTTGCAGTTGTTGGATTTTTTTAGGATATTAGGCCTTCTCAAAGTCCTCCTTAATGTTATTATTATTTTTTCTTCCCGGGAATCCTATAATGGGCCTGTCTTATCTCTGCTTTGTGGTGTAGCTCCAGCTCTTCTACTCAAGACTTCTTGTCAACCAGCCCCACCACTATGGCCTCTCCTAAAGCTCCAATCAAAAATTAGATCCTTAGAATGAAGGCTTCCACCTTTCTGGTCCTGCTTCCTGTTTCATCCAAGAATTCCCGTTTACTTTATGACCTACACTTAACTCCCTACATAGAGATAAAATTAAATCATGTATATTATTTACACTTTACCGAATGTTCACGGATAATGGGGGAAATTAATTTACAATCTGCTATGAGACTTGACTTGTCTTTAAAATCTCACAATCCCAGTTCAGCCTCTGGTTTGAAGCCCTGTGGTGTAAGACCATCCTCTCTCCTGCTTCTAGGGTTCTGAGTATGTTGCATGAAGCCTAGGCCCAATTACCATGCAGCTCAGAGAGAAGGAGGAACTTCTCAGACTATTTTCTAATTAGGATGATTGGCAAAGAAAACATCCTCTATCTTCAGGGGAAACCAAACAAGGTCTTGTAGGATAGCACTCAGCAGGCCAACATCAGTGCATAACCACATAATGAGAGTCAACAACAGTCCAGTCCAGCTCCTTTTTACAATCTCCAATTTGAATTGAAGACAAAGTCTGCAAGTTTTCCGGCAGTCTGTTCAATGTTAGATTTCTACTTACGCTCAAAGCTAGTAAAATAACCACAAGAACAACAACAATACAAAAGACACAAACAAAAAATCCTCCACAATAAAAAAGAATAATTTGAAATACAATATACTATATAAACCATATAGGACCTGAGAAAATATCCTCTCTTGTCCCACAAACCCGTTTTCTCCTCCCCAATCAAAGTTGTCTCACAGGCGGAGTTCTATTTGTTTTTCCAAACAGCACACTCAACTTGTCTGAACATCTTTTCCAAAAAGCATAAAACAGGCTGATGGTACCTCCATTCTGTTGATTTTGCCAAAAAGAAATTATCTGTTCCATAGGTGATTTTTTGCTCCCTCTTTTTATGAGGTCTAAAAAGACTTTGAAGCTTTGAGATGAAAGTTTTCCTGGTTTCTGGTCATTAAAGCTTCAAAAACCCTGGTGTTAAGGCCTCAATGATGAAATACATTTCTTTTTTTTTTTTTTAACTTTTATTAAGCTTCAAGTGAACGTTTACAAATCCAATCAGTCTGTCAGATATAAGTTTACATACATCTCACTTCCTACTCCCACTTGCTCTCCCCCTCTTGAGTCAGCCCTTTCAGTCTCTCCTTTCGTGACAATTTTGCTGGCTTCTCTCTCTCTCTATCCTCCCATTCCCCCTCCAGAGAAGAGTTGCCAACACAATCTCAAGTGTCCACCTGATATAATTAGCTCAGTCTTCATCAGCGTCTCTCTCCCACCCGCTGACCAGTCCCTTTCATGTCTAATGAGTTGTCTTCGGGGATGGTTCCTGTCCTGTGCCAACAGAAGGTCTGGGGACCATGGCCGCCGGGATTCCTCTAGTCTCCGTCAGACCATTAAGTTTGGTCTTTTTATGAGAATTTGGGGTCTGTATCCCACTGACCTCCTGCTCCCTCAGGGGTCCTCTGCTGTGCTCCCTGTCAGGGCAGTCATCGATTGTGGCCGGGCACCAACTAGTTCTTCTGGTCTCAGGATGATGTAGGTCTCTGGTTCATGTGGCCCTTTCTGTCTCTTGGGCTCTTAGTTGTCGTGTGGCCTTGGTGTTCTTCATTTTCCTTTGCTCCAGGTGGGTTGAGACCAATTGATGCATCTTAGGTGGCCACTTGTTAGCATTTAAGACCCCAGACGCCACATTTCAAAGTGGGATGCAGAATGATTTCATAATAGAATTATTTTGCCAATTGACTTAGAAGTCCCCTCAAACCATGTTCCCCAGACCCCCGCCCTTGCTCCGCTGACCTTTGAAGCATTCATTTTACCCCGGAAACTTCTTTGCTTTTGGTCCAGTCCAATTGAGCTGACCTTCCATGTATTGAGTGTTGTCTTTCCCTTCACCTAAAGCATTTCTTATCTACTGATTAATCAATAAAAAACCCTCTCCCACCCTCCCTCCCTCCCCCCCTCGTAACCACAAAAGTATGTGTTCTTCTCAGGTTTACTATTACTCAAGATCTTATAATAGTGGTCTTATACAATATTTGTCCTTTTGCCTTTGACTAATTTCGCTCAGCATAATGCCTTCCAGGTTCCTCCATGTTATGAAATGTTTCAGAGATTCATCACTGTTCTTTATCGATGCGTAGTATTCCATTGTGTGAATATACCACAATTTATTTACCCATTCATCCGTTGATGGACACCTTGGTTGCTTCCAACTTTTTGCTATTGTAAACAGAGCTGCAATAAACATGGGTGTGCATATATGTGTTTGTATGAAGGCTCTTGTATCTCTAGGGTTTATTCCCAGGAGTGGGATTTCTGGGTTGTATGGTAGTTCTATTTCTAACTGTTTAAGATATCGCCAGATAGATTTCCAAAGTGGTTGTACCATTTTACATTCCCACCAGCAGTGTATAAGAGTTCCAATCTCTCCGCAGCCTCTCCAACACTTATTATTTTGTGTTTTTTGGATTATTGCCAGCCTTGCTGGTGTGAGATGGAATCTCATCGTAGTTTTAATTTGCATTTCTCTAATGGCTAATGATCCTGAGCATTTTCTCATGTATCTGTTGGCTGCCTGAATATCTTCTTTAGTGAAATGTGTGTTCATATCCTTTGCCCAATTTTTGATTGGGTTGTTTGTCTTTTTGTGGTTGAGTTTTGACAGAATCATGTAGATTTTAGAGATCAGGCGCTGGTCGGAGATGTCATAGCTGAAAATTCTTTCCCAGTCTGTAGGTGGTCTTTTTACTCTTTTGGTGAAGTCTTTAGATGAGCACAGGTGTTTGATTTTTAGGAGCTCCCAGTTATCGGGTTTCTCTTCATCATTTTTGGTAATGTTTTGTATTCTGTTTATGCCTTGTATTAGGGCTCCTAGGGTTGTCCCTATTTTTTCTTCCATGATCTTTATCGTTTTAGTCTTTATGTTTAGGTCTTTGATCCACTTGGAGTTAGTTTTTGTGCATGGTATAAGGTATGGGTCCTGTTTCATTTTTTTGCAAATGAATATCCAGTTATGCCAGCACTATTTGTTAAAAAGGTTTTCTTTTCCCCAATTAATTCACACTGGTCCTTTGTCAAATATCAGCTGCTCATACGTGGATGGATCTATGTCTGGGTTCTCAATTCTGTTCCATTGGTCTATGTGCCTGTTGTTGTACCAGTACCAGGCTGTTTTGACTACTGTGGCTGTATAATAGGTTCTGAAATCAGGTAGAGTGAGGCCTCCCACTTTCTTCTTTTTTTTCAGTAGTGCTTTGCTTATCTGTGGCTTCTTTCCCTTCCATATGAAATTGGTGATTTGTTTCTCTATCCCCTTAAAATATGACATTGGAATTTGGATCGGAATTGCGTTAAATGTATAGATGGCTTTTGGTAGAATAGACATTTTTACTATGTTAAGTCTTCCTATCCATGAGCAAGGTATGTTTTTCCACTTAAGTATGTCCTTTTGAATTTCTTGTAGTAGAGCTTTGTAGTTTTCTTTGTATAGGTCTTTTACATCCTTGGTAAGATTTATTCCTAAGTATTTTATCTTCTTGGGGGCTACTGTGAATGGTATTGATTTGGTGATTTCCTCTTCGGTGTTCTTTTTGTTAATGTAGAGGAATCCAAGTGATTTTTGTATGTTTATTTTATAACCTGAGACTCTGCCAAACTCTTCTATTAGTTTCAGTAGTTTTCTGGAGGATTCCTTAGGGTTTTCTGTGTATATAATCATGTCATCTGCAAATAGTGATATCTTTACTTCTTCCTTGCCAATCGGGATACCTTTTATTTCTTTGTCTAGCCTAATTGCCCTGGCTAGGACTTCCAGCACGATGTTGAATAAGAGCGGTGATAAAGGGCATCCTTGTCTGGTTCCCGTTCTCAAGGGAAATGCTTTCAGATTCTCTCCATTTAGAGTGATATTGGCTGTTGGCTTTGCATAGATGCCCTTTATTATGTTGAGGAATTTTCCTTCAATTCCTATTTTGGTAAGAGTTTTTATCATAAATGGGTGTTGGACTTTGTCAAATGCCTTTTCTGCATCAATTGATAAGATCATGTGGTTTTTGTCTTTTGTTTTATTTATGTGATGGATTACATTAATGGTTTTTCTGATATTAAACCAGCCTTGCATACCTGGTATAAATCCCACTTGATCATGGTGAATTATTTTTTTGATGTGTTGTTGGATTCTATTGGCTAGAATTCTGTTGAGGATTTTCGCATCTATGTTCATGAGGGATATAGGTCTGTAATTTTCTTTTTTTGTAATGTCTTTACCTGGTTTTGGTATCAGGGAGATGGTGGCTTCATAGAATGAGTTGGGTAGTATTCCGTCATTTTCTATGCTTTGGAATACCTTCAGAAGTAGTGGTGTTAACTCTTCTCTGAAAGTTTGGTAGAACTCTGTAGTGAAGCCGTCCGGGCCAGGGCTTTTTTTTGGTGGGAGTTTTTTGATTACCGTTTCAATCTCTTTTTTTGTTATGGGTCTATTTAGTTGTTCTACTTCTGAATGTGTTAGTTTAGGTAGGTAGTGTTTTTCCAGGAATTCATCCATTTCTTCTAGGTTTGCAAATTTGTTAGAGTACAATTTTTCATAATAATCTGAAATGATTCTTTTAATTTCATTTGGTTCTGTTGTGATGTGGTCCTTCTCATTTCTTATTTGGGTTATTTGTTTCCTTTCCTGTATTTCTTTAGTCAGTCTAGCCAATGGTTTATCAATTTTGTTAATTTTTTCAAAGAACCAGCTTTTGGCTTTGTTAATTCTTTCAATTGTTTTTCTGTTCTCTAATTCATTTAGTTCAGCTCTAATTTTTATTATTTGTTTTCTTCTGGTGCCTGATGGATTCTTTTGTTGCTCAGTTTCTATTTGTTCAAGTTGTCGGGACAGTTCTCTGATTTTGGCTCTTTCTTCTTTTTGTATGTGTGCATTTATCGATAGAAATTGGCCTCTGAGCACTGCTTTTGCTGTCTCCCAGAGGTTTTGATAGGAAGTATTTTCATTCTCGTTGCTTTCTAAGAATTTCCTTATTCCCTCCTTGATGTCTTCTATAACCCAGTCTTTTTTCAGGCGGATATTGTTCATTTTCCAAGTATTTGATTTCTTTTCCGTATTTTTTCTGTTATTGATCTCTAGTTTTATTCCCTTGTGGTCTGAGAAGATGCTTTGTAATATTTCGATGTTTTGGATTCTGCAAAGGTTTGTTTTATGACCTAATATGTGGTCTATTCTAGAGAATGTTCCATGTGCGCTAGAAAAAAAAGTATATTTTGCAGCAGTTGGGTGGAGAGTTCTGTATAAGTCAATGAGGTCAAGTTGGTTGATTGTTGTAATTAGATCTTCCGTGTCTCTATTGAGCTTCTTACTGGATGTCCTGTCCTTCTCCGAAAGTGGTGTGTTGAAGTCTCCTACTATAATTGTGGAGGTATCTATCTCACTTTTGAATTCTGTTAAAATTTGATTTATGTATCTTGCAGCCCTGTCATTGGGTGCGTAAATATTTAATATGGTTATGTCTTCCTGATCAATTGTCCCTTTTATCATTATATAGTGTCCTTCTTTATCCTTTGTGGTGGATTTAAGTCTAAAGTCTATTTTGTCAGAAATTAATATTGCTACTCCTCTTCTTTTTTGCTTATTGTTTGCTTGATATATTTTTTTCCATCTTTTGAGTTTTAGTTTGTTTGTGTCTCTAAGTCTAAGGTGTGTCTCTTGTAGGCAGCATATAGATGGATCGTGTTTCTTAATCCAGTCTGTGACTCTCTGTCCCTTTATTGGTGCATTTAGTCCATTTACATTCAGCGTAATTATAGATAAATAAGTTTTTAGTGCTGTCATTTTGATGCCTTTTTATGTGTGTTGTTGACAATTTCATTTTTCCACATACTTTTTTGTGCTGAGACATTTTTCTTAGTAAATTGTGAGATCCTCATTTTCATAGTATTTGACTTTATGTTAGTTGAGTCGTTACGTTTTTCTTGGTTTTTATCTTGAGTTATAGAGTTGTTATACCTTTTTGTGGTTACCTTATTATTTACCCCTATTTTTCTAAGTAAAAACCTAACTTGTATTGTTCTATATCGCCTTGTATCACTCTCCATATGGCAGTTCAATGCCTCCTGTATTTAGTCCCTCTTTTTGATTATTGTGATCTTTTACCTATTGACTTCCATGATTCCCTGTTATGTGTATTTTTTTTTTGAATTAGTCTTTGTTTGTTTTTGTGATTTCCCTATTTGAGTTGATATCAGGACGTTCTGTTTCGTGACCTTGTGTTGTGCTGATATCTGATATTATTGGTTCTCTGACCAAACAATATCCTTTAGTATTTCTTGTAGCTTTGGTTTGGTTTTTGCAAATTCTCTAAACTTCTGTTTATCTATAAATATCTTAATTTCGCCTTCATATTTCAGAGAGAGTTTTGCTGGATATATGATCCTTAGCTGGCAGTTTTTCTCCTTCAGTGTTCTGTATATGTCGTCCCATTCCCTTCTTGCCTGCATGGTTTCTGCTGAGTAGTCTGAACTTATTCTTATTGATTCTCCCTTGAAGGAAACCTTTCTTTTCTCCCTGGCTGCTTTTAAAATTTTCTCTTTATCTTTGGTTTTGGCAAGTTTGATGATAATATGTCTTGGTGTTTTTCTTTTTGGATCAATCTTAAATGGGGTTCGATGAGCATCTTGGATAGATATCCTTTCGTCTTTCATGATGTCAGGGAAGTTTTCTGTCAGGAGTTCTTCAGCTATTTTCTCTGTGTTTTCTGTCCCCCCTCCCTGTTCTGGGACTCCAATCACCCGCAAGTTATCCTTCTTGATAGAGTCCCACATGATTCTTAGGGTTTCTTCATTTTTTTTAATTCTTTTATCTGATTTTTTTTCAGCTATGTTGGTGTTGATTCCCTGGTCCTCCAGATGTCCCAGTCTGCATTCTAATTGCTCGAGTCTGCTCCTCTGACTTCCTATTGCGTTGTCTAATTCTGTAATTTTATTGTTAATCTTTTGGATTTCTACATGTTGTCTCTCTATGGATTCTTGCAACTTATTAATTTTTCCACTATGTTCTTGAATAATCTTTTTGAGTTCTTCAACTGTTTTATCAGTGTGTTCCTTGGCTTTTTCTGCAGTTTGCCTTATTTCATTTGTGATGTCTTGAAGCATTCTGTAAATTAGTTTTTTATATTCTGTATCTGGTAATTCCAGGATTGTATCTTCATTTGGGAAAGATTTTGATTCTTTTGTTTGGGGGGTTGGAGAAGCTGTCATGGTCTGCTTCTTTAAGTGGTTTGATATGGATTGTTGTCTCCGAGCCATCACTGGGAAACTAGTTTTTCCAGAAAATCCGCTAAAAAAAAAATGCAGTCAGATCCCTATCAGAGTTCTCCCTCTGGCTCAGGCTATTCGGATGTTAATTAAGCCGCCTGGGGAGGGTGGGAGAGGGAACAGAGAGATAGGAGAGTAGCACCTCAGAATATAGCCAGAGTTGCTTGTCTTGCTTGGAATGACTATTATATCTGAGATTCCCGCAGGGCGTGTCGCCTATGTGTGCTGGCTGTGTGGAGATTGCCCCCGGGGCATCTGGCCCACTGGAGTCAAGGTCAGATCCTCCGCTTCCAGCCCCACGCCCAGCGTCAAGGCTTCCCTACTGGGACCGTGCACTCCCGATTCCAAAATCAGTCGCTGCCTCCCGGGGACTTCTCGTCCCTCCTGCCACGTTGCCGTGCAGCTCCCGCGAACCAGTTGGGCCGCCTCCTGGGGTTAGTTCAGGTGGGTGGAGCAGCTCCCCATGCTTGTGCCGTTACCGAATGTCCTGGCTGGGACGCTGTTCTCCCCACTCCAATACCAGTCGCTGCCTCCCGGGGACTTCTCCTACCGGCTGCGTCCCACGCCGCCCACGCGACCTGGCTGGGCCCCTTCCCGGGGTTAGTTCAGGGGGGTGGAGCAGCTCTCCATGTTTATGCTGTAACTGCGTCCAGTCCAAATCCCGGCGGAATGGTTCCCTGGCTGGGACGCTGCTCTCCCCGTTCCAAGACCAGTCACTGCCTCCCGGGGACTTCTCCTACTGGCTGCGTCCCACGCCGCCCGCGGAACTGGCTGGTCCCCCTCCCGGGGTTAGTTCAGGGGGGTGGAGCAGCTCTCTGTGCTTGTGCCGTACCTGACTGGTACGCTGGCTCCAGGCTCTGAAAACAATCGCTGCTTCCCCGTATTAGTTCGTTCTCTGTCTCTAAATCTGTGTTTGTTGTTCAGGGTTCGTAGATTGTTATGTATGTAATCGATTCACTTGTTTTTCCGTGTCTTTGTTGTAAGAGGGATCCGAGGTAGCGTCTGCCTAGTCCGCCATCTTGGCTCCGCCCCCTGAAATACATTTCTTTATTGATGTAAATTCTTTTGAACACTTGGCTCCTGATGTATGTTATAGTTAAATTGGAAGAAATGTTAATGTTTTCAAGTCTGAGAAAGTGATAAAATACTGTATGCTATTGATAGAAATATGGTGCTAAGAAAGGAGAGCAGATTTGGATAGTAAGATAAAAAAATTGGGGTTCAGGTATTAATTGGTAACTTTAGGGCCTGACTATGATTTCCAGATGTAGAACTTGAATGGATATCTTCTAGCTTTCTTTCCAAATAAGAAATACTGAAATGAAGAGTCAAACAATATTTTCTTGTGATTAGTGTATAACTCGCTGCTGTCGAGTCAATTCCAACTCAGAGTGACCCTATAGGACAGAGTACAATTGCCCCATAGGGTTTCCAAGGAGCAGGTGGTGGATCTGAACTGACAACCTTTTGATTAGCAGCCATAGCACTTAACCACTATGTTACTAGGGCTCCTAGGGTATAATAGTCTTAATTTTTGTCTGAGTGAAGAAATTTGTACAATTTTTGTGGTTCAGGAACGATTTTATAAGACTATATTTTTGGGTAGAATTCTCATTTGAAATCAGGTCTTTCAGAATCTATAGTTTTCAGAGTAGCCTAGATTGGGTAAGTTAGCAGGTGATTTAAGCACAATTTAAAAACTATATTAAGATTCCCATTAATTTAAGGTGAAGACATCTGCTCAAAATCATTATCTTTATTGCTCAGTGTTTCTCTAGAATTTGATAATAGGAACCAAGGTCTCACCAATAACACTCCATTCCTATTTCATCATTATGCTTAATTATATTACTGCTTTATCTGCATATATGTGTTATCTAACACATTAATTATAATTTTGTTTTAATTACTAATGTGTTTTATTTATTGAAACTACCCTAGAGGGTTATTTTGTTTTTTCAGGTAATAAGCAAAGATCCATTTTCCCACCCTTATTAAAATAATTTACTTTTCCTTATCAGTTTTTTAAAGTTTAGTAATAGTGATAATTGTTTTTGATATTTAGTTAGTATATTGCACAATATTTGACTTTCTTTGTTAAAAAAATGTTTTCCTTCTCCTGCTTTTTATTCTGTCTAAATCTTTCTCTTACTTGAGGCAAAAAAAAAAAAAAAAAAAAATACTTAGCTCATTAATAGTGCCCTTTAATCTTTCTGAAATTCATTCCTTGATGTCTTTTTTAATCTTTAAATAACCTTTCTTTCAGTTTCAATACACTGGAAATAAGTCCCTTTAGCTTGTTAATGACTTATTTATTGATACCTATTTTCCTGTTGGAATTACAAAAATAATTATATTGACATATGCTTGATAAACTTCTTAGTAAATCACTTCAATGTTCCTATCCTTCAGTCTTCAATTTAAGGTAGTGAAAATTAATCAGTTCTGCTGTATGCACGCTAAAGTGTAACTTTTTCCCACTGGGTCTTAATAACCTTCATGCACCTGCTACGTAAAATACAATAATGATTTATCATTGTTTCAAAAAATATTAGGAAATGACTATTATTGATAGTCTCTGAAATTATCCCCAATTTTTCAACATTTTCATTCAAACTCATTTGAATTTGTAAGAACATTAGCTGTTCTCTGGAATTTTTCTTTTAGGGATTAAAAATATTAGTTCCAGGAGAAAATATTTGGAAACCATATGTCCAACAAAGGATTTGTGTTAGTTACCTAGGGCTGCTATAACAGAATACAACAAATGGGTATTAAAAAACAGAAATTTATTTTCTCACAGGAGGCTAGAAGTCCAAATTCAGGGTGCTGTCTCTAGTGGGAAAGTCCTTATGTCTTTTGAGCATCTCTTGAGCAATCTTCATGTGGCTTGGCATCTCTCTTCCCTCACCTCTTGATTTTTGCTTCCTTGTTTAATTTGCTCCTTTTATATCTCAAATGAGATTGACTCAAGACACACCCTGCACTAATACTATCTGGTTAATGTAACAGAGAAAACACATTCTCAAATGGGATTATAACAACCCATCCTCTTGGCTTTTACACATGGCAGCCCCATATTCCAGAACTCAGCTGGTAGAGATCTGACTCTTTGAAACCTAGCAGGCTGTGTCTCCACTCTTTGAAACCAAGCAGGCCGTGGTTTCACACTTGGAGACCTAGGAGGCTGTGTTTCTATCCCTTGAAACTGAGGCTGGCCTGCTTCCCATGCTCCTTCAAACAGTTCTGCTCATCTCCAAGCTACCCTAGGGATGGCTCTTTTCTTTCCTTGGAGAACAACGTATGTAGCTCCTTTAGTCTGTTTCCTGCCTGTAGAATTCCAAGAAACAGACAGTTTTCCTTCCTTCAGTCCTCTCTTTCTCTTTCAGCCTAAGCCGATGGGTTTTCTGCTATAGTAGTTGGTTAGATCTATCAGTCACAGGCTTAATCTCTTTAACAAAAAGATTGTGTAGCTAAATCCTTGGTGAAAATTCTAGAACACGTGTCCTGAGTTTCTACAATTGAATTTTACAGATCTTTAAGTTTTGTATTCATTTTGCAGTTTATTTTTAAGTCCACCTGCTTCCTTGCACATTTTACTGTTAGTGATGAAGAGAAGCCCCATGGCCCCTTTAAGTTCTTATTTAGAAATGTCCTCACCCAAATATCGAAGTTCATTACTTATAAGTTCTACCTTTCACCAAGCATTTGAACATAATTCACATAAGTTTTTTGCCACTGGACCAAAAAGCATCATTCTTCCTCCATTGTTTAATCACAGGTTTATCATTTCCTTCTAAAGACTGACCAGGAGCTCATTTAATGTCCACATTTCTAGCAACATTCTGCTGATGGCCCCATGTACGTTCTCTAAGATGACAGAGTCTTTCTCTATAGCTCTTCTTACTTCCTTCTGAGCCCTCACCAGAATTGCCTTTGACGTCCGTAATTCTACCAACAGTCTCTTCAAGGCAATCTAAACTCTTGCTATCAGGCACATTAAAAGTCTTGCAGCCTCTGTTACCAAATTTCATAACTGCTTCCACATTTTAAGTATTTGTTGGAGTAGCACCTTACTCCTGGTACCACATTCTGTCTTAGTTATCTAGTGCTGCTATAACAGAAATAGCACAAATGGATGGTTTTAACAAATAGAAATTCAATCCTTAACAGATGTGTATTTATCCTATGTAAAAAGAACTCTTAAAACTCAATAGTAAAGAAACAAACCATCCAATCAGAAAATGTGGAAAGGACACAGACATCTCACCAAAGAAGAGATAATAAGCACACACATGAAAGATGTTTCATGTCATTAGCCATTCAAACCCATTGCCGTTGAGCTAATTCTGACTCATAGCAATCCTACAGCCACTATGGAAATGCAAATTAAAACCTCAATGAAGTATTACTACAACCTATTAACACAGCTGATATAAAAAAAACATAGTAACAATTCCAAATACTGGGGAGGATATGGAGAAACTGGACCAGTGAGAGTTTACTGGTGAGAATACAAATGATTACATTTCCACTCCGGAAAATAGTTTGGAAGTTTCTTGTAAGAATAAACAAGTTCTTACCATGTTGTTGTTGTTTTGGTTGCTGTCAAGTCGATTCCAACTCATGGCAACCTCAAGTGTAAGAGTAGAACCACCACACGGGGTTTTCTTGGCTATAACCTTTACGGAAGCAGATCATCAGGCCTTTTATCTATCCCGCGGTACTGCTGGGTGAGTTTGAATCGATAACCCTTAGGTTAGCAGTTGAACACAAACTTTTTGTGCCACCTATGGACCTTGTACTTACCATATGCCCCAGCAATTTCACTCTTGGGCATCTGTCTCAGAGAAATGAAAACCTATGTGCACACAAAAAACATGTACACAAGCGTTCATAGCAGCATTACTTGTAATAGCCGGAACACTGGAAACATCCCTCAGCGGATAAATGGTTGAACAAACTCTGGTACAGCCATACAATGGAATATGACTTAGCAATTTGTTGCATGTATCAAAAGGAACAAACTATTGATACATGCAATAATTTAGGCAGATCCCAAGGTTGCTATGCACAGTGAAAAAGAGCCAATCTCAAAAGCTGACATACTGTATGATTCCATTTATTTAATATTCTTGAAATGACAAAACTATAGAGATGGAGTACAGTGGTTGCCAGGGGACAGGCACCAGGTTGGAAAAGAGTGGGTACAAATATAAAGGGGTAGTATGAGGGAGATCCTCTGTAGTGATAGAATAGTTCTGCATCCTGATGATGGTTGTGGTTATATGAATCTTTAAATGGGATCAAGTTGCATAGAACTGTACAGACACACACACACACAAATGAATGCACATAAATACTAAGGAAAACCGATAAAAAAGAAAACTTTATAATGAAAACTGGAATCCCTGGGTGGTGCAAACAGTTAATGTACTCAGCTGCTAACTGAAAGGCTGGATATTTGAGTTTACCCCGACATGCCTTGGAACAAAGGACTGAGATCTACTTCTGAAAAATCAACCTTTAAAAACCCCATGGAGCACAGTTCTACTTGGACACACATGGGGTTGCCATGAGTCAAAATCGTCTTGATGGCAGCTAGTTACTGGTGTATTAAAAACTAGAGTCCAGCTAACAGTATTGTTCCAATGTCAGTTTCCTGACTTTGATGATGCACCACATTTATGTAAGATGTTACCATTGAGAGAGGCTGGATAAAAGATTTAAGAGACTCTATATTCTACTTTTGCAATTTCCCATGAACCTACAATCATTTCAAAATAAAAAGTTAAAAAAATAAGAGTACCGAATGGCTTGAAATATCATTAGTTATCCATTTCAATAGTAGAATGTACACAAAATTCTCACAGGTGCAAGATTTTAGAATAGTAGTTACTAAGAGAATTTAATGAAATAGAATAATTTTTACTCTGCAGTAAACCACAATACAGGATTACTTTTGAATGTATTATGGCTTAATATAAGACTGACAATAAAATATATTATGATCTCATGCTATATTTACCTTGTTATATAAAGTGGTTCCTCTTGGAATTAAGGGAAAAGGAGTAGGAGTCAGGTTTGACATGGAAGGAAGTTGTTATTGATAGATTCATGGATTAGTGAGACTTTATCTAATCTTCTGGAAAATGCGGAGTATATTAGGGTAATTAGTGCTACCTGCTGCAACAGAAAAACTCATGAAATTTCAGTGAGTTACCATAGTAAAGATTTATTTGTTGCTTACATCAGAGTTCAGTGCAGGTGAGGTGGCATCTTATGGGGTATTTTCTAAGAGCCAGGTCTGAAAGTAGCTTATATAGCATTTTAACAACCTGCTTTTGTACAGACCCCTGTCATGTGGCAACCTAACTGCAAAGGAGGCTGGAAAATGGAAAGGAATATGTGAACATTGCCCAGATAACAAATGAACCAGAGGAGAAATTTTAATATGGGGGAAGATGAAGAGGCAAGTGGTAGCTAGTGAAACTTGCAATGTTATATAGCTAAATTTATCTGAAAATGTAACCAAACCAACACAAGTGTCATCTAACTGATTTCTACTCATTGCGACACTATACGACAGAAGAGAACTGCCCCATAGGGTTTAATCTTCACAGAAGATTTCCCTATCTTTCTCACATTGAACAGCTGGTGGGTTTGAACCACCAACCTCTAGGTAACCAGTCGAGCCCTTAACCTCTGTGCCACAAGGGCTCCACTGAAAATGTAATAGGAGTGTAAAATTTTTTTCTTTTTGAAATGAGGACACATTTTACAATAGAACAGTAATAGTATAGAATTTAAATTTCTAAACAAAGCCTAAGAACTTGTTTGTGAGCTATGGTGAAATGGGTGAAGTAAAATCAATCTGAAGATTTCATTGGTTGGTTGATTAGGGAGGCGAAAGAATTCTAAACATCTAACTGGGTAAGGAGGAGGGGCACCTAGAAAATAGAGCATCTCACTGGTGGAAATAATTGACATAATATGGTTTTCAAGAAGGAAAGTTGCCACTGTAGTTGCTGTTGTTGTTAGGTGCCATTGAGTTGGTTCTGACTCACAGCGACCCTATGTACAACAGAACGAAACAGTGCTCAGTCCTGCATCATCCTTACAATCATTGCTATGTTTGAGCCCATTGTTGCAGCCACAGTGTCAGTCCATCTCACTGATGGTCTTCCTCTCTTTAGCTGACTCTCCAATTTACCAAGTATGATGTCCTTCTCCAGGGACTGGTCCTGCCTGATAACATGTCTAAAGTATGTGAGACAAAGTCTCACCGCTCTTCCTTTTAAGTTGCATTTTGGCTGTACTTCTTCCAAAACAGATTTGTTCCTTCTTCTGGAAGTCCACGGTATATTCAATATTCTTTGCCAACACCATAATTCAAAGGCGTTGATTTTTCTTTGGTCTTCCTTATTCATTGTCCAGCTTCCAGATGCATATGAGGCCATTGAAAATACCATGGCTTGGGTCAGGTGCACCTTAGTCCTTAAAGTGACGTCTTTGCTTTATAACACTTTAAAGAGGTCTTTTGCAGCAGATTCGCCCAATGAAATGCATTGTTTGATTTCTTGACTGCTGCTTCCGTGGGTGTTGATTGTGGATCCAAATAAAATGAAATCCTTGACAACTTCAATTTTTTCTCCATTTTTCATGATGTTGCTTATTGATCCAGTTGTGAAGATTTTTGTTTTCTTTATGTGGAAGTGTAAACCAACTGAAGACTGTAGTCTTTGACTTTTGTCTGTAAGTACCTGAAGTCCTCTTAGCTTTCAGCAAACAAGCTTGTGTTATCTGCATATGGCAGGTTGTGAATGAGTATTCCTCCAATCCTGATGACATGTTCTTCATATAGTCCAGCTTCTCAGATTATTTGCTCAGCATACAGATTGAATAATACTAACACACACCTTTCCTTATTTTAAACCACATAGTATCCCCTTGTTCTGTTTGAACGACTGCCTCTTGGTCTATGTACAGGTTCCACTTGAACACAATTAAGTGTTCTGGAATTCCCATTCTTCACAATGTTATCTATAATTTATTATAATCCACACAGTCAAAAGTCTTTGCATAGTCAATAAAACACAGGTAGACATCTTTCTGGCATTCTCTTCTTTCTGCCAAGATCCATCTGACATCAGCAATATATCCCTTGTTCCATATCCTCTTCTGAAATGGCTTGCATTTCTGGCAGTTCCCTGTTGGTGTACTGCTGAAACAGGTTTTGAATTCTCTTCAGCAAAATTTCACTTATGTGTGATATTAATGATCGTTCAATAATTTCCACATTCTGTTGGATCACCTTTCTTTGGAATGGGCACAAATATGGATCTCTTCCAGTCAACTGACTAGGTAGCTGTCTTCCAAGTTTCTTGGGATAGACAAGTGAATGCTTCCAGTGTTGTATTCATTTGTTGAAATATCTTAATTGGTATTTTGTCATTTCCTGGAGCCTTGTTTTTTGTCAATGCCTTCAGTGCAGTTTGGACTTCTTCCTTCAATAACATAGGCTCCTGATCACACGCTACCTTCTGAAATGGTTGAACATTGGCCAATTCTTTTGGATACACAGTAACACTGGTATTCCTTCTGTCTTTTTTCGATGCTTCCTGTATCATTCAATATTTTGCCCACAGAATTCCTCAGTATTACATCTCGAGGCTTGAATTTTTTCTTTGGTTCTTTCAGCTTGAGAAATGCCAAACGTTTTCTTCCCTTTTGGTTTACTAGCTCCAGGTCTTTGCACATTTCATCATGATACTTTGTCTTCTTGAGACCACCATATGAAATCTTCTGTTCAGCTCTTTTATTTCACCATTTCTTCCTTTGACTTTCGCCCCTCTATGTTCCAAGCAAGCTCCAGAGTCTCTTCTGACATCAGTTTTGGTCTTTTCTTTCTTTTTAATGTTTTTTTGCTTTCTTCATGTATGATGTCCTTGATGTCATCCCACAACTCGTCTGGTCTTTGGTCATTGGTTGCCATCAGCAGAAATAAAGAGTACAGTAGAATGTCTAAGTTAAGACGAAAAAGGGTGTAAATACCAACCTGATTAACCAGCCAAAATAGTAAAATACAAAAGAAGAAACAACTAAGTACAATAAATACTAAACACTATGGAAAAAAAAAAAAGAAAGAAAGAAACCCAGCAACTTAAGTGTGAATAGGCTGAATTCTTCTTTTAAAAGCCCTTGATAGTTCTACTAGGCTAAAGAACATAATTCAAGCACTTAAAGCAGAATGATTAAAAAAAAAAAATCTTGAAAATTTAAGTTAGATGAAGAGAATGGCAAACAACAAGCAATAGTGGCAGTATCAGCATTAGGTCATAATAAATAAAATTAAAAGTTAACAATGCTAAAGAAGATTAAAAAACATTAACAGGATACAGAAGTCTATTATTCAATTATTAAAGGCAAAATTTAGGAGAAAATTAGAAACCTGTGTGTACTAAATATGATAACATCTAAATAAACAAAATAAAAACTATTTAGAAGGAAAACCTGATGTATATGCAATTTTAATGGAAAATTTCCATACATATTGTCTACATGGGCTGACTCTACTAGCCCAAAAGTAAGCCAGAACATGTAAAATTTGAATACAACCAATAAGCTTTATTTTTCTTTTTTTATATTTCATACACTTTAAATCCATATGTAGAATATGTTCATTTTTATTTTCATGGAACATTTATAAAAATAGTTTTTTTACTTGACCAAAAAGAAGACTTGAACTATTTCAAAAGCAAAAAATTTCTTTAGAAATTTGGAGACTCAAAATTCTAACTCTCATTCAAAATAATCTAATCTAATCAAAACAATAATCATAGCGACCCTCGATGGCACTGGGTATCACTGGGTAATCAAAACAATAAGATGACCAAATTTACAGAATATTAAGAAATATTGCCATGATTAACTCTTTGATCAACAAAGAAATTGAAACTGATATCATAAACTGTCTCGAAATTAAAAAAAAACCCACTTTTTATAAAAAACCTGTAGTTGCAATTAAGGCTTTATTTAGAGGAAAACACAAAACACAGTATGTCATCGTTATTAAATTTTTAACAATGATGGTATAACACTGTATACCATCATTATTAAAAATAAAAAAAACCCAAACCCGCTGCTGTGGAGTCTATTCCAACTCTCAGCGACCCTATAGGACAGGGTAGAGCTGGCTCACAGGGTTTCCAAGGAACGCCTGGTGTATTAGAACTGCCGAATTTTTGGATAGCAGCAGTATTTTAGCAGTAGTTCTTAAGCACTATGCTACCAGGGTTTCCATCATTATTAAAGATGACTAAAAATAAAAGAACTTGATACATCTTTTAAATCAGGGAAAAGAGCAATGAAATTAATCAAAAGACATGGGGAAAAACCTAATAAGATAGAAGCTAAAATTGATGAAGAAGGAAAGGCAACAACAACAAAAACTAGAAGGTGAAATATGTCTGAGGGTTCACCCTTTGGAAAGACTAACAAAGTAGATAAAATCCTCCACAGGCCAGAGGAAGAGTAAAGGAGAACACGTGAATTGAATATAGCACAGATAAAGAAGGACTTTAAAAGTTATAAATTAATATTAGGTGATACTTTTTTTTTTTTAATAATTTTTATTGTGCTTTAAGTGAAAGTTTACAAATCAAGTCAGTCTCTCACACAAAAACCCATATACACCTTGTTACACACTCCCAATTACTCTCCCCCTAATGAGACAGCCCGCTCTCTCCCTCCACTCTCTCTTTTTGTGTCCTTTTCTCCAGCTTCTAACCCCCTCCACTCTCTCATCTCCCCTCCAGGCAGGAGATGCCAACCTAGCCTCAAGTGTCCACCTGATCCAAGAGGCTCACTCCTCACTAGCATCCCACTCCAACCCATTGTCCAGTCCAATCCATGTCTGAAGAGCTGGCTTTGGGAATGGTTCCTGTCCTGCGCCAACAGAAGGTCTGGGGGCTATGACCACCGGGGTCCTTCCAGTCTCAGTCAGACCACTAAGTCTGGTCTTATGAGAATTTGGGGTCTGCATCCCACTGCTCTTCTGGTCCCTCAGGAGTTCTCTGTTGTGTTCCCTGTCAGGGCAGTCATCGGTTGTAGCCAGGCAACGTCTAGTTCTTCTGGTGTCAGTATGAGGCAGTCTCTGGTTCATGTGGCCCTTTCTGTCTCTTGAGCTCGTAATCGCCTCGTGTCCTTGGTGTTCTTCATTCTCCTTTGATCCAGGTGGGCTGGGACAAATTGGTGCATCTTAGATGGCTGCTTGCTAGCATTTAAGACCCCAGGCGCCACTCTTCAAAGTGGGACGCAGAATGTTTTCTTAATACATTTTATTGTGCCAATTGACTTCGATGTTCCCTGAAACCATGGTCCCCAGACCCCTGCCCCTGCTACGCTGGCCTTCAAAGCATTCAGTTTATTCAGGAAACTTCTTTGCTTTTGGTTTAGTCTAATTGTGCGGACCTCCACTGTATTGTGTGCTGTCTTTCCCTTCACCTAAAGCAGTGCTTATCTACTAACTAATTAGTGAATACCCCTCTCTCACCCTCTCTCCCTCCCCCCTCTCGTAACCACAAAAGAATATTTTCTTCTCACTTTAAACTATTTCTCAAGTTCTTATAATAGTGGTCTTATACAATATTTGTCCTTTTGCAACTGACTAATTTCACTCAGCCTAATGCCTTCCAGTTTCCTCCATGTTATGAAATGTTTCACAGATTCCTCACTGTTCTTTATCAATGTGTTAGTATTCCATTGTGTGAATATACCATAATTTATTTATCCATTCATCCGTTGATGGGCATCTTGGTTGCTTCCGTGTTTTTGCTATTGTAAACAGTGCTGCAATAAACATGGGTGTGCTTATATCTGTTCGTGTAAAGGCTCTTATTTCTCTAGGATATATTCCAAGGAGTGGGATTGCTGGATCCTATGGTAGCTCTATTTCTAGCTTTGCCAAATTGATTTCCAAAGTGGTTGTACCATTTCACATTCCCACCAGCAGTGTAGAAGTGCTCCAGTCTCTCCACAGCCTCTCCAACACTTATTATTACGTGTTTTCTGGATTAATGCCAGCCTTGTTGGAGTGAGATGAAATCTCATTGTAGTTTCGATCTGCATTTCTCTAATGGCTAATGATCATGAACATTTCCTCATGTATCTGTTAGCTACCTGAATGTCTTCTTCAGTGAAGTGTCTATTCATATCTTTTGCCCATTTTCTAACTGGGTTATTTGGTTTTTTGCAGTTGAGTTTTTGCAGTATCATGTAGATTTTAGAGATCAAGCGCTGAGCAGAAATGTCATAGCTAAAAACTTTTTCCCAGTCTGTAGGTAGTCTTTTTACTCTTTTGGTGAAGTCTTTGGATGAGCACAGGTGTTTGATTTTTAGGAACTCCCAGTTATCTAGTTTTTCTTCTACGTTCTTTATAATGTTTTGTGTACTGTTTATGCCATGTATTAGGGCTCCTAACATTGTCCCTATTTTTTCTTCCATGATCTTTATTGTTTTAGATTTAATATTTAGGTCTTTGATCCATTTTGAGTTCGTTTTTGTGCATGGAGTGAGATTGGGTCTTGTTTCATTTTTTTGCAGATGGATATCCAGTTATGCCAGCACCATTTGTTAAAAAGACTGTCTTTTCCCCACTGAACTGTTTTGGGGCCTTTGTCAAATATCAACTGCTCATATGTGGATGGATTTCTGTCTGGATTCTCCATTCTGTTCCATTGGTCCATGTATCTGTTGTTGTACCAGTACCAGGCTGTTTTGACTACTGTGGCGGCATAATAGGTTCTGAAATGAGTTAAAGTAAGGCCTCCCACTTTGTTCTTCTTTTTCAGTAATGCCTCCTTTATCTGGGACCTCTTTCCCTTCCATGTGAAGTTGGTGATTTGTTTCTGCATCTCATTAAAGAATGTCATTGGGATTTGGATCGGAATTCCATTAAATGTACAGATTGCTTTTGGTAGAATAGACATTTTTATAATGTTGAGTCTTCCTATCCACGAGCAAGGTATGTTCTTCCACTTAAGTAAGTCTCTTGTTTTCTTGCAGAAGTGTACTGTAGTTTTCTTTGTATAAGGCTTTTACATCTCTGGTAAGATTTATTCCTAAGTATTTTATCTTCTTGGGGGCTACTGTAAATGGCATTGATGTGGTGATTTCCTCTTCAATGTTCTTTTTGTTGGTGAAGAGGAACCCAACTGATTTTTGTATGTTTATCTTGTATCCTGATACTCTGCTGAACTCTTCTATTAGTTTCAGTAGTTTTCTGGAGGATTCCTTAGGGTTTTCTGTGTATAAGATCATGTCATCTGCAAATAGAGATACTTTTACTTCTTCCTTAACAATCTGTATGCCTTTTATTTTTTTATCTAGCCTAATTGCTCTGGCTAGGACTTCCAGCACAATATTGAATAAGAGTGGTGATAAAGGGCATCCTTGTCTGGTTCCCGATCTCAGTGGGAATGTTTTCAGGCTCTCTCCATTTAGGGTGATGTTGGCTGTTGGCTTTGTATAAATGCCCTTTATTATGTTGAGAAATTTTCCTTCTATTCCTATTTTGCTGAGAGTTTTTATCATGAATGAGTGTTGAACTTTGTCAAATGCCTTTTCAGCATCAATGGATTAAATCATGTGATTCTTGTCTTTTGTTTTATTTTTGTGGTGGATTACATTAACTGTTTTTCTAATGTTGAACCATCCCTGCATACCTGGTATGAATCCTACTTGGTCATGATGAATTATTTTTTTGATATGTTATTGAATACCATTGGCTAGAATTTTGTTGAGGATTTTTGCATCTACATTCATGAGGGATATAGGTCTATAATTTTCTTTTCTTGTGGTATCTTTACCTGGTATTGATATCAGAGATATGGTGGCTTCACAGAATGAGTTTGGTAGTATTCCATCCTTTTCTATGCTCTGAAATACCTTTAGTAGTAGTGGTGTTAACTCTTCTCTAAAAGCTTGCTAGAACTCTGCAGTGAAGCCGACAGGACCAGGGCTTTTTTTGTTGGGAGTGTTTTGATTATGGGTCTATTTAGTTGTTCTACCTCTGTGTTAGTTTAGGTAGGTAGTGTGTTTCTAGGAATTCATCCATTTCTTCTAGGATTTCAAATTTGTTTGAGTACAGTTTTTCATACTAATCTGATATAATTCTTTTAATTTCAGTTGGGCCTGTTGTAATATCGCCCATCTCATTTCTTATTCGGGTTATTTGTTTCCTCTCCTGTTTTTCTTTTGTCAGTTTGGCCAGTGGTTTATCAATTTTGTTGATTTTTCAAAAGACCAGCTTTTGGTCTTGTTAATTCTTTCTATTGTTTTTCTGTTTTCTATTTCATTTAGCTTAGTTCTAACTTTTATTGTTTTCTTCTGGTGACTGTGGGTGTCTTTTGTTGCTCTCTTTCTATTTGTTCAAGCTGTAGGGATAATTCTTTGATTTTGGCCCTTTCTTCTTTTTGGATGTGTGCATTTATTGATATAAATTGGCCTCTGAGCACTGCTTTTGCTGTGTCCCAAAGGTTCTGTAAGGAAGTGTTTTCATCTCATTGGATTCTCTGAATTTCTTTATTCCATCCTTAATGTCTTCTATAATCCAGTGTTTTTTGAGCAGGGTATTGTTCAGTTTCCAAGTGTTTGATTTCTTTTCCCTGCTTTTCCTGTTGTTGATTTCCACTTTTATGGCCTATGGTCAGAGAAGATGCTTTGTAATATTTCCATGTTTTGGATTCTGCTAAGGCTTGCTTTATGACCTAATATGTGGTCTATTCTAGAGAATGTTCCATGTGCACTAGAAAAGAAAGTATAGTTGGTTGCTGTTGGGTGGAGTGTTCTGTATATGTCTATGAGGTCAAGTTGGTTGATTGTAGCATTTAGATCTTCCGTGTCTTTATTGACCTTCTTTCTGGATGTCCTGTCCTTCACCGAAAGTGGTGTGTTGAAGTCTCCTACTATTATTGTGGAGTTGTCTATCTCACTTTCCAATGCTGATAGAGTTCGTTTTATGTATCTAGTAGCCCTGTCATTGGGCGCATAAATATTTAATATGGTTATATCTTCTTGGTGTATTGTCCCTTTAATCATTCTATAGTGTCCTTTCTTGTCCTTTCTGATGGATTTAACTTTAAAGTCTGTTTTGTCAGAAATTAATATTGCCACTCCTGCTCTTTTTCGATTGTTGTTTGCTTGATATATTTTTTCCATCCTTTGAGTTTTAGTTTGTTTGTGTCTCTAAGTCTAAGGTGTGTCTCTTGTAGGCAGCATATAGACGGATCTTTTTTTTTTTTTAATCCATTCTGCCACTGTCTGTCTATTGCTGCATTTAGTCCATTTACCTTAGCACAATTATGGATAAGTATGAGTTTAGTGCTTTCATTTTGATGTCTTTTTTTGTGTGTTGTTGACAGTTTCCTTTTACCACTTATCTTTTTGTGCTGATTAGATTTTCTTTATATATTGTCCTTTCCTCATATTTGTTGTTGTTGATTTTGTTTCTGCTGAGTCTGTATTTTTCCCCTGTATTTTATTTTGATGAGTAGGATGGTTTGTCTCCTTTGTGGTTACCTTATTATTTACCCCTATTTTTCTAAATTTAAAACTAACTTTTATTTCATTGTATCACCGTATCTTCCTCTCCATATGGAAGGTGTTTGATTACATTTCTTAGTCCCTCTGCATTATTTTAATGTTGGCTTGTCTTATAGAATAACATCGCTGTTACCCTGTGTTGGGCCTTTTTTTTTTTAATCTTGCTTTTTTTTTTTTGGATTTCCCTGTCTGGGTTGACTTCTGGTTGCTCTGCCCAGTGTCCTAGTCTTGGGTTGATACCTGATATTACTGATTTTCTAACCACAGAAATTCCTTTAGTATTTCTTGTAGTTTTGGTTTGGTTTTTACAAATTCCCTCAACTTGTGTTTATCTGGAAATATCTTAATTTCACCTACATATTTAAGAGACAGTTTTGATGGCTATATGATTCTTGGCAGGCAATGTTTTTCCTTCAATTTTTTAAATATGTCATCCCATTGCCTTCTTGCCTGCATGGTTTCTGCCGAGTAGTCTGAGCTTATTCTTATTGGCTCTCCTTTGTAGGTGACTTTTCGTTTATTCCTCACCATTCTTATAATTCTCTCTTTATCTTTGGTTTTAGCAGGCTTGTTTATAATATGTCTTGGTGACTTTCTTTTAAGACCTACCTTATGTGGAGTTCGATGAGCATGTTGGATAGATATCTTCCCATCTTTCACAATATCAGGGAAGTTTTCTGCCACCAAATCCTCAACAATTTTCTCTGTATTTTCTGTTATCCCTCCCTGTTCTGGTAACCCAATCACTTGTAGGTTATTTCTCTTGATAGAGTCCCACATGATTCTTAAGATTTCTTCATTTTTTAAATTTTTTTTCCTGATTTTTCTTCAAATATATTAGTGCCAAGTGATTTATCTTCAAGTTCAGAAATTCTAGCTTCTACTTGCTCGGTTCTTTCTAATCCTCTGACTTTCTATTGAGTTATCTAATTCTGTAATTTTATTGTTAATCTTCTGAATTTCTGATTGCTCTCTATGGACTTTTCCAGCTTACTAAACTTTTCATTATGTTCCTGAATAATCTTCCTAATTTCTTCAGTTGCTTTATCTGTGTGTTCCTTGGCTTGTTGTGTGTATTGCCTCATTTCCTTCCTGATGTCTTGAAGGGTTCTGTATATTAAACTTTTGTATTCTGCATCTAGTAATTCCAGGAATGCACTTTCATCTCGAAGATCCCTGGATTCTTTGTTTTGAGAGACTGTTGAGGTGATCATGGTCTGTTTCTTTATGTGACTTGATATTGACTGTTGTCTCCGAGCCATCTATTAGTTATTGTATTAGTTTACGCTTGCTTACTGTGTCATAGGTGCTTGGTTTGTTTTGTTTTGGTGTACCCCTACAGGTTGCTTGAGTGAGCTAGCTTGATTATTTTCACATTTGGAGCTCTGGTGTCCTGTCCCTAGCTGGCTAGAGCTGTTAGCAGTTGTATCAGTCTAGGACTCCATTCAATTTTTTTGTATGAATTTAGCTCAGGTGTCCAGGTAGCTGATATCAAGTGTGTGGTACAGGCTCTGTCCTACAGTTTTAGGGGGCAGGGGTGATTGGCGAATATACTGGTATCTTATTGCAGTGGGGGTCACACTCTGAACAAGGCGGGGGGCTGAGAATCGACCCCTATGTGACGCTGAGGAATACGTGTCTCTGTTCCCTAGAGCGTGCTTGTGGTCAGGCTCTGCAGAGGGACCATGGGCACCCAAAGTTTTTGTTGTAAGGACTAAGAGGTACCTGTTATCTTTGGACCCCTGTCGCGGGTGGCTGGGTGACCTGAGGTGAGCTACCAGTCCTTAAGTCCCTGATGTGGGTAGGTGGGGACCTTGTTTAATAGGCAAAGTAATGTCAAACACCAAACACCCACCTCTCCATCACACAGCTGGAATGGTTGGACTTTGGCAACAAAAGCCTATTCTCCAGAAATAGGCCCACAGAGGTCCATGCAGAAGGGAAAGGTGCTCAAGGTCCACGGACGGTTTATGCCTGGACAGGAGCCTGTTCTGTGCTGAGCCCCCCCAGTTAATGGAGCTAACAAATTATCTTTTCCCCCCAGTTGCAAATTTTTTCCTTCCCTAAGGCCAGAAAGACGGCTCTAGGTGCTCCCAAGCGTTTATCGCAGGCCCAGGGATTCAGCTGCTGAAGCAAGCTCGGTGGTGGGGTGGTGCCGTAAGATATATGCAAGTACTTAGCTTTTGCTGAGAGCGCCGTTCTCCTCAGTTTGCGGAGGTGTGAGTAGGCTCTGTAGCTGGCTACTTGTCCCTGAGGAAACTGCGGCCGAATGCTAGTACCAGCCCACTTCTGCCGTCGCCACTGCTCTGGGAATGGTGCCTGAGGGCTCCCCACGATTCAGGTCCAGTAACTCCTCTCCACTTCTGAAAGGCCTCTTCCTCCCCCTGCCCCTCAGTTCCTTGTCTAAGCTTGCCTTTGATGCTCAGGGCTCCCAGCTTGTCAGAAATGTACTCATTTCACTTGTTTTTTTGGGTCTTTGTTGTAAAGAGGGCTTGACGGAAGCGTCTGTCTATTCCGTCATCTTGGCTCCGCCTCCTAGGTGATACTTTTTGGCAATAAATTTAAAAATTGAGAGGAAATGGGTGTTTTTGATCAAAAGGTACATTACCCCAAAGAAGAGAAAGTTTGCATAGACACCTTGCTGTACAAGAGATTGGAAAGGTGATTAAACATGTACCCTTAAAATAGACATCTAGGTCCAGATGCCTTCACAGCTGAGTTCTATCCAACTTTTAAAGAGCAGATGATTCTAATGTTAAACTCTTCCAGACCTCAGAAATAGACTGAAAGTTCCCCCAATTAATTTTATGTCAATAGCTTAACCTCGATAGTGAAACCTAATCAAGAAAATGCAAATACTGTTTCACCTCCAACTAAAGACTATGATCACTTAGGAATGTAGATACATAAATTCTAAAAACATAAGAAATTAACTTCAATAGTGTGTCAAAATAATATAAACCCAAGTAGGATTTGTTCCAAAATGAAGATATAGTTGAATAAGTAAATCTATCAACATAATCGCAGCACAGAATGTAAATTCTACTGGATGTTAAGCTGCATGAGGGAAAAAAATTTGCACGTTTTCTTCACAGCTGCATCCACAGGACCTAAAACAGCTCTACCAAATAGTGTGTGCTCAGTAAGTATTGGTAAATAAATGGTTGATGTTAATTAAGTCATAGGAGAAGGACCATATGATTATATTGAGTGGGGTGTGATAAATACTTATCAGCTGTAAAAACAAACACAAAAACAAAAAACCTGATTTATTGTGCTTGCTGATTTCCATAATGTAAGTACTTCTACGATGGTCGGTTTCAAACAATTCAGCCAACTGGGCAACAAGACATCAGTGAACGGAGTTGGGAAGATATTTGCACTGTTGGCTCTCAGTGGGGTGAGCTGGCTTTGGCATACCACTGACACATGGATAGATGCTCAAAGGGCATTTGGCAAGTCAGCAGCAATTCTTAAACAAGTAATAGAGGGATATCATTTAAATACAACAAATTATATTTGCTAGAACCCCCAAAGAAGCACCATTTTAAATATGGAACAACTAAAGCCACTTCAATTAAAATCAAGAACTAAATAGGAGTTGCTACCATCATCACTATTATTCAACAGTGTTTTTGAGGGACTTGCAAATGTTAAAAAATTAGTGTAAATTGGAAATAAAAGATATCCCTTTGGGCTAATCATGTTACACTCTATCTAGAGGAATCAAACCTTCATATTAAAACAAAGAAATAAAAACAAAATAATAGGTAAATAAGTAGTAACAACAAAAACAAAAGGAAACAAAGCAAAACCTGAACAAAAACTATGATCAATAAGAAAATTTGGTATAATGATTGGATACAAAATGAAAAATCAATACTTTTTAAATATTAGCATTAGACAACTAGAAATGGCAAAATTAGTCCATTTGTAAAGATATTATTTTCTACATTCCCTAAACCAGGACACAGTCTCCATTTTATATTATATAAAGTGTAATATTTGCCTTCAGCCATGTTTTCCAAGATTTTTTAAACTTTATAAAATGTTCTTTTCAAATCCGTGTCAAGCAAAACCAAGCCAAATGCCTAAACAGATTAAAGTCATGAAAACAGAGCAGTGTAAGATACACCCAGGTGCCGAAATGGATTCTCAGAGCCATATACTCATTTCTCTGCACAACTGATTCAAGACATATTGATAAAGTCTTATCCATCAACATTTCCAAATCTTTTCTTCCATGAAGATACACTTGATGACATTCACATTTGAGAGTACTGAGATTATTTGTTTAGGGTTCATGGTATGTGCCCATGAGCTGTAAAATCACCCCTTTATCCCCCCATGGATCGTCGCCCAACGGTGCACTAGAACACCAGCTTTGAGAACCACTGTGATATATTTCAGTATGTAAAAGCTCTATGCCTTAGCCTGTCCCATGTAAGTAAACTTTTCAAATTGCTAAAGCTTGTTCCTTTAAATGTTCAAACTTAACCATACTCCCACACATGATTCAGAACACAGCCACATGCAGAAAAAAGTGCTTTAGAATACTTCCCCTGAATTCCACAACCCCACAACCTTCTAAGGTTTTCGATTCCATGAATAAAGGCTTTTTTTTTTTTTTTTTTTACTGCTTGTTGCATAAAATGTAAGGAATTTAAGACTTTTTATACGTTAATCAAAGTCAATATAGTATGGAGTCACCAGGAAGCCTGGAATCACTGGAAATGTGTGACTTGTTCATTGAAGGGATCATGGATCATGACCGTCAGAACAAATGTAATGACCTAGCAATATGAAAATTAAAATTTCCCCATTCACAAACATTTTGGTATATGGCAGGTTATAATGATATGAGGAAGTAGGATAGGAGAATGTCAGAGGAGATACTGAAATACTAGGGTGCCTGGCATCTTGGTGAGTGTTTCTTTCTTTGAGATGTCCTGGAACAAGATACACCATGTTCCTTGGCACACTAACTATCATAAGGGCAATGAACCCTTTTAAGGGTCTGTCATCCAGACCAATATGTCCCCCACCCCAGAACCCTAAAGGGCCATAACAACTACAACAAGAAGGTTCAGGTGTGAAAAAGTAGGTATAATTATATTTGGCACTAGCAAGAACTACAAAATAATTTACTGCTGCTTCATGACTAACAAAGACAAACCATTACATTTTTATTTTTTTTATATTGCCAAGCAAAGAGTGCCACAAACACTCTCACTTCATACTTTCCCACTTAACCAGTTATTCATCCTTGATTTCCACCCCATCCTTCTTTTTTTTTTTTTTTTTGATCAGCCCAAATCACAATGCCATCTTTGAAGAGCAGCAACTTTTCTGAGTGTGGATGTGGGTCAATAATAGTACCGTACCTGGCAAGCAGCCTGGTACCGCTTAGATTAGAGCATCTGAACACTGGATATAAATTCCAATGAGTTTCACATAGGTCCATAAGTAGTGTGACCATATGCCTTGACTTACTTGGGCAGATCCCGCATTCACCCTAATAAGTGTCCAGGCTTGGATGATATGGTCACTCAACTATATGGGCACGTGAAAGAGGACATTCATTGCAGTGGTGGGAACTTAGAAAAATATAAGTGAGGGTCCTTCATGGGGATACCAGTTCCTGTTGATTCCTACACATGGCAACCCCATGCGCTGCAGAGTAGAACTAGGCTCCAAAGAGTTTTTAAGGCTATGACCTTTCCGAGGCAGATCACCAGGTCTTCATTGTGAGGCATCTCTGAGTAGGATAGAGAATATGTGGAACATGTTGGAAATACACCACTGAATACTCTGCGGCTCTTAGAAATAGAGAGTTAGATGTGCTGAACGTGGGTTCATTACCCTCATGATAGTCAGTGTACCAAGGAACATGATGCATCTTGTTCCAGAAAATGTTGCTTAGTCAAAAAAGAAAGAGAGTGAAACATGTACTATTTTTATAAAACGAAGTACATGCAAACCAAAGAACACTATGCAAGTTGCAAGAGCACATACAAACAGAAAGATAGACACCAAGCACATTATAATAATTGGCTAAGGAGTGGGAAGAGAGGAATGTGAGTGGGTTATAGGATTAAATGGGAGTGAAATAAAACATTATTAACACTGGTCTGTGCAAGGCCTTACCTTGCACAGACCAGTGCTAATAATGTGAACTGAACAGAGCGATTAAGACAATACTTTGTAAGCTCATGTCCAAGAAAAAAAATTGCCCAACAAAAATCTCTGTAGGCTGTAATTATATTATACATGATACAAATGTAAAGAATGTGCCTTTAAAATATCTTTTACAAGCCAGAATTAAAACATTAAGTGCAACCACTCCAGGTATGAGAAACCGGACAAACATAAAATGAAGATTAATGAATCTTTGCCCAAATAGAAGCTTCTGTTTTTGAGAATTTATAAAGGTGTGTGTGTGTGGTGGGGGGTGGGCTGAAGGAATTAAAATAGCATCTAGATAGAAAAGGCCATCTTAGGTTTTCATTCACATTCATGGCCAATCTCCGAAGGACAGCAATTTTTCACAACATGTTATTATAACTATAGTTTCTAATCCCCAGTACTCAGATACCTAAGGAGCCCTGGTGGTGCAGTGGTTAAAGCGCTTGACTGCTAACCAAGAGGTCAGCGGTTCGAACCCACCAGCCCCTCCAGGAGAAAGATGTGGCAGTCTTCTTCTGTAAATATTTACGGACTTGGAAACTCTAGGGGGCAGTTCTACTCTGTTCCATCGGGTTTCTGTGAGTCGAGGTCCACACGAAAGCAGTGGGTTTGGTTTATTGGTTTTACTCAGGTATCTCACATCTAAACTCATTTTTAGAAAATAAATAACTCTATCCTTTGGAACCTTAATTATACATTTGCAGGATTTGAGAAAGAAAGAGAAGCTATATTGATTTTCACTACGGACTTTCTGGGATTCCCTGGCAGGAGGCCTTGGCTGACAGTTCTAGCTCTATCTGGGGATGACCCAGGCTTGACCACCGTCATCCACAATGGTTGATGAAGCTCATCTAGCTGGATGGCCTGGGATCCCCTCCTTTTTTCTGCGTGTGTCGCTCCTGGTTCTGAATTTTTGGTAGGAGAATGTGGCCTTCCTGAGGAAGAAGGAGCAGTCTTCACTACAGAGAATGTATGTTCCTGGACCTCCTGTTGAAAACCTAGAACAAATTCTCAATTCTAGTTGGCTCAAGTATCTAGAAAAGTGACTAGAAAAATGATCACCTTTATGCTATTGGTAATTGCGCTGCAAGAGGAAGTATGAGATGTCCTTGGGCACTGCTGGAGCATTTTCAGGAAGACAGTTCTCTCTGCAAGTAGTTTTTTAACCATAGGGAAGTTGCCTAAGCATTTAGTAAACTTTTGAGAATTGTATTGTTTCATTATCTACTAGCCTTACAAAACAATACTACTACTACTACTACTGCTGCTGCTACTACTACTACTAACAACACAACATAATAAATATTTCCTGAGTGCTCATGATAATAACAGGAACTGTTCTAAGTTCTTTATATGCCTTATGTCATTTAATTCTCTCAACAGTCCTGTGAAGTAAGTACTGTTATGATGGCTGGTTTACAGAGGAGGAAACAGAGGCATAGCGACATAAAACGACTCTCCCAAGGTTCACACGGCTAGCATCTGGCAGAGGGAGGATGGGAACTTGGGCACTCTGGTGGCAGAGGCCATTCTCTGGGCTACCAAAGCTTTGCCGCCTTGTTGAAGCAACCTGATGCTCGCTCCAGGGGCGCTACCCCTGCAACGTCTGAAAGCTTCAGCGGATCATGGAAAGAGCAGATACTTTAGAGTCAGACGGGCTGAGGTTTTCACTAAGATCTGTCAGTTTCTACTTTTGTGATTCAGAGGCAAGGGATTTAACTTTCTGAACTGCAGTTTTCTCACTTTTAAAATATGAATATTTGTAATAGTTCTAATCTTACATATGAGAAAGAGTATTTCTTTTAAGCTAATACTAAGCCTCATAGTGCTAATAATTATTAGTTATCAATTGTTGCAATTTTTGTTATTGCTTTCAAGGGAAAATTTGACATTTGGAAATTTCTTTTTTTAATTGCTATTAATATTAACCATATATATGTATTTTTAAATTTTTATTGTGCTTTAAGTGAAATGAAAGTTTACAAATCAAGTCAGACTCTCATACAAAAATTTATAAACACCTCGCTATATACTCCTAATTGCCTTCCCCCTAATGAGACAGCACACTCCTTCCCTCCACTCTCTCTTTTCATGTCCATTCGGCCAGCTTCTGACCACCTCTACCATCTCATCTCCCCTACAGACAGGAGATGCCAACATAGTCTCATGTGTCTACTTGATCCAGGAAGCTCATTCCTCACCAGTATCATTGTCTATCCCATAGTCCAGTCCAATCCCTGTCTGAAGAGTTGGCTTTAGGAATGGTTCCTGTTTTGGGCTAACAGAAGGTCTGGGGACCCCGACCTCTGGGGTCATTCTAGTCTCAGTCAGATCATTAAGTCTGTTAACCAGATATTTTTGCTATAAAGCAAAATTTTGAACTAAAATGCACATCAAAAAGACAAAAAACAAAAAAAAAACCCCACAGCCATTGAGTTGATTTTAACTCATAGCGATTCCATAGGGTTTCCAAGACTGTAAATTTCTGCAGAAGCAGACTGCCACATCTTTCTCCTGCAGAGCTGCTGGTGGTTTCAAACCACTAATCTTTCAGTTAACAGTCCATTGCTTTAACCACTGTGCTACCAAGGTGCCTTAAAATACATACAGAAGATGTGATTATATTCTACCATTTTGGGGCGAGAAAAACCATCCAGTTTTAGACTTTCCATTGAATAGTGACATAGCTGTCATTCACTAGAGATTTTATTTAGGTAAATTTGAATGATTATATCTTTAATAACATTTACTGAGCACTATTATCTCATCTAATTCTTATATTCTTGTAAGAACCCTGACATAAACAGTGTGATTAAGTTTTGTGATGCTCATTTTACAAAGGAGGAAACTGAGGCATAGAGAAGTCGGTACCTAACTCAAGGCCACACAACTAGTGATTTCTTGAGTCAGAATTTGAACTCATGTTTCTCCAACCCCAACACCTGTACCCTTAACTCTTTTTTTAAAAAATAATTTTTATTGTGCCTTAAGTGAAAGTTTACAAATCAAATCAGTCTCACACAAAAACCCATATACACCTTGCTACTCACTCCTAATTACTCTCCCCCTAATGAGACAGCCCGCTCTCTCCCTCCACTCTCTCTTTTCGTGTCCATTTTGTCAGCTTCTAACCCCCTCCACCCTCTCATCTCCCCTCCAGGCAGGAGATGCCAACCTAGCCTCAAGTGTCCACCTGATCCAAGAGGCTCACTCCTCACCAGCATCCCACTCCAACCCATTGTCCAGTCCAATCCATGTCTGAAGAGCTGGCTTTGGGAATGGTTCCTGTCCTGGGGCAACAGAAGGTCTGTGGGCCATGACCATCGGGGTCCTTCCGGTCTCAGTCAGACCACTAAGTCTGGTCTTATGAGAATTTGGGGTCTGCATCCCACTGCTCTCCTGCTCCCTCAGGGGTTCTCTGTTGTGTTCCCTGTCAGGTCAGTCATCGGTTGTAGCCAGGCATCATCTAGTTCTTCTGGTCTCAGGATGATGTAGTCTCTGGTTCATGTGGCCCTTTCTGTTTCTTGGGCTCGTAATCGCCTTGTGTCCTTGGTGTTCTTCATTCTCCTTTGATCCAGGTGGGTTGAGACCAATTGATGCATCTTAGATGACTCCTTGCTAGTGTTTAAGACCCCAGATGCCACTCTTGAAAGTGGGTTGCAGAATGTTTTCTTAATAGATTTTATTATGCCAGTTAACTTAGATGTCCACTGAAACCATGATCCCCAGAACCCTACCCCTGCTACGCTGGCCTTCGAAGCATTCAGTTTATTCAGGAAACTTCTTTGCTTTTGGTTTAGTCCAATTGTGCTGACCTCCCCTGTATTGTGTGCTGTCTTTCCCTTCACCTAAAGTAGTTCTTATATACTACCTAATTAGTGAATGCCCCCTCCCACCCTCCCTCCCTCCCCTCCCTTGTAACCACAAAAGAATGCTTTCTTCTCGGTTTAAACTATTTCTCAAGTTCCTATAATAGTGGTCTTATACAGTATTTGTCCATTTGCAACTGACCAATTTCACTCACTTTTTTTTTTTTTTAATTTCACTCAGCACAATGCCCTCTGGGTTCCTTTGTTATGAAATGCCCCACAGACTCCCCACTGTTCTTTATCAGTGCGTAGTATTCCATTGTGTGAATATACCATAATTTATTTATCCGTTCATCCGTTGATGGGCACCTTGGTTGCTTCCACCTTTTTGCTATTGTAAACAGTGCTGCAATGAACGTGGGTGTGCATATATCTGTTCATGTAAAGGCTCTTATTTCTCTAGGATATATTCTAAGGAGTGGGATTGCTGGATCGTATGGTAGTTCTATTTCTAGCTTTTTAAGGAAACACCAAATCGATTTCCAAAGTGTTTGTACCATTTGACATTCCCACCAGCAGTGTAGAAGTGTTCCAGTGTCTCCACAGCCTCTCCAACATTTATTATTATGTGCTTTTTGGATTAATGCCAGCCTTGTTGGACTGAGATGAAATCTCATTAGAGTTTTCATCTGCATTTCTCTAATGGCTAACGATCATGAACATTTCCTGATATATCTGTTAGCCACCTGAATGTCTTCTTTAGTGAAGTGTCTATTCATAGCTTTTGCCCATTTTCTGATTGGGTTGTCTTTTTGCAGTTGAGTTTTTGCAGTACCATGTAGATTTTAGAGATCAGGCGCTGATCAGAAATGTCATAGCTAAAAACTTTTTCCCAGTCTGTAGGTAGTCTTTTTACTCTTTTGGTGAAGTCTTTGGGTGAACATAGGTGTTTGATTTTTAGGAGCTCCCGGTTATCTAGTTTTTCTTCTACGTTCTTTATAATGTTTTTTATACTGTTTATGCCATGTATTAGGGCTCCTAATGTTGTCCCTATTTTTTCTTCCATGGTCTTTATCATTTTAGATTTAATATTTAGGTCTTTGATCCATTTTGAGTTCGTTTTTGTGCATGGAGTGAGGTATGGGTCTTGTTTCACTTTTTTGCAGATGGTTATCCAGTTATGCCAGCACCATTTGTTAAAAAGACTGTCTTTTCCCCACTGAACTGTTTTGGGGCCTTTGTCAAATATCAACTGCTCATATGTGGTTGGATTTATGTCTGGATTCTCCATCCTTCCATTGGTCCATTTATCTGTTGTTGTACCAGTACCAGGCTGTTTTGACTACTGTGGCGGTATAATAGGTTCTAAAATGAGGTAAAGTAAGGCCTTCCACTTTGTTCTTCTTTTTCAGTAATGCCTTATTTATCTGGGGCCTCTTTCCCTTCCATATGAAGTTGGTGATTTGTTTCTGCATCTCAGTAAAGAATGTCATTGGGATTTGGATCGGAATTCCATTAAATGTATAGATTGCTTTCGGTAGAATAGACATTTTTATAATGTTAAGTCTTCCTATCCACGAGCAAGGTATGTTCTTCCACTTATGTAAGTCTCTTGTTTTCTTGCAGAAGTGTACTGTAGTTTTCTTTGTATAAGGCTTTTACATCTCTGGTAAGATTTATTCCTAAGTATTTTATCTTCTTGGGGGCTACTGTAAATGGCATTGATGTGGTGATTTCCTCTTCAATGTTCTTTTTGTTGGTGTAGAGGAACCCAACTGATTTTTGTATGTTTATCTTGTATCCTGATACTCTGCTGAACTCTTCTATTAGTTTCAGTAGTTTTCTGGAGGATTCCTTAGGGTTTTCTGTGTATAAGATCATGTCATCTGCAAATAGAGATACTTTTACTTCTTCCTTGACAATCTGTATGCCTTTTATTTTTTTTATCTAGCCTAATTGCTCTGGCTAGGACTTCCAGCACAGTATTGAATAAGAGTGGTGATAAAGGGCATCGTTGTCTGGTTCCCGATCTCAAGGGGAATGTTTTCAGGCTCTCTCCATTTAGGGTGATGTTGGCTGTTATAAATTCCTTTTATTATGTTGAGGAATTTTCCTTCTATTCCTATTTTGCTGAGAGTTTTTATCATGAATGAGTGTTGAACTTTGTCAAATGCCTTTTCAGCATCAATTGATAAAATCATGTGATTCTTGTCTTTTGTTTTATTTATGTGGTGGATTACATTAATTGTTTTTCTAATGTTGAACCATCCCTGCATACCTGATATGAATCCCACTTGGTCATGGTGAATTATTTTTTTGATATGTTGTTGAATACCATTGGTTAGAATTTTGTTGAAGATTTTTGCATCTACATTCATGAGGGATATAGGTCTATAATTCTTTTTCTTATGGTGTCTTTACCTGGTTTTGGTATCAGAGATGGTGGCTTCACAGAATGAGTTTGGTAGTATTCCGCCCTTTTCTATGCTCTGAAATACCTTTAGTAGTAGTGGTGTTAACTCTTCTCTGAAAGCTTGCTAGAACTCTGCAGTGAAGCCGACAGGACCAGGGTTTTTTTTGTTGTTGTTGTTGGGAGTTTTTTGATTACTTTTTCAATCTCTTCTTTTGTTATGGGTCTATTTAGTTGTTCTACCTCTGTTTGTGTTAGGTTGGGTAGGTAGTGTGTTTCTAGGAATTCATCCATTTCTTCTAGGTTTTCAAATTTGAGTGCAGTTTTTCATAGTAATCTGATAGGATTCTTTTAATTTCAGTTGGGCCTGTTGTAATATCGCCCATCTCATTTCTTATTCAGGTTATTTGCTTCCTCTCCTGTTTTTCTTTTGTCAGTTTGGCCAGTGGTTTATCAATTTTGTTGATTTTTTGAAAAAAACCAGCTTTTGGTCTTGTTAATTCTTTCCATTTTTTTTCTGTTTTCTATTTCATTTAGCTTAGTTCTAACTTTTATTGTTTTCTTCTGGTGCATGTGGGTGTCTTTTGTTGCTCTCTTTCTATTTGTTCAAGCTGTAGGGATAATTCTTTGATTTTGGCCTTTTCTTCTTTTTGGATGTGTGTATTTATTGATATAAATTGGCCTCTGAGCACCGCTGTGGTTGTGTCCCAAAGGTTCTGCTAGGAAGTGTTTTCATTCTCGTTGGATTCTCTGAATTTCTTTATTCCATCCTTAATGTCTTCTATAATCCAGTCTTTTTTGAGCAGGGTATTGTTCAGTTTCCAGGTGTTTGATTTCTTTTCCCTGCTTTTCCTGTTGTTGATTTCCACTTTTATGGCCTTATGGTCAGAGAAGATGCTTTGTAATATTTCCATGTTTTGGATTCTGCTAAGGCTTGCTTTATGACCTAATATGTGGTCTATTCTAGAAAATGTTCCATGTACACTAGAAAGGAAAGGATAGTTGGTTGCTGTTGGGTGGAGTGTTCTGTATATGCCTACGAGGTCAAGTTGGTTGATTGTGGCATTTAGAACTTCTGTGTCTTTATTGAGCTTCTTTCTGGATGTCCTGTCTTTCGCCGAAAGTGGTGTGTTGAAGTCTCCTACTACTATTGTGGAGCTGTCTATCTCACTTTTCAATGCTGATAGCATTTATGTACCTTGCAGCCCCATCATTGGGCGCATAAATATTTAATATGGCTATATCCTCTTGGTGTATTGTCCTTTTAATCATTCTGTAGTGTCCTTCCTTATCCTTTCTGATGGATTTAACTTTAAAGTTTATTTTGTCAGAAATTAATATTGCCACTCCTGCTCTTTTTTGATTGTTATTTGCTTGATATAACCATCCTTTGAGTTTTAGTTTGTTTGTGTCTCTAAGTCTAAGGTGTGTCTCTTGTAGGCAGTGTAGAGATGGATCTTGTTTTTTAATCCATTCTGCCACTAAAAAAAATCTGTCTCTTTATTGGTACGTTTAGTCCATTTACATTCAGGGTAATTATGGATAAGTATGAATTTAGTGCTATCAGTTTGACATGTTTTTTTGTGTGTTGACAGTTTCTTTTTCCCACTTGATTTGATGTGCTGAGCAGATTTTCTTTATATGTTGTCCTTTCCTCATATTCGTTGTTGTTGATTTTGTTTCTGCTGAGTCTGTACTTTTCCTTTTGTATTTTATCTTGATGAGTAGGATAGTTTGTCTCCTTTGTGGCTACCTTATTTTTTACCCATATTTTTCCGAATTTAAAACTAACTTTTATTTCTTTGT
This sequence comes from Loxodonta africana, assembly GCF_030014295.1. Taxonomy (NCBI): domain Eukaryota; kingdom Metazoa; phylum Chordata; class Mammalia; order Proboscidea; family Elephantidae; genus Loxodonta; species Loxodonta africana. Next base: position 2,941,390 of record NC_087346.1, read on the forward strand.
ACCGCCGTATCTTCCTCTCCGTATGGAAGGTGTATGATTACATTTCTTAATCCCTCTGCATTATTTTAATGTTGTCTTTTCTTATAGAATAACATTGCTGTTACCCTGTTTTGGGTTTTTTTTTTTTTTTTTAATAATCTTGCTTCATTTTTTTGGATTTCCCTGTCTGGGTTGACTTCTGGTTGCTCTGCCCAGTGTCCTAGTCTTGGGTTGATACCTGATATTATTGATTTTCTAACCACAGAACTTCCTTTAGTATTTCTTGTAGTTTTGGTTTGGTTTTTATGAATTCCCTCAACTGGTGTTTATCTGGAAATGTCTTAATTTCACCTTCATATTTAAGAGACAGTTTTGACGGATGTGTGATTCTTGGCAGGCAATGTTTTTCCTTCAATTTTTTAGATATGTCATCCCACTGCCTTCTTGCCTGCATGGTTTCTGCCGAGTAGTCTGAGCTTATTCTTATTGGCTCTCCTTTGTAGGTGACTTTTCGTTTATTCCTCGCTGCTTTTATAATTGTCTCTTTATCTTTGGTTTTGGCAAGCTTGATTTTGATATGTCTTGGTGACTTTCTTTTAAGATCTTCCTTCTGTGGAGTTTGATGAGCATGTTGGATAGATATCTTCCCATCTTTCACAATATCAGGGAAGTTTTCTGCCACCAAATCCTCAACAATTTTCTCTGTATTTCCTGTTATCCCTCCCTGTTCTGCTACTCCAATCACTCGTAGGTTATTTCTCTTGATAGAATCCCACATGATTCTCAAGGTTTCTTCATTTTTTTAAAATTCTTTTATCTGATTTTTCTTCACATATATTAGTGCCAAGTGATTATCTTCGAGTTCAGAAATTCTAGCTTCTACTTGCTTAATTCTGCTCCTCTGGCTTTCTATTGAGTTATCTAATTCTGTAATTTTATTGTTAATCTTCTGAATTTCTGATTGCTGTCTGTCTATGGATTTTTCCAGCTTATTAAACTTTTCATTACATTCCTGAATAATCTTTCTAATTTCTTCAGTTGCTTTATCTGTGTGTTGCTTGGCTTGTTGTGTGTATTGCCTCATTTTCTTCCTGATGTCTTGAAGGGTTCTGTATATTAAACTTTTGTATTCTGCACCTAGTAATTCCAGGAATGCACTTTCATCTCGAAGATCCCTGGATTCTTTGTTTTGAGAGCCTGTTGAGGTGATCATGGTCTGTTTCTTTATGTGACTTGATATTAACTGTTGTCTCTGAGCCATCTATTAGTTATTGTATTAGTTTATGCTTGCTTACTGTGTCGTAGGTGCTTGGTTTGTTTTGTTTTGGTATACCCCTACAGGTTGCTTGAGTGAGCTAGCTTGATTATTTTCACGTTTGGAGCTCTGGTGTCCTGTCCCTAGCTGGCTAGATCTGTTATCAGGTATATCAATCTAGGAATCCACTCAGTTTTCTTGTATGAATTTAGCTCAGGTTGCCAGGTAGCTGATATCAAGTGTGTGGTACAGACTTTATCCTACAGTCTTAGAGTGGCAGTGGTGATTGGCGTGCTTACCAGTATCTGATTGCAGAAGGTGGTCACACTCTGAACAAGGCAGGGGGCTGAGAACTGACTCTCAAGTGTCTCTGAGGAAAATGTGTCTCTATTCCCTAGAGCGTGCTTGTGGGTGGGTTCTGCAGAGGGACCGTGACACCCAAAGTTTTTGGTTGTAAGGATTGACAGGTACCAGTTATCTCTGGACCCCTGTCGGGGGTGGCTCGGTGACCTGAGTGGAGCTACCAGTCCTTAAGTCCCTGATGTGGGTACGTGAGGACCTTGTTTAATAGGCAAAGCAATGTCAAACGTTAAACACCCACCTCTCCACCGCACAGGTGAAATGGTTGGAGTTTGCCAACAAGGGTCTATTCTCCCGAAATAGGCCCACAGAGGTCCTTGCAGAAGGGACAGTTTATGCCTGAACAGGAGCCGTTTCTGTTCTGAGCTCACCCAGTTAATGGAGCTAGCAGATTATCTTTCCTCCCCAATTGCAAATTTTTTCCTTCCCCAAGGCCAGGTGCTCACCAGGGTCTATCTCAGGCCCAGGGATTCAGCCACTGATGCTGGCCTGTGTGTTGGGGGAGGTGTGGTAAAATATATGCAATTATTTAGCTTTTGCTGAGAGAGCTGTTCTCTTAAGGTTTCAGAGATGTGAGTAGGCTGTGTGGCTGGCTGCTTCTCCCTGAATAAACTGTGGCTGAATGCGAGTACCAGCCCACTGCCACTGGCACTGCTCAGGGAATGGTGCCTGAGGGCTCCCCGCGATTTAGGTCCAGTAACTCCTGTCCACTTCTGAATGGCTTCTTTCTCCCCTGCCCCTCAGTTCATTGTCTAAGCTTGCCTTTGATGCTCAGAGCTCCCAGCTTGTCACAAATATACTCATTTCACTTGTTTTTTCGAGTCTTTGTTGTAAAGAGGGCTCACCAGAAGCGTCTGTCTATTCTGCCATCTTGGCTCCCTGTACCCTTAACTCTTATAGGTACTGCCTCTAAACTGTATCCAATTATAAGGGCTATTCCAAGGAGGCAAATTAAAGAGCAGAAAAACCAAAAAGAGTTTGAAGAAAATGTTTCTTTAAATAAGAAAGTATTTTGTTTAAGATAAATAGTTGATTGAGTATGTACCATGTGACATGTAACTTTTAAATTTAATATTAATCACAGTGCTTAAGATCTTGTCTGCTAACCAAAAGATTGGCAGTTCAAATCCACCAGCTGTTCCTTGGAAACGCTATGGGACAGTTCTACTCTGCCCTATAGGGTGAATGGTAGACTCTACTGCAACAGGTAAACCCATTTAGAACTGAGTTGTGTTTGCAGATTTTTCTTAAAGATAAAAAAGATATCAGATAGTCATACTAAAAAGACCAATTGAACTGTGAGTTAAATGAAATAATTTACATCTTTCAAGGGCAGGGAGGACTTGAAACAATAGAATAAATATTTTACTTTTTTTCATTTAAAATTATCTCTGATATATAAATGATGGGTAATTCTGAAGTAAAATTTATATCTAAATTAATGGTGGGTCATCTTCTCTTCAGTTTTGCAACTTATCCTAATTTCATTTGTTTGATTTTTGGCTTTGGCTGTATTGAAATCAGTTACATTCCCAGTATTTTAAAAAGTGCTGCAAATAATTTGTTACTAATGGTGATTTAAATATTTAATTTAGCAAATACCTTGCTTTGTAAATAAATTAGATCGTATTCTGGGCTATCTCTATTAATTTGTGTCATTTGTATTCTAATCTTTTTTTTTTTTGAGTGAGAGAAATGGGTGGACTTTTACATTGCCACCAAAATTGAGCATAGCCCTAGAATATTCCATGAAGCCTCCTGCTTGTGTGTTAAGGGGTAGAAAATGCTGTTCCTCATTGTTCTTGAGAATTAGTGTTTACCTCACTGATGTGTGTGTGCATGTGTGTATCTGAGTGGATTCTTGGAATCTGAATGATGAAGGAGATGTTTTAAATTTAGTGTTTCATTTGAATTATAACTTAAAAATTGGTATGAATATTCTGAATGAACTGAATATCATATGGCTTTGATGCTTCTCTGTATATTTAAAAGTCTCTCATGCCAAGAAGGCCAAGTAGTGTTTCAGCACACTGTGCTCACGGAGGTTTCTCACAGTAGGTGACATACAGAAAGCAGTGGAGGGATGATTTTAACGTGTCATGGAGCAGTAAAGGCATGAAAAGCCCAAGGATCTGTGCTATAGAAATTAGTGATATATTCTGATTTCAGGTGAATGTGTTGTGTGGGGTCTATGTTCATTCACATCGTTCTGCAACAATTATTAGTAGTTAAGTATGGTAGTATATATGTAAAAAAATATACTTTATTTTCCCAGTTCCTGCTATAATTGGATCAGATAACAATTTAATCCAGATTTTAAGAATGCCACAAATATAATCTTAGAGTCAAAGAAACAAAATAGCTTTATAGAATTATCGACAGAAATCTCTTTTCTTACTGGCTGAGTTTTACGTAAATGTGAGGTCTGATTATCCTTAAATAGGAAATAAAGATTTGAGGGTATTAATAACTTTTTTGACAATAAAAGAGGAATTAGACCAAAAAATACCTTTCTCATTAAACTTAAGAAGTGCTACTTGGTTTCAATAAAACAACATCATTTGTCACTTGAAATTGAAGTAATTTTATATTCTGTAAGAATGTTTGTGACTACATCTTAATTATTTTTAATTTTCATATTACATATTACAGTGACATTAGAATAAAATCAATTTAAGTTCGTATTGTGAACTGTGAGAATCTTTTCCTTTAAAAGAAGTATACCTATTGCTCATTGAAATACTCACTAGCCAAAGAATATCCCCATTGAAATATTTTATTACTATACAGACAATAAATATGTAAATATTTGTAGCTGAAGAATTTAGTTGTCCAATCATATAAGTGGAAACCCTGGTGGTGTAGTGGTTAAGTGTTACAGCTGCTAACCAAAAGGCTGGCGGTTGAATCTACCAGGCGCTCCTTGGAAACTCTATGGGCAGTTCTACTCTGTCCTATAGGGTCGCTATGAGTCAAAATGGACTAAGTGACAATGGGTTTGGGTTTTTGGTTTTATCATATAAGTTATCAAACTTAGTTCTAGAAAATATTTGCAAGGCAGTATCTTTACCAAAATATATATTTAGCACCTTTACAAAATGTCATTTTTGCATGTGTGCATGTCCTAGTGCTTACATGTGTACAGAGAGCTAAGAAATTTGAACATTTCTGAAAATTCCAACTAGTAAAAATCTGAAAGCCATCATAGTTTAAAATCAGTAGATAACACCTGCCAGTCTCCATAGCATTTTAGTTGGTCTTTACCCCAGTTTTTCTTCTCCAGTGAGGGCTGCTTCCTGATCTGTTGTTTCCTAAAAAGAAGCTCCTGGAAGCCATCTTCAGTCACGCTGTGATACTTTTTTCATTTTAAATCCAGGCTATCTTTTGACTTCCTTACACAAAGGCACGAGAGGAGAATGATGGATGTAGGGATTCAGCAGTGATTATACCTAAGTCTTTGCTTAATCTGCCTCACGACTTTAAACTACTCTGGGCAGCTTGTGGTCTTCTCTTTTATAGGTATATATCTAATCTGGGGATAAAAGTTGAGAAATAAATGAGGAAAAAATAAAGCATAGCTCAAAGTAGCCTTTTTCCTGCCTTGGAGTTTGGGAATGATTGCTGTCTACATTGGCATTTGAGAGAAAAATTTGGCTATTATGGTTTTTCTTGTTATTTTTATTAAGCGAGTGAAAAAGGATGGTAGCAGCTCAGACACTGGGGTGTTGGAACAGCAAATTGAGGGGCCCCCAGGGACCTTGATACCCATTTTTGAAGTTCAATTCCAGTCACCAAGATTAGAGTAGCCCTTCTAAAATGAGGGTCACAAATGCATTTGTGATTTAGACTATTTGTCTGGTGGCTATCAGGGAAACAATTGGCTATTATTGAACAGAACTGCTGATTTTCTCTTTGTACCGTTTTTTTTTCTTTTGTTTTGGTCGACTCTGAATGGTAAAATCTGACAGCAAGTAAAAATAAAAAATACTAGTTATGTGGAAGGGAGAAGAAAATGGAGATAGAAAGAAATAAACAAAAAAGATGAGAGAAAGAAAAGAGATTTTTCCATTTTGTATGACATTGATTTCGTCTTAAGTAATGCAGTTTAATTGAAAATATATTTATTAAGCAAGTACTATGTAACAGACATTGCTTTAATTGATGTGGGAATATAAATCAGACAAGATAAAAATCTCTGTTATCAAGAGGCTCACTCTCCAGTGTGGGACAGGAGGTTGAATAAGAGAATGTAATCAACATTTTTCATCCACAACTCCTCTGAGGGTTAGCGCATTCTCTGTCTTTGGCGCCCTTCCAAGGACATAGCCAGTTGGTTGCGAGTAGACACAGAGCCAAGACAAAGCCAATTCATTGACTAACTGTTGTAGTTAGATGCTGTTGAGTCGGTCCCAACTCATAGCAATCCTATGTACAACAGAGCAAAACAGTGTCTCGTCCTGCACCATCCTCATAATTGTTGTTATGCTTGAGCTCATTGTTGCAGCCACTGTCTCAATCTATCTCATTGAGGGTCTTCCTCTTTTTCACTGACCCTCTACTTTACCAAGCTTGATGTCCTTCTCTGCGGACTGAGCCCCCCTCATAACTTGTCCAAAGAATATGAGACATAGTCTCTCCATCCTTGCTTCTAAAGACATTTTAATGACCCAAAATTTATACGGTTTGATTTGAATCAATGAGTTGATCATGTCGGGATCTCTGGAAACCATCCTCAAGTGTTTTTCGTTTATTTATTTTCTCAAAATACATATCTCAAATCTGCTCACTTCTCTCTGCTCCCATCATCCTATCACTTCCTACATATTGCAATAGCCCCCTACTTGATTTTTTCTCTAGAAAATATGGGACCTGTTAAGTCTATTCTCTAGTTGGAGTTAGAGTTGTTTTCTTAACTTCAGATCATGTCATTCTTTGCTTAAAAAAATTCCAGTGGTTTCTTACTGCACTTAGAATACAGCCCTCAGTCCATAACATGGCCCTCAATGATCACACTTTGGGCTCCTTCTTTCTCATTGCCCCTATCATCCCTTTGCTTTCTATCCTCCAGCCACACTGGCCTTGTTTCAGCTCCTCTGATATGTCAAGGTAATTTCCACATTAAGGCCTCTGTACAAAATTGCCCTTCCTGCCTGTATTACTCTTCCTTTCACTCTTCACATGCTGGTTCCTTTGACTACTTTCAATCTCAGCTCAAATTTTATCTTCTAGGAGATGCCTTTCCATAATACCTAAGCTAAAGTAGTTTCCACCTGTTTCTCTCTTATTGTACCCTGTGATTTCCTTCACAACACATTCCACAATGTCAAACACACAGACTTATTTTTTCTTAGTAATTGTCTCACTAGATTGCAAAGTAATATTGTTCTTATTGTAGAAACATCGTACCTAGTGCTTTATACAGTGCTTAGATCCATATTAGAAATACTGTAAATATATTCAACAAATAAATGAATTTACATTAAGACACATAGAGTTGGTGGTCCACCAGTGGTGAATTCTGGAGGTAGCAGATAATATACACTCTCAGTCAAGGATGACCTTTTTGGGGTCATGAGCAAGCTTAGCAGTATCACGTTGAGGCTTGTATAGGCTTTGGAGTGAAAGAGAGCTGGGTTCATACTCTAGTTCTACCCACTTACAAAGAGGTTTGCCTTAGGCAAATTACTTAACACCTATGAACTCTGTTTCCTAATATGTAACATGAAGGTAACAGTATATTTTACAAGATTGTCATAAGGATATACAATAATGTGTGAAAGGTAATTAGCATGAATAATAATGAATTATTTACCACACCTCTATACCAGTGAGATTGTTTGGCAGTGCTATTTCACTAGATCTCCTCTTTGATTCTACTAGATACAAACTATTATCCTCATTTTACAAATGAAGAGATTTATAGAGATGGTAAGTTTAAGGTCACATAGCCAGTAAGCAGCAGAGTCAAAATAAACACCAGGATTTATATTACAGAACCTAATCTCTAAGCACTAAGGAACTGGCTTCCATAAAGTATGTGGAAGAATATTTCCAAATGGAAGCAAGAAATGATTATTTATGAGCAAGCAAATAAAGGTAATCTGCAAAGAACAGAAAATGAAAGAAATGCATAGTAAGAAGCCACGTCAGGGTAGCACGTAACCCTTAAAAAAGACAGTTTTACAAAAAGTAGTTGCCTTTGCTCTGATAATTTTTGTCTTCCAGGTCTAGTCCCACCAGGCCCAACTGAACACTTTATCCTTTTTTTCCGTTATTTACCTGATTGTTGTATTGACTCTAATTTCTGATGAACTACTCTTTTATTTGTTGCATTTTCTGACTCTGACTCATGGTGGATTGTTTTTTCCTGGAGTTTGTAATTTTTTATTGTAAACTCGTCTTCTGTGTGTTTTTTTTTTTTTCTGTGAAATATCCATGAGCACTGAATTGTGGGAATGTCTTCACTGAGTAGATTCCCATTTGCTTCTACCTAACCTGTTGCGGTCGAGTCAGTTTCCAAGGAGTGGTTGGCAGATTTGAACTGCCGAACTTTTGGTTAGCAGCTGATTTAACGGGATCAACATGTATTTTTGGGTTTCTTTCAACACAAGTAACGTAAATTTAGACCTAAACCCGTTTGGGCATGGGTCTGAGGTTTTGATTTGTTTGAAATATTTCCACCAGCCACCAAAGGACCTGGTCAAACAGCAGCTTCCTTGCAGCTTTCTCTGGGTTAAGAGTATTTTTGTGGTCTCATTTTTACAGAAGAACCAGATCTTTGAGGTCATTGAACTTATTCAGGATTTTCAATTCAGTTTGCTTTTACAGGCACCAAAGACAACGTTAGCTGTCCACATACACATTTTAGAAACTCTACCCCTCTCCCGTAGACCCTTATGTGGGGCCAAAACCCTTATGGTGCTGTGGCATCATTCTCTGCTTATTACACTGGCTTCACCATCCTCATTATTTACATAACCAGTTTCTTTTCCTTCTTTCTTTTGAGGTGAATTTTCCTGTATGTTTTAATTCTATCTAGCATGTCTTTGCGTTCACTGTTAGAGATAGGCCCATTTACACCATGTCAATTCATCATGTTACCAGAAGTCTCAAAGTATAGAAACATGAAATGAATGACTTTTTGTGTATGGGTGGAACATGTTATGTTAAGGGCTGGAGAGGAAGATGTGACTAGAAAGATAGGGTGGAGCCAGGAAAGCCATATGAAGAATAGACTTTATTCAGGAGACCATGAGGTGACACAGAAGACTTTTGGATGAGGATATGCCGTAATAGATTCTATACCTTTAAGAAACTAACTCAGTAGCACCAAAAAGAATGGATAGAAAGGTGAGTGATCAATTACATGGAAACAAATTAGAATGCTATTGAAATTGTCTAAATCATAGATGGTTGACAAACTAACCCAAGCAGTGGGAACAGAAGGGAGTGGATAGATCCAAGAGAAACTGAAAATATGTGTTTTACTGCAGTTGGAGACTTAGGGATTATGAGAGAAGGGGGAAAAGAAATCAAAGATAACGTCTAGATTTCTGACTGTGTGGTTAGGAGGCTATTTGGTCTGATTTCTGATACTTTCTTGGAAATATAAAGTTATTACTGATCACAGGCATTGCCCTATTCTCTTGCTACAAATATCCCAATTTGTGCTGGTATTTGGGAGGACCCAAGATTGTAGTGTGGTTGATGAGTAGGCAGTAGAATGGCTGGTGGACCCACATCTGGCTCAAAGGTTGTGTTTAACAATCATATTTATTGAGCTACCTCAAGTGCATTCAAGGTAGGTAGAAATCTTCGATGTTGTGAACTCCATTCTTATTCTAGATTGTCTGGAAGTGAGATTTGGTTCCTTTAGCTACTCTCTCATGTTAAATAAATTTTCTGGTATCTCATTCCTTTTTTTTTTTTAATGTGATGGGATGATGGGAGGAGAGTGGCTTTCCAAGGTGAGTGAGTTTTTATTTTTTCTGTCTGGGAATGAAATATTTGGTCTGTAGACAGAGAAAAATGAAATTAAATGAAACCATACAAATTGACTGAAAAACAAAAAAAAAAAAACCACTGTATGTTAGCAGTTTATAAACATTTTGTGCTGACAAAGCTCAGCAAACCTGGACAGAAATACTTGCACAAATCTGATTATAAGGATTCCCTGACTGCAATAGGAACTGGCTCAGCAAAGGGAATCAAAAGAATTAACTGATATAATTTATCCTTTTCCTCATCCTTTTAAGGAGACATGCTTAGTAGGAAACACATAGAGACTTCACCATGTTGTACCAGTATATTCCCATATGACTTCTTCATTTTGTGGAACTGCTTCTACACTCTAAATTTGGGCAAAAGAGGAATCATGCTAGTTGAGTCTTCATCAAAAGTCATCTCCATCAACAAAGGCTCTTTACCTGCTTCTTCCAATTCTTTCTTCCAACTGCTTTTATTTCCTCTAAGGTGGAAGCCCATAAACTCCAACAAACATTAAGAGACTTGGAGTTTTGAACTGAAAAAAGATGACTACAAGCCAGCGTTTGTGTTTTCTAAGACCAGATCTCCAACTTAGCCCAGAGCTTTGAGAACAGTTACACTGCATTGCAGAGCTCCCTGGGGAGCTTTGGGGTCAGACACAACGGCATTTTAAGCTGAGAAAGCTTTGAAGATCAAACATTTTTAAAAAAAAAAACAAAAACTGTTCCACTGAGAGTCAACCATTTATGAATTGAAATCAAAGTATGCTGGGCTGGGAGTCATGAGACCTAGAATCTGTTTTTTTCTGTGCTGCTAGCTGACGTTGTGATCTTAAGCAAGACACTTAACCTCAGTTTCTTCATCTGTAAAAAGAGGGAGACAGAACAGATTAGTGCATCCCAAATGCTGGCCAGTGGATGGGATGCATTCAAACTTTGAAAATTTCCCAGGCAAAACTCTTAGAGATTTTGATTTGTAAGGGTGGGTTGTCTGTCAAGAATCTTTAGTTTCTAAAGCTCTCCCAGAGATTCAGATATGCAGCTATGGTTAGGAGCCGTGTCCAGGTGATTATTATTTCATTTTGTTTTGCTTTATTTTATTTTTAAAGTTCTTATTTTGAAAAAAAATTCAAACCTAAAAAAGTACTCTTTTGTACAATGGATTCCTATGTATCCTTCACCTAGATTCACCAATTGCTAACATTATGCTACATTCATGTTCTCTCTGTGTTGTTGTTATTATTTTTACTGAACCGTTTGAGAGTAAATTGCAGTCATCACGATACTTTACCTCAAAATACTTGAGCATGTAACTCCAAAAAACAAGGCTATCCTCTTTTATAATCACAGTACAAAGATCAAATTCAGGAAAACTAACTTGGACAAAATATCATTATCCAATATACAATCTGTTCCCAAATTTTTCAGTTTTTCCAATGCCATAAAATACAGAGAATATACATATATGTGTGTGTGTATCTCTCTCTGTATGCATCCCCAAAAAACCCAGTGCTGTATATGTATATATCTAGTTTATCTCTTAAATACTTTTTAAAAATCAGATATAGTCACAACCTTACAGAAAAGTTGAAAGTACAGTACAAAGAAAGAACTTTTTCTTTCCTGAATCATTTAAGTTGCCAATCTGATGGTCCCTAGCCAAGATCCCCCCACCAAGACCCCAGTGTGTATTTCCTACAAAGGTTTTCTTCTTTGTAACCACAGTACAGTCTTCAAAGTGAGGAAATTAATATTGATTCATTACTACTGTCTAATCCTTGGGCCTCATTCAAGTTTTGCCAATTGTCTCAATAACATCCGTTATAGAAAAAATATCCCATTCAGAATCATATGTTTGTTGTGTTTAGTTGCCATGTCTCCTTAGTCTCCTTCAGTCTGGAAGTTTCTCAGACTTCCTTGTACTTTCATGACCTTGATATTTTTTGAAGATTGCAGTTCCTTTTTTTTTTCTAGAATGTCCTCCAGTCTGTTTTTTAAAAATGTTTTCTCATGATTAAATCGAGGTTGTGCCTGTTTGATAGGGATATCGCAAAGTGATGCTGTGTTATTCTCACTGACAATTTTGATAGATCCTAATACTGATGACTTCACTTGGATCACCTGATTTAAGTGGTGATCCTTAGGCTTCTCCACTGCACAATGGCACTTTCCTCCTTTATAATTAATGAGTATTTTGTGAGGAGGTGCTGTGAAACTATGCTAATGGCCTGATGTCCTGCACCATGTTGTCCTTGTGTGAATGGCCTCCTGTCTCGCTAGGGCTCAGACACTGTCTTTGCACTTTTCAGGCTCTGACTTCCCATCCTGGTCTGCTCCTTACGTGGAGGCTGTCCTCATTCTGCTCAGCCTCTGATACTCCCTCTGGGCCGTCAAGACTACCTCGACACTGGCATGGGTGCCTACTGGTCCTGCCAAAAAGGAAAAAGTGCCTTGTTTCCACTCCTTGAAGCTTAATATTGAACAATTTAAGCCAAGGTAGTACAAATACATTTATGCCAAATCTAGGTTGGGAGGTGGGGGCATTAGATAAGGATAATTAATTGAAAAAATTAATGACTCACAGATGATTAAATAACCCAGAGAAAAATAATTACCTTAAGTTGTGTACAATTTTGAATACCTAATATTCGATGGACACATTTTTATTATATTTGAGAAAAATTTCAAAGTTTACTATAACTCTAAAAAGTCTGTATCTGATTCAAGGATTTTAGGGGAAATTTTGCCATTCCAGGGTCTTAGAAAATCCTCTTTGGGGCAGGAGTTATTTCATAATATCAGATTTCTTTAATTAAGGAGAACTTAAAATTTGGAGAAGTGAACAGCTTTATGCTAACAAGATGAGCCCTCCCTACCTCCCTTAAGGATTCACCTTTAGAAAATGCCTTTATTAGTAAAAGGGTAGATTTTCTTAGAGACCAGGAAGAAACTGCGACCTTAAGAAGTGTGACTTATTAGAATGGGTAACCACAGAAGGTGAAGAAGGTCTGTGGGGATTTTTGAACAGAGATAGGACTCAGGGGGGATAAGCTGGAACCCAAAGGCACCTCTTTTACTTTGTGCCATTTAAGTGGACACCAAATTGTGTGCTTACAAACAAACAAGTCAAACAAAAATACTGATTTATTTGAAATGTTGGAAGCCTCATACATGTTATCTATTAGAGAATTTGCTGTATAGATCCATAATAGATTGAGCTACTGTAGTTTCCAGTTATTTGTTTTAAGGTGTGATATTTTATTAGTCAGGATACTATGAAATAATCAAAATTCATGTTTTGATCAGAAAGAATTCATGATACCCTGCCTTGATTGCAATTACTGGCACTAGGGCTGCCGTTTAGGGCCACACAGGTTGCACCCTGCGAGACTCTAGGGGGCACCATTCACACAGATTGTGATGTGAAAAGCACTCTCGGGAGTTGTGCAATGAAGCAGCTCTGAAGGGGATTCATAATTTGGCATCACTTGTCTACTTCCCACATACTTCAACAGTGGGGAGTATGCTTAGGGCTTAGGTCCAGGAAAGAGGATAAATTATTGCCATTGCACATATTGACAGATCCCTTGTCCAGTCTAACGCTCAAGTCCAGAGCCCCTTGAGTAAACACGGACACATTGCCACTGAATATGTATGTGAATACCCTGGCATCTGTGAAATTTAAATTACAAGAACTTTGTGTATCAGTAGGAGGAATAAAAAGGAACCAGCGTTTTGCAGTGTAGTTATGTTTTACTGAGTTAGCAAAGTAACATGACCTTCGAGCTAGCGTTTGTGATACCAGGAGAATTGCGTCTTTGCCAGCTCGCCCACCCGCCCTGCTGATGCAGCATCTGCAGAACTCCGGGGAGTCCATTTTGAGCATGCTAAGAAGGAACTCCGCGAGATTAAATCCCTCTTTCCATTAACAAAAAAGGGAGCACCTTCTGTAAAGCTGGCCTTAACCAACAGAGGGATTTGAAACATTTGGCAAGATCATTTCTAAAAAAATAGGCTGAGTCTTGAGTCTTGCTTCATTGAGGCCACAGCCAGCCGTAGGCCGTGACTACCCTAGCATTTCAAAGGGGCAATGCTTTAGCTGGGCTGTTTCGAATGGCTTTCTCTCTTCACTTTGATGGGTATATTTTCTACATAGATTAAGAAAATTGAGTAATGAACATGATGATCTATTTAGCTACAGCTAGATACTGAGAGATACCAAACTAAACCCATTACTGTTGAGTCAAGTCTGACACTCGGTGACCCCATGTGTGCAGAGTAGAACAGCACTCTACAAAGTTTTCATGGCTGTGATCACCCTTTCGAGCCTCCCCTGGGTGGGTTTGAACTGCCAACCTTTTGCTTAGTAGTCAAGAGCTTAACTGATTGTCCCACCCAGGGACTCCTAGATACTGATACCCAAAAAAATTAAACCTGTTCCCATCGAGTTGATTCTGACTCAAAGCCACCGTACAGGACAGAGTAGAACTGCCTATAAAGTTTCCAAGGAGTGCCTGGTGGACTCGAACTGCCAAGCTTTTTGTTAGCAGCCGTAGCACTTAACCACTACACTATCAGGGTTTCCAGATACTGACAGTATGACAGAAATAATAGTTAGCAATTATCGAGTGTTTATTACATGCCACGCATTCTTGTAGATTTTTCTGTGCATTGTCTCATTTAATTCTCCCATTTACCATCTGAGATAGCTCAGGACATTGAATGTTTTCAGTTGTAGGTTGTGCTGTTATTTTACATACTACAAATAAAGCAAAAGGACCCAAGATAGTAGATTGTCACATAATGCTGGGACACCAAAGGGCCACCCACATCCTTAAAAAAAGGATAGGGGTAAATTGAAAATAAATCCATCACATGGAAGGTAAGGTGAGATGACTTGCATGGCTCAACTTTTCTTTTTTTTTTTTTAATTGTACTTTAGATGAAGGTTTACAGAACAAACTAGTTTCTCATTAAACAGTTAGTACACATTGGCTTATGACATTGGTTAACAACCTCACGACATGTCAACACTCTCCCTTCTCAACCTTGGGCTCCCTATTACCAGCTTTCTTCTTCCCTCATGGCTTCTCGTTGTTGCCCCTGGGCTTGTGTGCTCTTTAGTCTTGTTTTGCTTTATGGGCCTGTCTAATCTTTGGCTGAAGGGTGAACCTCAGGAGTGACCTCATTACTGAGCTGAAAGGGTGTCCAGGGGCCATACTCTCAGGGTTTCTCCAGTCTCTGTGAGGCCAGCCAGACTGGTCTCTCTTTTTGAGTTAGAATTCTGTTCTACATTTTTCTCCAGCTCTGTCTGGGACCCTCTATTGTGATCTCTGTTAGAGCAGTTGGTGGTGTTAGCCAGGTACCATCTAATTGTACTGGACTCAGTCTGGTGGAGGCCATGGTAGATGTGGTCCATTAGTCCTTTGGACCAGTCTTTCCCTTGTATCTTTAGTTTTCTTCATTCTTCCCTGCTCCCGAAGGGATGAGAACAGTGAAGTATCTTAGATGGCTGCTTACAGGCTTTTAAGACCCCAGACACTACTCACCAAAGTAGAATGTAGAACATTTTTTTAATAAACTATGTTACCCCAATTGAGCTAGAGATTCCCCGAGACCATGGTCCCCATAGCCCTAAGCCCAGAAATTCGGTCCCTCAGGGAGTTTGGATGTGTCTATGGAGCTTCCATGACCTTGCTTTGTACAAGTTGTGCTAGGCACTGCTCAGTCTTGGCAGTGGGTGCAGGAGGTTAGAAAATTCTCTTGTCAGGAGCACATGCAAATCCTCTTGGCCAAACTCCATTTCAGTTCAGGTCGGCCTGAACTGTAAGATGATTGTAAGACACATCCTGATTTCAGAGATGTTAAAATGTGAAAACTTTTGTCATCCAATGAATTAAATAAGGTATCTTTATCACCTCCATTTTACAGATAAAGAAATAGATGCATAGAGGGGTGAAGTAGCTTTTCTAAATTTACTAAGTGGGAGAGCTTGGATACCGAGCTTGAACTCTCAACCACCGGACTTGACCACTTCATGTAAATAACATGCATATAAAGAACAGTTATGTAATTAGCTATGTATGTCAGAAAACAAAGCCCACTGTTAAGAAAGAAATTACATTTATAAGGACAGAGAATCGCAATGGATTTCTTAGGTATAACTGAAAAGAAATGAGAGTGTGTAGGAATTCAGCATCTTATGCTTGGCTTACCCTGCTTTTGCCAGAAACATTTTCAAACTTTTTAGAATTATACTTTTTTTTCCGCAAAAAGGAGGGTTTTTTTTTTTTTTTTTTGATGTTCCTGTGACTGTTTGATTAGAAGCTAAAGCGCATAAATGGGAGTAAAATTTCCTTCCACCTCTCTTTGTTTGGCAAAGGATACTCTCCATGTATCTGAGTGAAAATATTGCCTCTTGTTTTGGGAGCATGTACTGTGCCTGCGTGAAGAATATCCTCAGTGTTCAAAATTTGTGGTAAGATAACACAGCATATGTTTTTCTCATACAACATGTTTGAAATTAAAATAGCTAACAGAATGGATATTTTTAAGGATAAATTTTTACGTTCTCAAGGTGTTTTTCTAGACCTTAATTTTCTTTCTTTTCTTCTTTAGTCTTTTTACTGCATTGTTAAATTGAAAACTAATAAAATTACGTCACTTTTGGCTTACTTTGGGATGCTGTCATGTTAGTATCTGTGCAGAATTTCAGCAAGACAATATGATTAGGGAGCCGCATGATGAAGCTGGCTCAGGTAAAGATTGAGATGCCTCTCAGCCATTCAAAATGAATGGTATTGTTGATTCTAGTTTATATAAACAGAATTAATTAACTCCTGCCAAGTAGGAGCAATTTCTGTAGTTTTCATCTCCTTTTTAAGCTCCACAGAGGACAGTAGCTCCCTGGTACCGCAAATCAATTTCACATGTTTGTGTTATTATGCTTTCCATTAAAAAAAAAAAAAAATTCACATTTATACCATCAACAGTATTTTTTAGAAATTTGTAGGCATAGTAAAAAAAAAAGAAAAGAAAACCCAAACCTATCACCGTTCAGTTGATTTAGATTCATAGCAACCCCATAGGACAAAGTAGAACTGTCCTGTAGAGTTTCCAAAGAGCAGCTGATGGGTCCCAACTGCTGACATTTTGGTTAGCCGCTGAATGCTTAACTACTGCGCCACCAGGGCTCCACAGGCATATTGGTGGCTTTTAAATGTTTCCTAAGATGTCTCTAGTTTTGGGGCATAAACTATTGATTGCTTTTAGTTTTCTTGTTTACTCAGAGTCAAGTATTTAGCAAGGTACCCTATATGTACTGCTGACTAAGGCTGCGTCCCTCCTCTGAAGTATGTTACATTCTAGGGGGGACACATCTACAAATAATTACTGTAAATATGACATGTGCTAAAATAGAGTTTATATAAAGTTATAGGGTTCTTGAAAGATAGAAAATGACCTGTGGTGCAAGTAGGGTTAATAGAGAAGTTACTTGAGCAAGGCTGTCACAATTGAGTGGACATTTACTAAGCTGAGAGGAGGCCCCACAGGTGAATAACCACGGTATGGTGGGCAATGATGCACGGCCAGGTGTGGATGGAGTGCATGGGTTGGGGTGGGGGACCATGAATGGTAAAGGGGGGATGCTGAGCCTTCAAAGCAGCAGGGGTCACATTACCAGGGCTTCCTATCTAAGGCCAGATATGATTGTAATTGTAATTTCAGGATATCTTTCCTGTCTTTCAGATTGTTTTTATTTTTATATGCCCCACCTCAGTTTTGTCAGCTTTGAGTTTTCACTTGTCCTCCTGATTTGTTATAGGAAAACCACAAAGAGAGGAATTTCCTAGTGAAGGGCTTTTTCCCGGGGCCAGTGGGGTGGAACTGTGCCCAGGGACTGGAGGGACTAAGATATTGAGGGATAGTTGCTATAGGTTACCGCCTGTGCTCCAGGGACATTTGCTGGGCTGGCAAACCATGAGGAAATTGCTAACGAAGGATGCCAGTGGATTTCTCCATTCCACGCTGTCTCCCCCAGAAGGTCTGGAGAGGGTAACGAGGCGGACAATCAAGTTGTTATAGTTTGAAAATATTAAACAACTTCAGAGATCAGTATTTCTGCTTCTTGGGTACTGGAATGTCATGCCAAACCAAATCCAAAACTAAGCCCACTGCCTTCAAGTTGGTTCCTACTCATAGGGAATTTGCAATCTGTAGACTTTTTTTTTTTTTTTTTTTTTAGACAAAGAAGCAATTAGTTCTCTGCATTGGTGAATGCTTGCCCAGCTTCAAAGTGGTTGGTGAAAGCTGTGAATTCTTTTCCTTTGAGGTTAAACTGAGTCAGAAAGACTCAGGCCAGTGAGGAGTGAATCTTTTCAGTCAGCACAGCTTATTGAGCTTTCTCCATTTGCATACCTATAACTACATTTAGACAAGCCCTCAAAAATTTAGAATACATACTGTATGATGTCAGACTAGTTTCTAAGTCAGCTACTGAGCCTAACCAAACTCTACAACATTTTTGTTGAGGTTTAGATTTGGAATGGAGTATACATACCTTTGAGTTATGGTGTTGGTGAAGAATATTGAATATGCCATGGACTGCCAGAAGAACGAACAAATCTGTTTTGGAAGAAGTACAGCCAGAATGTGCCTTAGAAGGGAGGATGGTGAGAATTTGTCTCACATACTTTGAACATGTTATCAGGAGGGATCAGTCCCTGGAGAAGGATATCATGCTTGGTAAAGTAGAGGGTCAGCAAAAAAAAAAAAAACCCTTAACGAGATGGATTCACAAAGTGGCTGCAACAATGGACTCAAACACAGCAATGATTGTGAGGATGGTGCAGGACTGGGCAGTATTTCTTTCTGTTATATACAGGGTTGCTATGAGTCGAAACCCGCTTGATGGCACCTAACAACAACAACAACATACGTGTCCCAAAATAATATTTTTGACTTACCAGTAGCAGTGAAACTAAGAGAGGTATCTCATGTTGACCACAGCAATAAATATCTTTCAGGTTTTTTAAATTTTTATATAGTTCATCAATGATTTTGGCACTCCTGGGATTCCGTTTGCAATTTATTATTGAACACCTATTATATGCCAGGCACTTCATTTTGCACTGTATGTACAATTTGTTTCCCTTTAGAATTTTATCATCTCTCTGACCAACCCTGGACAGAGGGCTAAATGTCATCCTACTACTCTTCCCACTAGAGAAAAACACAGGAGAAGTATTTCTGACAGATTTTCCACCCAATCTGTACAGACACTTTCTTAAGGCATGACAGAGTCAGAATCCTGGATAGCAGTATCTAGCTTGTTGTTAGCTGCCATGCAGTTGGCCCTGCCAGACTCATGGCAACCGCATGCATAGTGATACAAAATGCTGCCCAGTCCTATGCTGCCCCCAAGATCTGTTGTGGACCAGACTGTTTTGATCCGTAGGGCTTTCGTTGGCTGATATTCGGAAGTAGATGGCCAGGTCTTTTTTCCTAGTCTGTCTTAATCTGGAAGCTCTGCCGAAACCTGTTCAGCATCGTAGCAACACAAAAGCCTCCACTGAGGGAGGCATGGTAGCTGCACATGGGGTGCATTGGTCAGGAACTGAACCAGCTCTCCACCTTGGAAGGTGAGAATTCTACCACTGAACTACCAATGACCCTGGTATGGAGCTGGATGGGAGCATGGTGATTCTCTCACTCTTTCCCACTCTCTTTGTCCTTGTAAGAACTTCTGCTTCTCAAAACTTAAAAGTATATACAAATCACCTTGGGATATTGTTAAAATGAAGATTCTGACTCTGAAAGTCTGGGATGAGTCCTAAGATTCGGTAGTTCTCCAAGTTGATGCTGATGGTGCTGATCTGCAGATCACACTCAAAAAGTTCGCATTGCATAGAAATATTCTTAGACAAGCACTCGATTACTTTATATACCACCTCAAACTAGTTATTTTCTAGGAGGCTGTCAATTTTTATTGATAAGCTATAAGGTGGTAAAATAATGAGAAAAACATCATGGCATGGTAGAAAGATGTAGCTCTCAGAAATACTGGAGTATGGTCAGAACGGATCTTTCTGAGGAAATACATTTTGGAAATATAAGTATAATGCAAGATGGAAGTGGCATTTTGAATCGATATAGAAACGTGAATGCAGATGTGTCATGTGGCTTGGAGATGAGAGCCAATAAGTAGCGTTTCGCCCCCTCTGGACTGTGAATTATCTTCTCAGCCAGGAAACTTTTGTGTTTTCCTGGGTTTCTTGGCTAACATGGCTTACTGAAAAAGAGGTACAGAACTTGTAAGGCTTTAGAAGGTAGCAGAAATTACAAGAGCTGCAAAGCATTCACTCATATTTGGGCTACTCGGCAAATTTATTATTTGATTCACTCATTCCAGGTTGACGCCCTTGGGGGAGGGGAGAACAGAGTTTTTGCAGAGTTAAGTTTCCTAAAGATTTTTAAAAATGGATTTACCTTTGGGAATGTTAGGCCTCATTGTAAATAAACTCTTGCTGCCTTCACATCAGCAGTCTTGAATTAGTGAAGAGCTTAACTTCTGTGTGCCAAAAAACATTTTTCAAAAATGGCTGAAACTGTGTAATCAGCAACTATGAGTTTGACAAAATGTACACAGAAATCAGGACCTGTTTCTCTTTGTCCTAGCACTTTGTAGTCAACTAAATAATGACTTTTTTTTTTTTTTTTTTTTGCCGGAGGAAGTCTCTATCATGTCTGCTAAATATTTACAGACTATTACTGTATTTGTTGTTGGCACCCTGAGCATATTTTGTTCTTTTCCTCTTGTATTCTTTTTATTTCATATTTTTTCATTTTAATTTAAAGATCGATTCTTTCAGTTGTTGTGATTTTTTTTTTTTAGAAGTTACAACAGGTACTGCTCATGAAAGCAAAGAACAAGAAACTTCTTATGCATTTTGAGTGAAATCTGAACTTGCTAAAAATACCTTCTTGTACAATGATTTCAACTTGGCTGGCTGCAGCACCAGCAGTCTACTGAGAGTTGGTACTTTTAGAGCTGAATGTGAACTCAACTCCCCAAAGACATCTGAGAAAGGTCTTAAACCAAGTGCTGCTTTAAAATATAGATCATGTCTGTGTGTGGTTGTGTTCCTGTACCCTTTAAAAACATTTTCTCTAGGAGTAGACTTCAGTGAACACCAGTGAACAGAACAAAAAAGAAACTAAAATATTCTTTAGACACTTAGGGCAAACACATGTCATTGAAAAAAATCATAAAAGAGAGAACACTTGTCAAAAAAATATACTATTGTCCTGATTCCTCCAATTTTCAGACTGGCTAGAGCCTGTTGTTGTAAATCAACGAAGCTTATATCCTCCGTTCCCTCGACAGTGATATTCTCCCTCCAAGTGTTGTCCATTAACCTGGGATATTTGTGAAGAATGCAGATGTCTGCTCCTAATCTCAGACCTACTGAATAAGAATCACTGGAGTCTGTGTTTTCAATAAGCAGTCAGCTAAATCTATGTAACTGAAGTTTGAAAACAACCAGCAAATTAGGTTGGAGGGAAAAGTTTGCTTGCAGCTTTCCCTGGGATTAATGAAGAAGATCTTTTAAGGATGATATGTGTTAACTGGTTGAAAATATCATCTGTATACTTCTCCCATCCTAAATTTCTAGAAGATTTCTCCTGTAGCCAGATATCCCATAAAGTTTGCTTCTATATCTATCAACAAATTAAGAAAGTAAATCAAAGACCGAAACTTCTTTTTATGCTTGTTATAAGAAACTTATTCAGAGTTCATGGGCATGCTAAGGGCCTTAGAATTTTTCAGTATTTGTAAGTACTGCAAACAGTGGAAAAATAAACTTCACTTTGAAATTAAAAAGAAGGATCTAGGCTTAGCAAAAGAGATATAGATAGCATTTTAAATTTAATGAGAAGAATACTTATTTTGTTACCCAACTTAATATTTCTTCAAATTTTGCTCTGTCTTTAATCTTGACTTACGTTCTCAAAAAAGTGGTAGAATTTAGTTAAACAATACTACTCTTTTAATAAAAATATGTTATTGTAATAAATATTTATTGAACTAGTTTTCAAGGTGCTTTTTTTTTGTTGTTGTTGTTTTTTCAGCAGTAGAGCTATTTTTCAAAGAAAATCTCACTATGATATCCAATATGTTATATATATAGAGTTTCCTTGGTTGAAGTGAATGTATGTGTGTGTGTGTGTGTTTGTCTGGGTCAAAAAGGCCCAGAGCCTACTTACTCAGTTCCTATTCTTCTAGAGTAAGGGCTGGCAAGCTATGGCCCATGAGCCAAATCCTACACTGCCTGGTTTTGTAAATAAAGCTTGAACACAGTCACACCCACTCATTTATTCATTATCTAGGGCTGCATTTGTCAGAGCTGAGTAGCTGGGACAGAGACATGTTTAGGCAAAGATGAAAATATTTGCTATCTAGACTTTTAAAGAAAAAGTTTGCCAACTGCTCTTCTACAGCATGATGTTTGAGATGCCTACCTTCTGGATTTAGGGTGATTTCAATCCCTGCAGGTCATTTCTGTCCACAGTAAGTACTTATTTTCCACTAAGTACACAGTCCAGATTTCTTCTTTTCCTTTTCCCTCCTCCTCCTTCTTCTCTTTCTCCTTCTTCTCGTTGTATTCCATTCCATGAACCCTTCCTTAGTAGAATAAGTCATCTACTGCAGAGTTGCCTTCATATCTCCAAATATATTGTCAATGAGTGATGCAATTCTTTATGGGATATTTGGCTATATTTTGTTCCCAGTGTTTTTCATTACACATTGTTTGGTTTTATCTTCTCAGTAGTACTTTCTGACACTGTTTCATATTTAAGCAGAAGTAATTCTTTCCATTTTCCCCGGCCTTTTGCTACTTGGATGTGGAACTCTCTAATCAATGACCAGAGCAATCTGAGGTTTTGAGAGGGAGGTGGAAGAAGACTACTCTCTCTTGCATTTCCATTTTCATGTGTAAAGAACAGGGAGACAAAATACATAAATTATCTCATCAGTAATGGGTCCTAATGACAAGAAGTTAAGACCTTGTCATTTATATCTTATAAGATGGTTTAAACCAAACCACCATTAAATATAGACTTCTTCAGTAATCATGAAATAGATTTCTTAAATCAGTGGTTTTATGCAACTTAGCTGTGGTCCTTCACTTGGTTTTGTGCAGTAAGAGAGCAAAACTGCCTTTAAAAAGCTATCCCTTAAAGATGACAATTTTGATCACTCTTGCAGTAGGTGGAGGACAAAGTGTATCATTTTTCTAATAAGTGCATTATTCTTGTGTAACAAGGTCATACATAAAAAAAAAAAGGTCATACATAGCAGGGCTAAAAACAAAACAAGACAAAAACAAAAACCTGTTGCCATTGAGTCAATTTCAACTCATAGCCAACCTATAGGACAGCGTAGAACTGCCCCATAGGGTTTCCAAGGAGTGGCTGGTGGATTTGAACTGCCAACCTTTTGGTTAGCAGCCGAGCTCTTAACCACTGTGCCAACAAGGCTTCTGGCTACATGGGGGACAATACAGTAAATTGTTAAATTTCTAGTCTCTTAGAGAAGTCCGTTCCATTCCATTGCATTTGTTTAGCACTTATTTTTGAATTGCTAACTATAAGACACTGGGCTTTGTGGTGTAAGAATAAGAAAGTCATGTATGTCTATTACGGATAGCCCCAAACTACATTGTAGAATAGGAGGAGTGGTCTTTGGTGGATCGAATATTAGGCTCAATCAAGGTCTGTGTAATATAACCTAAACGAGACACTGGAAGTTTTTCTGTATAATACTTTTTAAGAATCCAATCCTATTCTGAATTCTGTCTTATGCACTGATGTCTTTGACTGTCTATGGTTTTGTTGTTCATAATTGCTTTTGATGGGGAGCTCAAGAGAGCATGGATTTGTCCTCTGTGGGAGTAACAACCACAATTTAACTCTCAGATCTGGTCCTGTGCTCATAAGAAGGCCCATTTTAGCAATAGAAATAGCTCATTATAATGCTTTCACTCATGCCTTCTCCCCAACTTTCTCAGGTGAGAAAATGGACTTAGTTCTTCCTTATAGTGTGTAGACTTTCATTAGCTCCATTTGTTGGGTATGTGGTGAACCAAGATTACAGTAGAGATACCAATCACTTATCCCCTTAATCATCCACCTGTAGGACTGAGACAAGATAAGTTGACTGTCTAGCTGCCCTTCCTGGGATAAAAATGGCTGGCAGTGGGCACAGCATCAGTCATGCCTCTTGGACTGTGGCTTATCGACTGCTAGGTTCCTATTCAAAAGCCAAGGAATTGAACTGATGTTCAGAGCATCATCCAAAGGAGCCAAGTGTGTGCTATAGAGACCAGTTTTCAGCCCTGTTACGATGATTTCCCAGTTCCCTGTCATCAGAAGAAAGAGCCCAATTCTCACTAATCCACGTCCGCCAAGGAGGCTACCTCAGAAAGAGTTTCCTCCTAGCTGGCTTGTTCTAGTCACCTGAGAATGTATTAGAGGCAAGGGCACTTATTTTTGGATGCTCTGTTTTTCTTAGCAAAGTGAAGTGTTTATGAGCACTGGAGGCCTGATTAGATTAACCACTATTTACTTCCTTCTGTTTAGATTATCTCATCTTGGGAAAAAAGGGAAGTAGTGTCTCGAAAATATTTAGGTTACTTCAACCTAAATATTTTCAAGACACTACTTCCCTTTTTTTCCCAAAATGAGATGATCTAAACAGTATATTTAAAGAAATCCCCTTGTCCCTTATAGCTTATAGTCTCTTAAGGGAGACGGCATTGCAATGGCAAATGCTAGATGAATGTCACTATGAGAAGATGCAAGTATCCCACCATTCAACTGCTCCTCTTATAGGGGAACAGGATGTTTCCTCTTCGTCAAAGATACACACTCTTAGCTAGGTACTGTTGTTGTTGTTAGGTGCTGTCCAGTTGGTTCTGACTCATAGCGACCCCATGTACAACAGAATGAAACACTGCCCAGCCCTGTACCATGCCCACAATTGTTATGCTTGAGCGCATTGTTGCAGCCACTGTGTCAATCCATCTCATTGAGGGTTTTTCTCTCTTTTGCTGACCCTGTACTTTACCAAGCAGCTAGGTACTAAAAAAAAAAAAAAAAAAAAAAATTGGTACTAGGTATGGCTAAAACATACCAAGTAGATATTAATTCTCATATCTCATTAAAATGAGACTTCATTGGACGATAATAAATGATAATGAAAAATATAATTATTGCAGGTCATTATTAAAAAAAGTTTCCTTTCAGTCAAACAGATACCTCTCAGCTCTACAGCACACCTTTTCCCTTCACTTCAGAGCTGATGCATTTACTTCATTTAACCTGTGTTACTTATGTAACAACTTACAAAAGAAAGACTTTCACAACTAAGGATTTTTCCCATAAAAAAATATCCCACAGTATCAAGCCAGTGACATCTCTCCCTTCAAATCCTTCTCCATTCCTGATCATAATTATCTAATTACACCCATTCTTTATATAACTCCCTGTGCCTTCTTAGCAGTTCCCCAGGTGTCTAGAAATGTTATTTGAAAGACACAGATACAGATGCATGCTACACAGTTAATAGGCCTTCATGAAGTGGAACCAATAGACCATTAAAACGAATCCGTGCTGTCCAGGCTCTGTTCATCTTTTTCTCTACAGAATTAACCTGACCCAATGGCCAAAGAGATATGAAAATCTATCTCTTCAATCCCACTTGATTTAAGTACCAAAGAAGAATAGGGCACAGATAATGATTTCCTGCTCTCAGCAACAAATGTGCAAATACTTCTATCCCATGTATGCCTCCTGTCGAGGCTGCTGAATCAGGAGTTGTACCATTTACAAAAGAAATGGAATAATTTGCCTACTCCAACCCAGACAGAGGCAGTATCCAGCAATAAATGGCCTGGCCATATAAATAATAAAGTAAAAATGAGCCTGAAGCTACAGAGATTTTTGTTTGAAGGAAATAGGATAACTCTAAGCAATTTGTGGCACTGTTTCCCAGCTAGTGTCCAAGGGCTATTTAGTTAGCAATGGCAATAACAGAAACGGCTTCATGTCAAGATGGAGCCACAAGTGCTAGGCAGAAAGAGAGCAACAAATATTAAAAGATGTCAACTGCCAGCATGAGCTGATTGCAACTTGTAGCACTGAGAAAATGGAGCATGCCAGGAGCATTAGCAGTGAGAAAACCAGCCACCAGAAAACCTCTGAGTCCAATAACAACTCAAATTCCCTAGCTCCCAGAGATACTTGCTGAGAAGGGGTGAAGGAATAATTTATGAGCACTGGAGCCCTGATCTGTTAACGCATTATTATCTTTGTCATTGGGAGTAATTACTGACCTGATAATATGATGGATACACATTAAGAGTAACAAACATTCCTGGGATATTGCAAGGCTTACAGATTTCAGGTTGCCAAGGTGACCAGGCTTGTCACCTGGTACATGTCATGGAGAATAGGGGAAGAAATGCTCAACTTGTTGGCTGAGATGTTAAAATACAGGGGAGATACTATGCCCAGAAGTCTCTCCAAAAATTAGGCAGTAACAAATCTTGAAACTTCCCCAATGTCAGATTCCATTCTTAAGATGATATCAGTAACTTACATTTATTGAACACTTACTATATGCAAGTGTGCCAAGAGACTTACATGTTTTATCACATTGAATGCTCATAGTGAACTTCTGAAGTAGGCACAATTGTTAACTTCATTTTACAGATGCATGACATAAGCCATTAAAAAAAAAAAGGAAACAAACAAAAAACACCGATTCTGACTCATAGCTACTGTATAGGGCAGAGTAGAACTGTCCCATAGGGTTCCCAACGAACATCTGGTGGATTTGAACTGCTGACGTTTCGGTTAGCAGCTGTAGCTCTTAAACACTTTGCCACCAGGGTCTCTGAAGTAAGACGTAAGGGACTAAATAACCTGACCAAGAAAATAAAGTTGGTAAACGTGGAGTCAGGGTCAGACCCAATTCTGTCTGATTCCAAAGCTTGAGCCTGAACTACTATGTAATATTGTTTCATGTAATGATAATATAAAACAAGAAACAATAACTGTATCATCCACAGATAACGTTTATTGAATACTGTGTTTTTTAGATAAGGAGCCCTGGTGGTAAAGTGGTTAAACAGTTGGCTGCTAACTAAAAGGTTGGTGTTCTGAACCCACCAGCCACGCTGCAGGAGAGAGACATGGCAGTCTGCTTCCATAAAGATTACAAACAGCCTTGGAAACCTTATGGGCAGTTCTACTCTGTCCTATAGGGTCATTATGAGTCAAAATTGACACAACAACAATGGGTATATGTACTAGATGAAGTTCCTGGGTGATGCAAATTGTTAACACACTCAGTTGCTAACTGAGAGGTTGAAGGTTTGAGTCCACCTTGGCATGCACTGGAAGAAAGACCTGGCAATCTACTTCTGAAAAGTCAGCCATTGAAAATCTATGGAACAAGAAGCAGAGCAAGATGGTGAAGTGAGTGGAGGTTCCCATTTATTCTCTCAGAAACCCGCTGAACAATGAATAAAAACAAGCAGACTGAGATTGCAGAACTCTGGACAGGAACTGAGGTGTTGAGAAATTGGGGTGTGTCCAAAAGTGGGGGAAAGGAGAAGCAGAGATGGCACGGAAGCTGGGAAGACCTACCTGCTAACATTGACAGCGCTCAGTCGTTGCAGCCATTTTGGGACAGGGCTGGGTAACACCCCAAATGTGGAACACAGAAAAAGAGCTAATCTGAGGAAACTGTAGCCTAATTTTTTTTAAGGCAGTGCAAATTGGCTGTGGGAGTTCTTAAGCCGTGCAATTGGGATGGGGGGAAAGGAAACTGTGGCTCTATGAGAGAATGCTGTTGAATCTCTCTGAGGCCCAAGATGATGGGCACTAGGGCTGGGAGGAGCAGCAAGAGCATCAGGGTGAGAGAAGTACTTTAGACTGACTTGGTGACAGAGGGAAATGGCCCATAGCAGGACACTGTGGGTGAGCCTGAGCGGGGATGCCTGTGACGGAAAGATGTAGAGAGTCCCCCACATTCACCACAGGAAAGTCAAGCCCTACTGCTCACGTCAACATCTGTGACCAGCAACCCCGGCACCCGTGCATGCATATTGAATTCCAGAGATCGAGCATCCAGAAATGCTGAATCAGCACTGAACTAAACCTAAGGATAAGTGTGCCCTCTAGTGGTTCTCAGGAGAAGATGCCAAGTCTGCTGCTGCTGGATCAATTCTTACTCATAGTGACCCCGCGGAGCTGAGTGGAGTGGCCCCATGGAGTTCCCAAGGCTGTCTTTGTGGAGGCAGGTTGCCAAATCTTTGTCCAATGGAGTGGCTGGAGGGTACAGACCCCAGCCCTTCAACTGGCAGCTGGGTGCTTTGCTGCTGTGACAGCAGGGCATTTAATCAGAAAAATTTCCCACAAAACCCAGAATCCAAAATTAAAAAAAGATAACAGAACAGCCCAAGTTCAACAAAAATTAGTAAAATACACAAAATCACAGGAGAAGAAACCAAAAACCAAACCAAACCCATTGCTGTCGATTCCGACTCGTAGCAACAAGAGAAGAAAGACCAGTCAAAACCAAAACAAGAATATGAGGAAATTTCTCCTATGGAAGCCAGAATAATGCAAAGAATTGATAATTTTCAGGCTATGGTGAGAAATATGTTTGAAACAAGCAAAAAGCACACAGAAAACAAACTAGTGAAGATCAGGAAACACATAAAGGAACAAAATGAAAGAATCAAAAAGGAAATTGAAAACATAAAAAAAAAAAAAAACTCAAAGAACTACTGCAACTGAAGAATAAAATAACTGAACTAGAAAAGCAAGAGAAACGCTCAACAATAGAGTTGAATACACAGAAGATAGAGCAAACAAGCTAGAAGATAAAATTACTGAATTTATCAAGTCTCAAGAGAATTAAGAGAAAATAATAAAGAAAAGCAAACAAATCCAAAAGGAAACATGAAATTCAAGTAAGAAATTAACATTAGAATTATTGGAATCCCAGAAGACCATGATAAGAATGAAGATCACGTGGCTCTTGTCTTTTGTTTCATTTATGTGATTGATTACATTGATTGTTTTACTAATGTTGAACCATTCCTACATAAAAAAACATACCTGGTATGAATTCCACTAGGTCGTGGTGAATTTTTTTTTTATGTATATAATTTTTATTGTGCTTTAAGTGAAAGTTTACTAATCAAGTCAGTCTCTCACACAAAAACACATGTACACCTTGCTACACACTCCCAATTACTCTCCCCCTAATGAGACAGCCCACTCTCTCCCTCCACTCTCTCTTTTTGTGTCCTATTCGCCAGCTTCTAACCCCCTCCACCCTCTCATCTCCCCTCCAGGCAGGAGATGCCAACATAGTCTCAAGTGTCCACCTGATCCAAGAAGCTCACTCCTCACCAGCATCCCTCTCCAACCCATTGTCCAATCCAATCCATGTCTGAAGAGTTTGCTTCGGGAATGGTTCCTGTCCTGGGCCAACAGAAGGTCTGGGGGCCATGACCACCAGATTCCTTCCAGTCTCAGTCAGACCATTAAGTCTGGTCTTATGAGAATTTGGGGTCTGCATCCCACTGCTCTCCTGCTCCCTCAGGAGTTCTCTGCTGTGTTCCCTGTCAGGTCAGTCATTGGTTGTAGCCAGGCACCATCTAGTTCTTCTGGTCTCAGGATGATGCAGTCTCTGGCTCATGTGGCCCTCTCTGTCTCTTGGGCTTGTAATCGCCTGTGTCCTTGGTGTTCTTCATTCTCCTTTGATCCAGGTGGGCTGGGACAAATCAATGCATCTTAGATGGCTGCTTACTAGCGTTTAAGACCCCAGATACCACTCTTCAAAGTGGGATGCAGAATGTTTTGTAAATAGATTTTATTATGCCAATTGACTTAGATGTCCCCTGAAACCATGGTCCCCAGACCCCTGCCCCTGCTACACTGGCCTTCGAAGCATTCAGTTTATTCAGGAAACTTCTTTGCTTTTGGTTTAGTCCGATTGTGCTGATCTTCCCTGTATTGTGTGCTGTCTTTCCCTTCACCTAAATTAGTGCTTATCTACTATATAATTACTGAGTACCCTTCTCCCACCCTCCCTCCCTCCCCCCTCTTGTAACTACAAAAGAATGTTTTCTTCTCACTTTAAACTATTTCTCAAGTTCTTATAATAGTGGTCTTATACAATATTTGTCCTTTTGCAACTGACTAATTTCACTCAGCATAATGCCTCCCAGGTTCCTCCATGTTATGAAATGTTTCACAGATTCCTCATTCTTCCTTATTGATGTGTAGTATTCCATTGTGTGAATACACCATAGATGGGCACCTTGGTTGCTTCCATCTTTTTGCTATTGTAAACAGTGCTGCAATAAACATGGGTGTGCATATATCTGTTCGTGTAAAGGCTCTTATTTCTCTAGGATATATTCCAAGGAGTGGCATTGCTGGATCGTATGGTAGTTCTATTTCTAGCTTTTTAAGGAAGTGCCAAATTGATTTCCAAAGTGGTTGTAACATTTTACATTCCCACCAGCAGTGTAGAAGTGTTCCAATCTCTCCACAGCCTCTCCAACATTTATTCTTTTGTGTTTTTTGGATTAATGCCAGCCTTGTTGGAGTGAGATGAAATCTCATTGTAGTTTTGATCTGCATTTCTCTAATGCCTAATGATCGTGAACATTTCCTCATATATCTGTAAGCTACCTGAATGTCTTCTTTAGTGAAGTGTCTATTCATATCTTTTGCCCATTTTCTAATCGGGTTATTTGTTTTTTTGCAGTTGAGTTTTTGCAGTATTCTGTAGATTTTAGAGATCAAGGCGCTGATCAGAAATGCCATAGCTAAAAACTTTTTCCCAGTCTGTAGGTAGTCTTTTTACTCTTTTGATGAAGTCTTTGGATGAGCATAAATGTTTGATTTTTAGGAGCTCCCAGTTATCTAGTTTTTCTTCTACGTTCTTTATAATGTTTTGTATGCTGTTTATGCCATGTATCAGGGCTCCTAACGTTGTCCCTCTTTTTTCTTCCATGGTCTTTATCGTTTTAGATTTAATATTTAGGCCTTTGATCCATTTTGAGTTCGCTTTTGTGCATGGAGTGAGGTATGGGTCTTGTTTCATTTTTTTGCAGGTGGATATCCAGTCATGCCAGCACCATTTGTTAAAAAGACTGTCTTTTCCCCATTGAACTGTTTTGGGGCCTTTGTCAAATACCAACTGCTCATATGTGGATGGATTTATGTCTGGATTCTCCATTCTGTTCCATTGGTCCATGTATCTGTTGTTGTAACAGTATCAGGCTGTTTTCACTACTGTGGCGGTATAATAGGTTCTAAAATGAGGTAAAGTAAGGCCTCCCACTTTGTTCTTCTTTTTCAGTAATGCCTTATTTATCTGGGGCCTCTTTCCCTTCCACATGAAGTTGGTGATTTGTTTCTCCATCTCATTAAAGAATGTCGTTGGGATTTGGATAGGAGTTGCATTAAATGTATAGATTGCTTTTGGTAGAATAGACATTTTTACAATGTTAAGTCTTCCTATCCACGAGCAAGGTATGTTCTTCCACTTATGTAAGTCTCTTTTGGTTTCTTGCAGAAGTGTACTGTAGTTTTCTTTGTATAAGGCTTTTACATCTCTGGTAAGATTTATTTCTAAGTATTTTATCTTCTTGGGGACTACTCTAAATGGCATTGATTTGGTAATTTCCTCTTCGATATTCTTTTTGTTGGTGTAGAGGAATCCAACTGATTTTTGTATGTTTATCTTGTATCCTGATACTCTGCTGAACTCTTCTATTAGTTTTAGTATTTTTCTGGAGAATTCCTTAGGGTTTTCTGTGTATAAGATCATGTCATCTGCAAAGAGAGATACTTTTACTTCTTCCTCGACAATCCGGATGCCCTTTATTTCTTTATCTAGCCTAATTGCTCTGGCTAGGACTTCCAGCACAATGTTGAATAAGAGTGGTGGTAAAGGGCATCCTTGTCTGGTTCCTGATCTCAATGGGCTCTCTTTCAGGCTCTCTCTATTTAGGGTGATGTTGTGTGTTGGCTTTGTATAAATGCCCTTTATTATGTTGAGGAATTTTCCTTCTATTCCTATTTTGCTGAGAGTTTTTATCATAAATGAGTGTCGAACTTTGTCAAATGCCTTTTTGGCATCAATTGATAAAATCGTGTGATTCTTGTCTTTTGTTTTATTTATGTGGTGGACTACATTAATTGTTTTTCTAATGTTGAACCATCCCTGCATACCTGGTGTGTATCCCACTTGGTCATGGGAAATTATTTTTTTAATATATTGTTGAATTCTATTGGCTAGAATTTTGTTGAGAATTTTTGCATCTAAGTTCATGAAGGGTAAAACCAAAAAACCAAACCCACTGCTATTGAGTTGATTCTGACCATAGGAACCGTATAGGACAGAGTAGAACTGCCCCAAAGAGTTTCCAAGGAATGCCTGGCAGATTCAAACTGCTGACCTCTTAGTTAGCAGCCATAGCACTTTAACCACTATGCAACCAGGGTTTCCTCATGAAGGATACTAGTCTGTAATTTTCTATTTTTGTGGTGTCTTTTCCTGCTTTTGGTATGAGGATTATGCTGGCTTCATAGAATGAGTTTGGGAGTATTCCATCCTTTTCTATGCTCTGAAATACATTTGGTAGTAGTGGTGTTAACTCTTCTCTGAAAGCTTGGCAGAACTCTCCACTGCAGATATCAGGGCCAGGGCTTTTTTTTGTTGTTGTTATTGTTGGGAGTTTTTTAAATTACCTTTTGAATCTCTTTTGCTATAAGTTTATTAGTTCTACCTCTGTGTTAGTTTAGGTGAGCAGTGTGTTTCTAGAGATTTGTCCATTTCCTCTAGGTTTTCAAATTTGTTAGAGTACAGTTTTTCATAGTAATCTGATATGATTCTTTTAGTTTTATTTGATTCTGTTGTGATATCGCCCATCTCATGTCATATTTGGGTTATTTTCTTCCTCTCCCATTTTTCTTTTGTCAGTTTGGCCAATAGTTTAGTGATTTTATTCAACTCTTCAAAGAGCCAGCTTTTGGTCTTGTTAACTGTTTCAGTTGTTTTTCTGTTCTCTATTTCATTTAATTCTGCTCTAATTTTTATTATTTGCTTTCTTTCTCCTATTTAAAAAAAAAAAAAGAAATTAGTGTCTGGACCAACTAAGTTAATTTTGTAGTTCATCAGTGTACTGTGACCTCATAGTCAGAAGAAACAAACTAGAAGGAAAGAATCATTAGAAAATTTTATGCAGATAATTGACATACTTAGATTCACATTTTAAAAAGAGAACTCTGAAAATCTAGGAGATTATCACTACAGGGACCCTGAGTTCAAAGGATGAGCTGTGCTCTTTCTTCTTGGTGGTAGGAGGCCCCTGCCTGTCTATTCCCTTCTCTTTTATCTCTTGTAAGACAAAAGGTGATGCAGCAATGCCCCAAGAAAACTCCCCTTACATTAGATTAGGGCTGTGACCTGAATAAGGGTGTTGCATCTCCCACTATCCTCATTAACATGACCTAATCCTCCCTCTTTGACATAACAGACAGATCAGTCCCAAATGGGACCATAACCACAGGAATTGGAGCTAGGATTTACATCACAAATTAGTGGATAATCAGATCTTGAAATGGAGGAAAATCATACAATACTGGGGCTCATGGCCTAGCCAAGCTGGCATATATTTTTGGGAGACACAATTCAATTCATGGTATTCCACTTTTTGGTCCCCGGAAATTCATGTCCTTGCCACACGTAAAACAGTTTCACACCATCATATTATCTCAAAAATCTTAAATCAACTCCAAGTCCAAATTTCATCCAGGGGCAAAATTCCTCTTCATCTGTGAACCTGTGAAATCTAGAACATGTTATCTGCTTCCAAAATACAATGGCGGAACAGGCACAAGGTAGACATTTCCGTTACAAATGGGAGAAAGTGGAGGAAAAGAGGGAGTAACAGGCACCAAGCAAGTAAAAAACCCAGGAGAACAATTTACATTAGTTCTGAAGGGTTGAAAATAATTCTCTGTTCTCTAAGACCATCTAGAGATTGGAGCAAGAGAGATCAGTTAGGAAATTATTGGAATAATAATAATAATATTTTCCTTTTGCTTTCTATGTGGAATGTGTTGTTAAATCCTTTACATGTGTCATTTTATGTCATATTAACTGCAATATTATGAGGTAGGAATAATTATTATCTCCATTTTACAGATAAGGAAAATGAGGGTAGAGAAATTGAGTAATGTGCTCAATATACTGGCATTGATAAGGACTAACATAGGGATGCACATGCTGTCTATTCTTAATGCAAAGCTTAAATTCTTAATATTCAGATTCAATGTCCTCTGGTGAGACATGAAGAGGCAGAGATGCAGGAATTGAGGGAAATGGAATTAGGAAGTTATTGCTGAGGTAAGTTCTTCATAATCTGGTGATCCTTATTAACATAGAATTTACAAAGCAGGAGGAATTGTGGTTTACTCCCAACTTTCTAACTGGGATAACTGGGAGAATGATAACACCATTAATATGTTTGGAGAATACAAAAGGAAGAACGTGTTTTGATGGATGAGTTAGGTAATTATAAATGGAAGATAATGAGAGTCCTAGATCAGGGTGTTAGTCGTGTTGATTTTTTTAAGGCTTTGAGGGGGAATCTGTTTCATGCCTCTCCAGGTGTTCCTTGGCTTACACCTGCAGCATCATCACCTGGTGTTCTCCTTCTGTCTTTCTGTGTATCTTTTCCTCTTTTATAAGGACACCAGTCATATAGGATGAGGACCCATCCTATTCCACTAAGACTTCGTGTTAACCTAATTGATAACATCTTTAAAGAACCTATTTCCAAACAGGGCCACATTCACAGATAGGAGTTAGAATTTCAACACATCTTTTTGGAGGATGCAATTCAATCCGTAACACTGGCCATCTCTGGTTCTGCTTTATCCTTTGTCCTTTTATCATTGCACGATGACTTCTAGTAGATTTGGGAGCCAAAAATTTCCTGGTTCATTACCAGATAACAATAGCAATCATCTTTTCTGCTAGCTCTAATAATGCTCATTGAGCAGATTAGGTTACTTGTCTACCCCTTAAGCAAGCATTGTAGTTAAGCACATGATGAAGCCCCTACTGGGATACTGGTCCTCTATGGAGCTGAGAACAGGCCCACACCCAGGCCCAATCGACCATGGCTTTCTCAAGA
Organism: Loxodonta africana; assembly: GCF_030014295.1. NCBI lineage: Eukaryota > Metazoa > Chordata > Mammalia > Proboscidea > Elephantidae > Loxodonta > Loxodonta africana. The sequence goes on from NC_087346.1 coordinate 2,976,270, forward strand.
AAAATGTGCTATTCTTGGAAGTAGAGTAAATAAATCCTGGGTAGCAGAAACAACAGAAGTCCATTGCAGAGGTTTTTTTTTCTTTTATTGTGCTTTAAATGAAAGTTTACAGATCAAACCAGTCTCTCATATAAAAACTTATATACGCCTTGCTATGTAGTCCTAGTTGCTCTCTCCCTAATGAGACAGCACAGTCCTCGTCTCTAACCTGTATTCCCCATGTCCGTTCAGCCAGCTCTTGTCCCCCTCTGCCTTCTCATCTTGCCTCCAGACAGGAGCTGCCCACATAGTCTCATGTGTCTACTTGAGCCAAGAAACTCTCTCCTCACTGGTATCATTTTCTATCTTATAGTCTAGTCCAATCCGTGTCTGAAAAGTTGGCTTTAGGAATAGTTCTAGTCTTGGGCTAACAGAAGGTCCGGGGACCATTACCTCTGGGGTCCTTCTAGTCTCAGTCACACCATTAAGTCTGGTCTTTTTACGAGATTTTGAGGTCTGCATCCCACTGTTCTCCTGTTCCTTCAGGGATTCTCTGTTGTGTTCCCTGTCAGGGCTGTCATTGGTTGTAGCTGGGCACCATCTAGCTCTTCTGGTCTCAGGCTGATTTAGTCTCTGATATATGTGGCTCTTTCTGTCCCTTGGACTCATAATTACCTTGAGTCTTTGGTTTATTCTTGACTCAAACCAGATTAATTGTTGATTCCAAAACATCATGTGCTTCCCAGCATTTGAGTCTTAGATAATGCTGCTTCCTCTCCCTAGAATGCATCTTTGTTGGATGAAGTTCTACCAAAATCAGTTATAGATTGAATTTGTTGTTGTTGTTGTTGTTAGGTGCCGTTGAGTCAGTTCCGACTCGTAGCGACCCTATGCGCAACAGGATGAAACACTGCCCGGTACCCCCAAAATATTGGGGAATCCTAACCCCTATATCTGTGGATGTAATCCCATCTGGGAAAAGGGTCTTCTTTGTTATGTTGATGAGGCCCTATTAGTGTAGAGTGTGTTTTAAATCAATCACTTCTGAGATATAAAAAGAGTAGTTTAGACACGGAAGCACCAAGTAGGAAGGGGGGAAAGACAGATGCTACCTGGAGATCTCCAAGGAATGACAAGAAGAATACTAGAGAAGCTGAGACAAGAATTTTCCCCAAGGGCAGACAAAGAGAGACTTCCCCTAGAGTCAGTGCCTGGAATTCAAACTTTTAGCCTCCAAACTATGAGAAACTAAATGTCTGTTCATTAAAGCCTCACTTGTGGTATTTCTGTTATAGCAAAACTAAGAAACTGAGGTATTCCTATTCCTTTCTTTCCATGGTGCCAGTCTAGCCAACCAGATTGTCTAAGGCTTCCCTGCCCTTGAACCTTATATAAATTGTTAATTTTCTTTCAGGCCTTTTCTTATTCTGCCTTCTTTTATAATTTTTGTGTTTATTACTTCTCTTGTTGTCCAGTGATCTATAAGCTGTATGAGGGCAAGGACTCTGTAACCCCATGAGTATATTGCCCTACGATGCATGACAGAGTGAGTGCGTGGTATAGATTTGCTGACATAAATTAGTTGCTACAAACTGCTTTATAGATCAAATTTTAGAGGTATGTGAAATCACTTGTTTTCATGTGGAGATGCATTTGAAAGAGACCCAGTATTTTCCCTGTTGTTCATACCAGGTGTTCACTATGGAATCAGGGGGGTTTGCCCTTGGAGTAGACTTTACGATTACAACAGCTATGTGTGAGTTGAGCCCAGATGGATATATGACAGTTTTATAGAGACATGTGACAGTTGGGTCATGAAATAAAAGGCCTGGAACTGTAAAACTATTATTAATTCTGGTGAACTTCTAAAACAAAGGAAAAATAATTTCACTTTTGTAAAATATGAAAGCTGAGAGATGGTAATTATTCTCTGCTTGGCTGCAATTATGGCTTCATAATATAATATAGTATATTAATGACTGTGCTCTGAGTTAATTGGAGAAACAGGTATATTAAGAATATCTATGAGATTTCAGCACTGGTAATATATTTGAATCTTTAACTTTGTGGAAAATGGTGTGAAACATTATTTTTCAATCTCATGGCTTTTGACCCTCAACAACAAAGAGTTTGAGGTATATGTGTATAGTCTTATTGACACAGAGAATCAATTAAGTGAGAGATTTTTATGTAAATTGTTCTAAAAAAATGTTAGACCTAAGATTGGAAGGGTGTAAACACTGTAACTCACGGTTGCAGGGGAGAGAAAACTAAACCTATGGGTCTCTTCATATGCCCGTGCCCATTATCCTCTCAGCTGTAGGATTACTAAAAGGTGTTTGTGTGTGTGTGTGTGTGTGTGTATGTGTGTGCACTAACTAAATGTAGACACAGATCTAAAGGTTGGAACTTATTATGCTAGGAGTCAACAGTGAGTTCTAGAACCTGGACTTTTACCAGGTTTATCAGGCCTCTGTGTCTGTTTCTCATTTGTGTTTGGGACGTCACATTATACTCTCTGGAAGCAGATGAGAGTAACTGGAGGGTACAGTTAATGGGAGCTCTTGAACCTTCTCTTTTACATATTGTGCTCAGTCCTTCCCACTGGTATTCTAGTGACGTCACAGTCATGATGAAATCAACATTTATTGAGGGCCAACTGAGTGCTAAGCTCTTTACGTATAGTCCTAAAAGGTAGCTATTTTTATTACTCCTGTTTTACAGATGAACCAGTGGGGAATGGGTTAAATTAGCTGATACAAGTTTCCACAACAAAGAAATGTTGTGATTCAAATCATAACTATTTCCTTATTTTGTGGCCATTTTTACAAATACACTCTTTTAGTGCTGTGATCTTTGACCCTAAAATGAAATTAGAAATGGCTGAATGCATTATCACAAATTAATGTGAGTATATTATGTCATCAAAATTTATAAAAACACACTCTGATTTGAATAGCTTTTTGCTCTGGTTTTGTCAAGTAAGTCGAACAGATCTGATCCTGTAGATATAATTAATATACAGCCAAAGTGGGAAACACTGTTCTTTTTTCTGTCTTGAAATTAAAGTTACAGCTTTTGAGGCTACATGAATGTACAAATACAATCAAAATATTCACTGTCTTAGTCTTTGGAGTTGAAAACCTAGTTTTAAGAAAAATCTATCAATGCATGATTAATAGATTCAATGTATATGCACCCCATACCCGGAATGTATTAGGTTATGATTTTATGTATTTGTCATAAATGGCTGCAGGATTCATATATTACTGGACTGAGCTTTTCCAATGGGGATAAAAGTGCCACACTGTGGACCCTCAAGATGGCAAGATACACAACTCACACTCAGCAAAGCAGGGGGAAATATATTATCCCTCTTCCATGCTGTGACATGCATATATTCCATTCAAGCTTCATGAGAGTATTAAATCCAGAGAGAGATCAAAGGAAAGTACAGAGACAGACTTCCACTGCTGGCTTTTACAACAGTTTCTGGGGGCTCGATGCCATTTGCATAGAGTAAAGAAAGCACAACTGCTTCTTCAAAAGAGAAATTTTGTTTAAAAGTTATATTTTATGAGTTTTTTTTTTCCTTCCTGGAAGCTGCGGTTCCCCAAATTGCCTGAAAATTCAGGGAGATTTTTAATAAATGATAAGTCAAGGGAAACAGTTGTGCTCCAGTTTAATAATAATGGACTGTGGAGAAAAATTAAGAAAAGTTACTTACAAATTATCAAATTAATTTAATATTTTTTTCCTAAAAATAATATTTTTTATAAAACTTGTTACAAATGATAGTTTTTGTCTAGAATGTTTCCTTTCATTCTTTTTATAATAGCACTTTAGAACAAAAAGTAAAGGCACTCCAGATTAATTACTAAATTACATGGTCAGATACTATTCATTTTATTCAGAAGAGCAAATAAAACATCATGTTGGGGGGTTCCTTTTCACAAAAGTTATCATTTTCAATTTTTGTTTTCTGCATAGTACAATAGACTATTCAAGTTAGTGTAAATGTTGGTGGGGGTTTCCAGTGTCTCACAGAGAGGACTCGGAAATGTCTCTTGGCTCTATATGTCGAACCAAGCCTAGCATCAGGACTGCATTGCTGAATTTCAGAGCTTAAACATTGCAATATCCACCTCTGTGGAAATGTAAGTGTGAAGAGAAGACTCAAAACTCTGAATATCAATCCTCTTTGCAACAGTAAGCAGATTTCAGGATAGTATTACAACAAGGGATTGGAGCCAGGAGTATTGGATTCTAGCTGCTGTGAGGTTGGACCTCTGAAACAGAGAGATAGCCTTGTAAATGAGAATTTCACATTTGCAGTTGATGTCATTGAATCTATCAGCTTTAGTTTACAGAAGAGAAAACTGAGGCTCAGAGAGTATGTATATCCATCATGATTGATTTCAGTGGCATGATGTATTTCTCTCTTCATGTTGTTGAAGTCTGGAGGTTTGTAGTCCAGGGCTGTGATGGCTCTACAAAACTGTTAGGGACTCAGGCTCCGTCTATATCATTGCATCACCATTCTTAAGATGGCCCAAGGTGTTAACTAGGTCTCTAGCCATTGGATGGAGGAAGGGTTTAAAAGGTAGAGGAGCACACACCAGCTCTTCTTAAAGGAATTTTCCTAGAAGCTGCCTCATCTCCTTTTTCACATCTCGCTGGCCCAAACTAAATTCCACGACCACATCTAATTCAATTCCGAAACTGGAAGTTGGGAAATGCAGTCTTAATTCTGGGAGTCATCTGCTCAGCTAAGAATCAAGAGTTCTGTTCCTGACTAAGAGGGAAGAAAAGATATTTGGGTGGTAAACTGCTATCTCTGCCACAGCAAGATTAAATAAATTGCTTAGGATCATGCACTTTTCTAATGGCAGAGATTAGAAGTAGGTTTCCTGATGGTACACTGGCCTTATTAAAAAAAAAAAAAAAAGACGCTCTAAGCTTAAATGAAAGGAGAAAGATGTGGCAATCTGCTTCTGCAAAAATTTACAACCTTGGAAATCCTGTAGGGCAGTTCTGCTCTGTCTTAAAGGGTCCCTATGAGTTCGAATCGACTCGATGGCAATGGGTTTTTGGTTTGGGTAAGTGTAAATGGAGCCCATTTAGGAGTACAGGGCAATGAAAATAAAGAACACTTTGATTATAAATTTAGGTTGGAAGAGTTGGTTTTCAGTATTCTTCTATTCATGCATATTTACTTATTATAACATGATTTCTATTATAGTTTTGTTCTAATTTAAAATAGACAAACAAAAATCTTAGAATATAAAGATTATATCCAAATTTTTCATCTAGCAATACCTGTGAAGCAAAGGGAGGCTAACCTGTGACCACGAATCTCAAGTGGGCACTCAGCGCTGCCCAGCAAAGCTGTTAGAGTTCCCTGGTTTATTCACTCTACCACTTTCTGAGACACTGTTTCATAACTTCTCTTTGTTCCTCCAGCATCTGACACCCTTCCCCTTCACTTTCAGCTGATGACCACATCTTTTATCTCACTGAGAGAATAAGGGCAAGCACAAGGGAATTTCTGCCAGTTCCCAACATCATAAACTGGTCTGCCCTGGATCCATATAGTCAGCCTTCTCTTTCGTTACAACAGTTGAGCAGTTTTGTTTCTTTTTGAAGGTCAACTTGATACTCTTGTATTAGATCTCACCATTTTTTGCCTCCTCAGGGGCAAAAAAAATCCTCACAACTGGACCAATGATAAACATAGAAAAGATTGAAGTTGTCAAGGATTTCATTCTCCTTGGATCCACAATCAACAGCCATGGAAGCAGCAGTCAAGAAATCAAACGACATATTGCATTGGGTAAATCTGGTGCAAAGGACCTCTTTAAAGTGTTGAAGAGCAAAGATGTCACCTTGAAGACTAAGGTGCACCTGACCCAAGCCATGGTATTTTCAATTGCATCATATGCATGTGAAAGCTGGACAATGAATAAGGAAGACCAAAGAAGAATCGATGCCTTTGAATTGTGGTGTTGGTGAAGAATATTGAATATACCATGGATTGAACAAATCTGTCTTGGGAGAAGTACAACCAGAATGCTCCTTAGAAGCAAGAATGGCGAGACTGCATCTTACATACTTTGGACATGTCGTCAGGAGAGATCAGTCCCTGGAGAAGGACATCATGCTTGGCAAAGTACAGGGTCAGCAGAAAAGAGGAAGACCCTCAACAAGGTGGATTGACACAGTGGCTGCAACAGTGAGCTCAAGCATAACAACGATTGTAAGGATGGTGCAGGACTGGGCAGTGTTTTGTTCTGTCATGCATAGGGTAGCTATGAGCCGGAACTGAATCAACGGCACCTAACAACAACAACAAGGGCGCTGTGCCTGCCATTCTGTTCTCTTTCTCAGGCACCGTTTTATCCCTTTAAAGGATCGTTCTTACCAATATTCAAAGTATTCTAAAATATTCCTTGACAAAAATACCCACCCTAAACCAGATTCACATCCCCCTTTCAGATATTCTGTGCTTTCTTCTACAGAACCCCTTAAAAGAGGGGCTTCATATTCAATCCTCAGCCCATTCCACTCATTTCATCCCCAATACTATGAAACTCTTCTTGTCAAGACCATTGTTATGGATTGAATTTTGTCCACCCTAGATATGTGTTAGAATACTAACTCTATAACCTCGTGGTACAAGCAGTTGAGCGCTTGGCTGCTAACTGAAAGACTGGTGGTTCAAACCCACCTAGAGGTGCCTCGGAGGATGGGCTTGGTGATCCACTTTTGAAAAGTCATAGGCTTGAAAACCCTATGGAGTTTTTTTTGAGAACCCAATGGAGCAGTTCTACTCTGGCACATATGAGTCGCCATGAGTCGGGGTTGACTCAATGGCAACTAACAACATAGATAAAGATGTTGTTGTTAGGTGCCATCGAGTCAGTTCTGACTCATAGTGACCCTATAGGACAGAATAGAACTGCCCCATAGGGTTTCCAAGTTGCGGCTGGTGGATTTGACCTACCAACTTTTGGTTAGCAGCCGAGCTCTTAACTACTATGCCACCAGGGGTTCTCGATAGAGATAGATACAGATATTATGTGAGAATGAAGATCTGAAGTCTCCAAGCTCTTAGAGGGACTGCAGTTATTTACTTGAAGAAAAATAGAAATTTATTTCTCTTTATTTAGTCTGCGTTGGACTGTTTTGACCTTATGCCTCTCCTCTTTCCTGAAGAACAAATCAGTGTGCAGCTGAATCAAGAGCAGTTGAGAAGCAAAGGTCAGTCTCTCGACCACTCTACAAGGTTTGCATTCCAAAGATGGCGTCGTGTCCAGAAACAGATCCATTAGCTGCTTGAGCACGTTATACTTCAAACACTGAAAAACAGGGAGGATTATTTTCTGAATCAAGCAAATTACTAGAAAATTCTGGGAGCAAAGTAACATGTGAAAATCTCATCTTTTAAGATCACCTGTATCACAGAGGCATCCATTCCACACTTGTTGAAATGGATTTGGTTTGGAAATCATGCCCAGGGTGTTCAGAGTTGCACCAAGATCACCTGAGGGGAACGATGTGGTTAATCCGAGAGAGGAGACTCAGAGGCTCAGAAGAATTTGTCCCTGGTGATCGTTTAATGTCTTTATAGTGTGACAGCATTGCTTGTGGTACATATCACCCCACACCTTTAGGTAAAAAACAACATGCATGCTTTTCAACCTCAAGCTGCTTCTGATGGGTTTTGACTAGATAACTTGAACATGGGTGAATTATAGCCATTTTTAAGGGGGAGGTGAAACTAGCTGTTTAGTGCCAGAAATGCTATCCCACCAGCGGGGGAACACATGTTTCCTAAGTGTATATAAGGGATTTGGGGTTTTAAGAACTTGGGTTTCCTGTATAATATGAATACCTTGACTACATATAAAATGGTCAATATTCAGTTAGGTTGTTTTGCCCAAGCTATGTGAAACAATTCATGTCAGCCATTTCGTATTTCTAATTGAAAAAAGTTACTCTTTGAGCTCCATCTAGGTTTAGTTTGAGGTATGTAGCACCAGGTTTGGCCTATCAGGGTTCTGTGATTGCTTTCATCCTATTGTAGACAAAAAATGGAAGACTATTGTTTGCCTTTGGCAAAGACCCAGTTCTGTACTTAGGCACCAGATATCTGAATACCCTTGTAATTGCCCCTGGGTGGCTATGGCTTCCTACTCAGTCTTGCCTCGGCTCTGGACCTGTCTTTTCCTTTGTTACCCCCCCTTACTCCCTACATGAAAACAAAATATATTCATGGCTATATAAGTAGAAGAGCCTCTACAAATCAAATTAATACAAGTATAATGAAGGATCAAAACAATTTAAAGTATTACTTCTATGGATGTACTAATGGAAATTAAAAAAAAAAAAGTTGCCATGGAGCTGATTCCTACTCATGGCAACCCCATGTGTGTCAGAGTAGAACTGGGCTCTACAGAATTTTCAATGGCTAACTTTTTGTAAGTAGACTGACAGGCCTTTCTTTTGAGGCACCCCTTGGTGGACTTGAACATCTAACCCTTCGGTTAGCAGTTGAGCTTATTAACCCATTTGTACCACTCAGGGATTCTATTAATAGGAATAGGGTATCTAATTTGGAATTTTAGGCAAAAGATATTTTGGAACTGGGGATAAAGGAAGAGTTCCTACAACAGTTTCATTTCATATTGGTCACCTACATGGCTCCCAACTGGATTGTCCCTGCCTTGGAAGTAATAGCATAAATCAGGCCAGGTTCTATCCTTCTAATCAGACTCCCACCCAGACCTCTACCATTGTAGATTTGAGACATTCACACTCAGCTCTTAAGCATTTGTGTCTTTCAATTTTTCTTTAGAATTAAAAAAATACGTGTAATATGGATCTACATCTTTGGAAAGTCAGTGAAAAGTGCTTCTTTGCAAATATGTCCAAAGTCTCTGCCTCAACTAGAAAGAACTGTGAGCTTAGAAATACCTTATTGTTTTCTAGCTCGCTTACCCGGAAGGATTCTACTACGATCAACGGAGCATTCGCTAAAGGAGCAAACCCAACTAAGCATTAATCTACTATTTTTAGTCTTGGATCTAAAATCTTTATTTTTCTAACTCTTAGGCCATGGTCTCCGTTAAAACAGCCAGCTCTTCAAACCATAGGTCATTAGGAGCTTTCAGAGTGGACTTTCATCCCAATGCGGAAGGCAAGACAGATGTGAAGGTTTCTCTATGTAGCCAACGGCAGGATGATTTCCAACTGAACTAAATTCTTTTGGCACTTAAGTTTATGGTAATAGTAAGATCTGTGGAAATTTTGGAGGCTTTTGGGATAAAAGGAAATATCATTTTCAGCTTTTGCTGTACTTGCCTGTTGGGAACATGTACTGTTCATTTTCTCCTAAGAAATCACCTGAGCTGATTAACTGCTCCACATGGCTTTGGAGAAATGGGAAACACTGATGGAAAAGGCGCTGGTGGCCACAACAATACACTTGCAATTGCCATTTAGCTTATCTCTTTCTAATCCTCTGTTCCACCTCAGTGAGACTGGTAATGTGAAAACCAAACCGAGTGCCCCCAATGCACAGCAGAGGGACTGTTGGGCTGTATGCACCAACTGCATGGCCTTTCTCAATCTGTTTTTTATGTGGATGTAATCTCTTCACAGGCAGAGAGTGCTGCTGGAGGGTTCCTCAAAGCTTACTTGCTCTCGGAGGCAAGCAATGCAGATTTGCTATCAGCACCTGCTCTTCTCTTTCTTGTCAGAAAGAGCTCAGACATTTGCTGTTACAGGACACCATGGTCAGGGACCACTAGCGAGTGGTCAAAAGTGTGGCCCACTTTTTTGCTACTCAAAACTGGGGTCCTTGGACCAGCAGAATCAACATCACCTGGAGGCTTGTCAGAAATGCAGAATCCCAGGCTCCACCCCAGACCTACTGAATCCGAATCTCCATTTTAACGAGATCCCTAGTGATTCATGTGCATATTAGAGTTTGAGTTTGAGAAGCATAGCCATAAACTGCTTCATTTATTTAGCTTCAGCTGCTATAAGACTCTCACGGGTAGTGTCCCAAGTGTTAGGCGTTTTGGGTTTATTCTTTAACCCTGGTGTTCTCAGGTAAAAAAGTGTGGTATCCCTTCTCCACTTTCTGTCCCAGTTTGATAAACTAAACCTTCCGATTTCAAGTCTAGGTGTCCTTTCATACTTAATAGCTGATCTTTGGGAAAAGAAATCAATATTTGCCCACAAGTCATTCCTTTTTGGAACTGTTTCAAAAGAAGAAGGGGATTGACGAATATTCTTAGCATCTGCCACAGCTTTTATATAAGCTGCAAATCTCTTAGGTCAGCAGAGACTCTATGACAACTACTCAAGTGTACAAACATCGTTTGAAAAGGCACTGCAAAAATTCTTACCTAAGGTGTGCCTCTTTATTCCTTCACTGAAGCAGCCAACACAAAGGCCACCCAGGCAAGTTTCAAAGGGGGCAATTCTCTGCAGAAAGTGGCTCAGTGGGATTTGCAACAAAGGACTTCTTATGATCAATGGGGGCTTGCTGAGATTGGAGTGGGCTGGGGGATTGAAAACCGATCAAACAAAATTAGGATACAATAGCAGTTGTGGAGAGACCCTCTGGGGCTTGGAAACAGGGTCCTGTGGAAGGTGAGGAATAAATAAACCAGCAGCTATCTGCACTAGGGACAGGTTGTTGTCGAAGTTGGTGAACCGAAGTGTTATTTCTTTTCACATTCTGGAAAATACTTGTGACTTTTCCCACATAGATATCAGTAAAGATACAAAATCCACAAGGCAACATAATATATTGCTTAAAACGTAGTTCGGATGATTAGCTGTTATTGTATCATTGAGTAAATATAGTTGTTTCCATTCATCTATTTTGGCAGATCCCAAGTTCAATCAAAATAATTTACACATGGAGAACCAACACTGACTCTCCAAGCAAACTGAAGGGCAATGTGGGATGTGCTCATTTAAGACTAGTTTTCATGATGTTTATGATACCAATATGACAATATTCTTTACCACCAATTTGGAGAAGAATGTAATTCTTCATGGATATTTTGAAAACCCAAACTAAGACTGCCTGTCAAGACAAGATGTCCTGGACTAGGAATGCAGGTGAAGCAGATTTCCCATAATAGCATGAGGGCCTGAATGTATGCTCACACTTTGTGCTTTGCGCAACTCCAGGGGGCGGTGCTTACCTAGCCTCTGAAGGGGAATATCATCCCAGAGCTGTAAAATGTGGCATATGGGACTATCGTCACGTTCCCAGCATATTCCTCGTAAACTTTCAGTCATACTCATTTTTAGTAATAATTTAAACCCTCTAATTAGCTAGAGCCATATTGTTTCATAGAGTAGCTCCAAAAAGGCTCTTTACATATCCTGCCATTTGATGTATAAAAGGAATTCGACTAAGTTAAAAGCTGGTGATTTTTTTTTTTTTTTTATGAGGGAATATGCTGGAATGCTATTTTGGAACCCTGTTCTCAAAATTACTGGTTGTAAATTGGCATTTATGTAACTGTACCAGTTCAAATGCATTATACAATAAAACATTTTACCAGTGTTACTCAGTGTCACACACTGGTTGGGAGCGTGGGCTCTGGAGGCCATGTCATCCTCTTCCACTGAACACCTCTCTGTGATCTTCTTAACCTCTCTGAAACTCAATTTTCTCATTGGAAAGACGGGGGCGATCATAGTATCTACACATTTCACACAGTTATTATGAAGATTATCTGCGACGATACGTACAAAGCTGTAAAGAATTGCACCGGGCATAAAGTATGGACAGTTTTTCCCCCCAGCTTCTGCGGAGTTGACTTCAACTCATGGTGACCCCATGTGTGTTAGAGTAGAACTCTGCTCCACAGGGGTTTTAATGGCTGATTTTTTGGAAGTAGATAACCAGGCCTTTCTTCTGAGGCACCTCTGGGTGGACTCGAACCCTCAGCCTTCTGGTTACCAGCTGAGTATGTTAACCATTTACACCACCTGGGACTCCAAATAACTGTGATGACAGAGGCATTTTAATCTCACATTCTCAAGTCTGTGCTAATCTATTCCTACTTTTCCTGTGAAGTTCTGAAGTCAGCCAAATTCACATTTAGAAAATTCTGAAAATACAAGATGAAGAAAGGAGCATTGCAAGCTGCACATTTGCATTTACAACTAGGTGATACTATGTCTGAAAATGGTAACTGCCATTCACTTCACGCCTCTTCCTCCTGGGTCTGAGTTGTGAAGGGAAAGGATGACCAGCATTGAAAGAAGTTAGGCATTTGTTGGACAATTATTAAAATTCCCACTTTCTCACTTCTTTCTTTGATGACAAGGTGAGTGGGGACCATGGTAACCATTAATGCTGTACACCAGATATGTCTGGCTATCCTCAACACAAGGAAGTACTGTACTTTCCACAGGAGAAAGACGTGGCAATCTGCTTCTGTAAAGATCACAGCCTTGAAGCCCTATGAGGCAGTTCTACTCTGTCCTTTAGGTTTGCTATGAGTTGGAATTGACTTGACTACAGTGGGTTTGGTTTTTTGGTTTGCCCACATAAAGTTGGGTGAGGTCATGTGGCTTGCCCGGGTAGTTAAATCTGAAAGTATGGTGTTTGTAACTTCTCGGAATAATCTTTAATAATGATTAGTTAGGTTTTTACTCCCCTCTGCTTCAGTGATTGTTTAAGCATGAGCTAAGATACGGCTACCAGCAACTTGAATCTCTGAAAGTCTATGATGCTCGTAAGCCACTTGGATTTTGGGGGTTGCATGAAAAAAAAAATTAAAAAAAAAATTTTTTTTTTATGTTATTGCAGCACAACTTGGCCAACCTGCTTTCCTCAAGGAAGCTGGAGAGGGCATTACACTGTGTTCACTTTCAGAATCGCTCTGAAAGATGTAGACTGTGTTGAGGAGATGACCAATATGTGGAGTTCCTTATAGATATTAATCATCTGGTTCTTTTAACATGAGAAAACATAGATATTGTGTTAGGAAATTAGCTTATACATTTCAAGCACTTAGTAATAACCAATAAATATGCGTCAGGTATTGTATCCTTTCACCATAGTTATTCGATCTGTGTGCTGAGCAAATAATTGGAGAAACTGGACTATATGAAGAAGAACAGGGCATCAGGATCGGAGGAAGAATCATTAACAACCTGCGTTATGCAGATGGCACAACCTTGCTTGCTGAAGTGAAGAGGACTTTGAGCATTTACTGACAAAGATCAAAGACCACAGCCTTCAGTATGGATTACATCTCAACATAAGAAAACAAAAATCCTCACAACTGAACCAATAAGCAATATCACTATAAATGGAGAAAATATCAAAGTTGTTGGGGATTTCATTTTACTTGGATCCACAGTCAATACCCACAGAAGCAGTAGTCAAGAAATCCAACGACACATTGGATTGGGCGAATCTGATGCAAAAGACCTCTTTAAAGTGCTAAAAAGCAAAGATATCACCTTAAGGACTAAGGTGCGCCTGACCCAAACCATGATATTTTCAGTTGCCTCATATGTATGTGAAATCTGGGCAATGAATAAGGAAAACCGAAGAAGGATTGATGACTTTAAATTCTGGTGTTGGCAAAGAATATTGAATATACCAGGGACTGCCAGAAGAATGAACAAATCTGTCCTGCAAGAAGTACAGCCAGAATACTTCTTAGAAGTGAGGATGGCAAGACTTCATACATAGGGTTGCTATGAGTTGGAACCGACTTGATGACACCTAACAACAATAAATATTATTGAAATGACAATCATTCATCGCCTTAAAATTAAGCATATGACCTTTAACACATTAATTGTTCTTATTTGAGGCTAACATTATTAAGAAGTAACTGGGGTAGAATGGATTTCCATATCCTATGCTCATGAATTCCTGAGTGCAGCAAATGGTTAAGTGCTGGACTACTAACCAAAGGGTTTGCAGTTCAAACCCAATCAGAGGTGCTATGGAAGTGAGGCCTGGTGGTCTGCTTCTGAAAGGTCACAGCCTTGAAAATCCTATGGACCAGTTCTGCTCTGCACAAATGGGGTTGCCGTGAGTCGGAACTGACTTGGCAGCAACTAACAACAATGATATCCTATCCGTTTATTTTAAAGTACCCCGAGTAAAACTTATCTGATTGTGGACAAAAGACTGCAAAGGTTACTGGCTAACTTTTTCAAGAGAAAATAGAAGAAATTTAAAATGTAAACATAAAGAGAGATTTTTCTATAAAATGGCATTGCACCAGCAATCAGATATAAAATTAGTATTGATTTTTATATATTATTTATGGTGTTGTAAGAAGGTGACATACATGGAATGCTGTCTTTTGAACTCTAGTCAACCCACTCTGAAGAAAATAGGAAAGTGTTTCACAAACAGCCTTTGAAAAGTAGGAAGCTGAAAACATAACCACTAAGAGGCTAATGGGATCAGAAACATATTAAAGAGTTTAGAAAAGAAGTAACGTATTGTTCCTTTCTTTCTTAGATAAAAACAAACATAGATTTTATTCGCTTTTAAAAACTGATTCTATAGCTTATTGAAAGATGTAAAAAGACAAAACTCCAGATTCATAACCAATAGTTTCTCTGCTATAACAAATATCATTAGGAAAATAAACACAAGTAATATTAGGAATTAGTTCCAAATTAGAAATAATTTGAAAAATAGGCTTTCTAAAAAAATCTATATGATAAAGAAGACAGGCAACTTATCTAACAAAAATTAAAATCTGTATTTCATAGGACATTTAAAAATCCTGTATTCACTGTTCACTTCCATTTTGGTACATTTTGTTGAAATTTGTTCTGAAATCCGAATAGGGTTTAAAAATTATTCTTGATTATTCTGTTACCTCATGATAGGTAATATACATATCGAGGGTTAGATGAATTTTTACCCTCACTAGGAGACACAGTCTTTGTCATCTCTTAGGAATGATACTACTTCTTTATTCCACAATCCACATGGAGCATAATGGTGTGTTCTTTTTATATAAGCTACTTCGTTTAATCATCCTTTCTCATGTTAGAAATCAGGAAACTGAGGCTCTGCCTGAGGGAATTACCGATGGGCTCTGTTGCCAAATGGCTTCTGTGGGCTACCTGCCATAATATACGGTCCATTTCAGTCCTCACTAGCCCACCTATGTGATTACACTGGATTCAGTGTGAACGTGAGAAAGAGAGAAATGGTACCAATCACCTGGCCCCGCGTTCTTCCACCCCTTACTCTTGGCAGAAGACTAATTGCTTCTGGTCTTCCTTACCTCTTGGGATGGCAGACATTATGTTAATAGTGCCTTTGGACCTACACAGTGGCTCAAATCCCTGTGTTTCCCACCCCCGAGGGTATAAGAACTATAATATTGGGTCCCAGGACATCCTTCTAATGGTATGGCTCTACTGTCAGTTATGGCAGCACAACATGTGACTTGGAATAGAGATTTTCCCTCCATTAAATTTGGCTTTCTTTGATGTGGAGCTGTCTGTTTGGCAACAGTTCACTTTCATCAGTATTATCATTTTGTATGGTCGTTTGTCTAATTATTTGATGGCATTTTCTTTCTTTTTTTTTTTTTTTAATTTGAAATGGAAAACTGAAAGCGTTAAACGTAATGATGATGAAACAGAAATGGAAATTCTTTGATCTGCTGAAAGTGGTAAGTCTTTAGCTAAGTCAAATGCTCACTGGCCTTAAGATGGCTTCTGTGAGTCTATCTCGAAAGGCAAGAAAAAATGAAGAATATCTATTTCATAAATATAATCACACTACTCTTAAGAGAGGGCCCTGGGTGGTGCAAATGATTTGCACTTGACTATTAACTTAAAGATCGGTAGTTCAAACTCATCCAACGGCGAATGGAAGAAAGACCTTGTGATCTGCTTCCATAAAGATTACAGCCAAGGAACCTATGGAACAGTTCTACTCTGTAACACATGGGGTCGCCATGAGTTGGAACCAAGTGGATGGCAAAGGCAACGGGTTACTCTTAAAGGAACTATATTTTTGGAGTCTGTGAAAATGTGCCATGATCTAAATAGACTTCTACATTTCTTCCTTACTGTAGCTGGCAAGTGGCTTATTATATGCTGTGAAGTGGCTAATCTTGATCATTTATAGACGTTGAATATAGCTTCATAAACTGTATTTCTTTGCTTTGCTTCTTCTCAACAGGAAAATAACAAGGCAGAAAGACTGTCTTGTTCATAGTTGTTTCTCCAGCACAGAGAAAAGAGACTAACACACAGTAGGTGTTCAGTAAACCCTGGGGGTGCAGTGGTTAAGAGCTTGGCTGCTAACCAAAAGGTCTGCAGTTCAAATCCCCAGCTATTCCTGGGAACCCTATGGAGCAGCTCTACTCTGTGCTATAGGGTCGCTCTGACTCGGAATCGACTTGGCAGCAACGTGTTTGGTTTTGGTTGAGGAGGAGTTACTGTTTTACATAATCACATTCTTTATGTACACGCATGCCTTTTTTATGTTCATTTGGAAAAATATTATCCTTCATCCTTAAAATTATTCTTTGCTTATTTTGCTCATTTTTCTACTCTGTGCTTTCAGGCTCAATTATCGTTATTAGGAATTTATTGAACTTAAAAATGCATTAGGTGTTTGATGGCTGTGGTGTACAATCTTTGAATGTACTTTTTTCCTGCAGCCTTCCATATAATTTTGATAAAATTCACCCTGGGGTGTCTTGTGTGTGTGCACGTGACTGCCTTTGTTTGCTTTTTTTTTCTTAAAGTAGCAATCCCCAGAGGTTTCTGTTCTGAGTTTTTCTCAGTATTGTTATACCTGATGTCTCCAACTGAGAGTTTCCTGGGTGAGTTCAGAGAGCATCCTGTTGGCTGGCTTTTGATTTTCAATAAAATCCAAGTTCTCACCGTTAGTTTCTTCCCGACCAAGGGTTGTGGGCCGCTGACAATTCCTACAGCCTTTACTGCCGTGCAGCTTCAGCGGTGCAGAGCCATTGAGTGCCAGTGAAAACAAGGCTTTATCGCCTGCTCTGAGTTCTTGACTACTTTGGTTTCTTGGGAGCATTCCATTTTGTGGAAGAACAGCAAATTAAACAAACAAAAAACAAAATAGGCCTCCCCATATCTGTGCAGATGGGGAAAGGTTACACAGACCACTTTAAAAAAGAACAGTACAGCCCACACACTGAATTCTAATTGACTTTCTACTAATTTGGAACTCTGGAGCAGCTGAAGAAAAAATGAAAATAATGATTGTTCTAGGATTTGAACCAAGAAGTCTAGATGTTCTGAAGTTGCTTCTTTGACCCCCGTGAAGCATTTTTGAGACTAGTTAGCATTGAATTGGCCACCTGAAACAGTTGAAATCAGATGAGGAAATGTTTTATGTTAGAGAATCAGAGATTCTGAAGTTAAGCTGGCTTTTTCTATTGCCCATATTTTAACTCCTTTTATGGGGCATAGTATTTTTCAGGTAAAATTACAGGAATCTAACCTCCCTGGATAATCTGTCTCCCTCTTTTTCCAGCTTCCCATTTTCATCTGTTTCTCCTTTTTTCTTCTCTTTTCCATTCAGGGAAGCACATTTGTGGCAGCTATTTCGTGGGAAAGATCATGGCATTGTCTGCTTTGTTTTAATATTCACATGCTCAACTTGAGTACCTGTCTCTTTAGACATCATGTAACAATGGCCTGCATTGGAGTTTAAGATATCATTTCTTTCTCCCTCTCTCCACTCCTTGTCTCCTACAGCCCTGCAAAATAGCTCATTGCTTTGCATTTCTCAGGCATTCAAGTGTTTATAGAACCTAACCATCCTGATCTCTCACTTCCTTTTTAAAAGCAGAAAATGATAGCTGTACAAGGCACCGTTCCCAGGGAAGCTGGGTGCAAAGTGGCAGACAAGCTGATGCCAGAGTGTGGAAAACAGCCATAGGTATGTGTTTTTAAAAGAGTTGTCCCACCAGCTCAACTGCCACACTTCGTGGTGTAAGGACTGTTCAACTTCATTTTCTAGGAGAAAAGAAAAAAAGAAAAAAAAAAAACTGGAAGATAAATTTGAAAATTTCCCCTGATAAGTCTCTTTTTAAAATTCAGCATAACAGTTCACAGTGGCTTCATAGGAAAGAAAAAAAAAAAAAAAAGATGCCAAATGAATTAAACAGCTGGGGCCAAATGGAATAGGAGGGTTACTTTAGCAGAAGGATGGTTCGTGGAGAATCAATACCAGATATAAATAGCAATTAGTGCCTTATTTTTCTGTACACGTTGACCCCTAAGAAGTTGTGCTGGGGCCAGAAAAACTGATTAAAATCTGCAAGATCGTTGCTGGCACTAGACACGTATTTCTTTAGGTTAGAGGCTTGCAATAGCTATGCCAGCTCTGGGATTCCTGACTGTAGCTGGATGTGAAAAGGGTAAGTTGAAACTTGGAACAAGCAGGTTGCAGTGGCTAGACAGACACATGGATTCAGGGTTGGAGATGCAGGTGACCATCCAAGTTGACGCAGGGAATGTGAGGTTGGGGCCCTGCTGTTGGGGAGAGGGAAAGTCAAGCAGTAGGCAAAGACAAAAGCTCATGTGATAACGGCAGTAATGGCATGCCAGGCCTGGGTCTCAGTACTTTACATGAATTAACTCATTAATTCTCCCAGGACTCTGGGATATAACTGTTGTCCCCACTTTAGAGACGAAGAAACTAAGGCATAAGGAGTTTAAGTAATTTGTCTGAAGTCACACCAGTGGTAAGTAGGAGAGTCAGGGTTTGAACTTATGCTGTATAATCTTACACTGGACTTCAAGTAAGTAAACAGCTTCAGGGAGACCCAGTCATGAGAACAAGAGTCTAGGGAGTGACCTTTTCAGAGACTCCTGGTGGAGGTGTAGGAATGAGGTCAGCTAAGATTCCTTTTGCTGCAAGTAATAGCTTAAAACGTAACCACATTGATGAACTCAGTAACTGCAAGTTCAGAGCTATTGTGGTTGTGAGTGCTGACTCCTGGCTCATTTCCCCGTGATTTTTTTGGCTCTGCTCTCCTCTGAGTGATGGCTCTTTCCTCAGGCTGGTAGGGAGATAGCTGCAGTAGTCCTGGATCTCATATCAACACAGCAGAACAGCCAGAGGAAAAGTGCTTCCTGGCACTGTCCCAGAGGAACAAGAAAGACCTTTCTCAGATGCTTACAGCCAACCTCTGCCCACATCTCAGTAGCCTGAATTCAGTGGCATACCCACTGCTAATCCAGTCATTGACAAAGGGCATGGGATTACACGTGTGCTGTTAGGATCCAGGATAGGGCTAACCTTTCCTGAGCCACATGAAGTTGTGGGAGAGGATTGAATACCTAAATTAAACTGGGACTTCTGAGGGAGAGGAAAGGAGAATAGGACTGGGTAGACAGCAACAACGGCTACTTCAGGGAGACTAGACGTTGGCTCCAGACTGAGTATCACACAAGTCTAGAGGTCCAATTCTTAGAACTGGGGAATCTGGGTAGAGCTTGATGCAAAGGAAACAAGCAAGTGCTCGGTTACTTGATTAAATGTATAGTTCTAGAATGGAGCTAGCAATAAGGCTAACTAGGCCCTGTGCCATTTATCTACGAGCCTAGGGTTTCTTATCTCTATTCTGCATGGAGGAAACTGCTGTGAGGTAGTGACCTTGGTAAACTACAGCTAGGAGGTCAAGTGGGCCTTGCTATGGCTGGTAGAGCAAAGATGAGCATTACAAAATAGAGCCGAACATTTGCAAGTTGGCTGACCTGGTATACTTTGGATATCATATGCAATGCTCTCTTATATTTAACTTATTAAAAAAATTCTGATTGCCACCTTAGGCTTATTTAATAGGGAAGAAAATCTTTTCAATTGGCTGATTTGTAAGATTGTTCTTAAAAACAGCCGAGAAGTTGATAAAATTTTTTTCGGTCTCTGGTTGTGCCTGTTTGCTCTCAGTGCTTCAGGGTGCCATACCTATTGCTGTCAAGTTGATTCTGACTCACAGTGATCCCACAGACAGAGTAGAAGTGCCCCCATAAGGTTTCCAATGAGTGGCTGGTGGATTCGAACTGTTACTCTTTTGATGAGCAGCTGAGCTCTTAACTACTGCACTACCAGCAGTGGCAAAATATAG
The DNA here is from genome assembly GCF_030014295.1 of Loxodonta africana. Classification (NCBI taxonomy): domain Eukaryota; kingdom Metazoa; phylum Chordata; class Mammalia; order Proboscidea; family Elephantidae; genus Loxodonta; species Loxodonta africana. The sequence goes on from NC_087346.1 coordinate 2,996,396, forward strand.
TGCCCCACACTGCCATTCCCACCTCCAACTTTCGTGGCAGACATTGGTAATTTACCATAGTCCTCTTTCCTGCTGAGCATGGGTGCAGCTAGAAATTATTCTGAATTCATAGCTCAAGGCAGCCACTGCAGAGCTGGCACAAGAAGTGGCAATTATTTGCCTTTTTGCTCAGGAAACTCTGTCTCTGGGAGGCAGCACAGTATTGTACGGGAAGCATGATATTCGGAGTCAGATAGGCCTGGGTTTGAATCTAGGCTTTGCTGCTAACTAACTTGGCAAATTAATTTACTTCTCTGAGCCTATTTTTTATCGGTAAAGTGGGATTAATAACACCAGTCTCCTAGGCTGTTCTGTGATATTAAATGAGATAGGCTGGGTACTATTCTTACCCGATCGTGTGGCTCTCTGAACTTTAGTTCACATTGTCTTTCTATCACAACTTTGGCCAAGGGGAGAATATGCTGAATTTATTCTCGGTAACATGAAAAATATTCCCATTTTAACGGGAAAGTCCCTTTAGTCACAGGAATTAATTTTAGCAGTGTTTATATGTCACTTTTAGGGGAGGAACCTTCTGAGCCAGGGGGTCACTTGCTTAAACCACTCAGACTGTCACTAGTTCTGCCTAAAGACATGGCTTGATTTTAGTTTCTGAAATGTCAAACTTGGCAGAGACTAGAGTTTTAGGGAATTACAGAGGGAGGAAAATCCATAATCTATGCCCTTGACGAAGTCAAGCCAGAGGCCAAGCCGACAAATAAAAATACCGTAGAATTTAAATAACTAAAGCCTGGAAACATACTCACATATGCTAAATTACAGCTTCATAAATGTGTTCATTTCTGAAATATCTGCATAGGCAGAGAGATCAAAGGAACAGAACAGAATATCTTAAATAGGTCCAAGTACTTAAGGGAATCTAGTGTATGATAAAGGTGGCATTTCATACCAGTAAAGACAGATGGGTTATTTAATAAATGGTATTGAGACAATTTTTTAGTCATTTAAGAAAAAAATGGATCTCTATCTTGTTCTGCACTAAAGTACTTTCTAGACATAGCACAGATTTAAAGATAAGATTTGCAACCAAAAAAGTTCTATGAGATATCATGGAAAAAATTCTATAAGTAGTCTTGAAGTGGGTGAGATCTTCCCATATGAAAAAAAAAACTTAGACTTTAAAAACAAAAAAGTGCAAGAGGTAAACCTTTCTATAAAATATTAAAACTCTTCCATGGAAAAATACAGTCATTAAAAACAAAAATGTAAATGAAAATCTGAAAAACATAGCTGTACATGTACTACAGAAAATAATAATATTTTTAAGTGGTATCTAAAGGGTTCTTATGGACAAAGCATAAAAAAAAGGCATTCAGAGAAAAAGTATTTTTTTAAACTTATGAAAAATCCTCAACCTCATTCATAATTAAAGAAATGAAAATTAAAACCATGAGACAGTTTTTCATTTATCAGATTGGCACTTGTAATGTTTGGAAATTCACAGAGTGAAAGAGGGTGTGAGGATATAGGTGCAAATAGAGCACAGGTATAGTAAAAATTGATACAACCTTGTTGGAATGCAATTGTGCAACACCACCAAAATTTAAAATGTGTGAATCTTGTGATTTCTACTTCTGAGAATTTGTCTTCTTGTCTTATTTGGACATGTATGCAGAGAGGTCAACAAAGATTGTTCATTGTAGCATTTTAATAATAGCAAAAATGAAAAACAAAACAAAACAGGAAGCAACCTACAAGTCCATCAACAGGAGATCGATTAAATAAATCTTGGTGTAGTCACATAATAAATTGTTATAAAAAACCAAACCAAACTCGTTCCCATCGAGTCTATTCTGACTCATAGGGATCCTATAGGACAGAGTAGAACTGGCTTACAGGGTTTCCGAGGCTGTAATCTTTACGGAAGCAGACTGCCACATCTTTCTCCCAAGGAAGCACTGGTGGGTTCAAACCTCAGACTTTTGGTTAGCACCTGAGTGCTTAACCACTGTGCCATCAGACATCAAAAAGAATGTAGTGCATCTACTTGTGCTGATAAGGAGAGGTCTTCCATATATCTGTCTATGTTGTTGCATTGTTATTTTTAGGTGCCCCCCAGTTAGTTCTGACTCATACCGACCCTATGTACAACAGAATGAAATGCTGCCAGGTCCTGTGCCATTCTCAAAATCGTTGCTATGCTTGAGCTCATCACTGCAGCCACTGTCAGTCCATCTGTCGAGGATCTTCTTGTCTTTCACTGACCCTCTACATCTGTCTATGTAAGGTACATAATTGTCTATAGACAAGTATGTGCAGGGAAAAGCATGCAAAAAAGTGTTGACTGTGGTTGCTTCTGGGTTGTAGGACAAAGGGACTGGGCTGGGTAGGAGCCTCATTTTTCTTTGAATACGTTTCGTACAATTTGAATTTCTGACCAATGGTATGTCTTATTTTCACAATAAATGGATGGATTGGTGGACAGAGAGTCAGACTGATAAGCAAGCCAATTGCATAGGATTTTTCCTAGCTAATTCATTAAAAAATAATAATAATAATTAAAAAAAATTTATTCTGTCCATGATGCACTTAATGTCTTTCTGATATCGCTGAATCAAAACGAAGAACAAATTTTTACTAGAGGATCAGACATATTGAGGCATTCCCAGTAGATAGATAGAAAGCAGATTGATTCAAAATGATATACCAAGTACACATAAAGAAGAGGACTCTTGTGTGTGTGGGAACTACTTGGTAGTCTTCTAAAGTTCACAGTTAACACAGAGCAAGAGAAAAAATGGCCTTGGAAAAGTCAACATACAGTTTCAGTTGGAAGATCTGGGCTGGTTGTCTATTCTGGCATGCTTGCTTTTGCTAAGAAAGGGTCAGTAGAGTTATGTGACCACAGCAAATGAACTCACTGTGTGCATTGGGTCTGCAGAGGCAGAGTCGTGTCCTAGGTAGTTACTAAGACCAGGAGTGACGGAGTTCACCTTCACAGAAAAGCATCTACCAATACTTTCCATCAAACACTGTATCTCACCGTTCCTCCACAATGATCATTTCCTTCTAGACTAAGAAACAGTAGAACTGGCATTCTCAAAAACAAAGATGCTCAGACAAAAAAGAATCACCATACATTTGAAGACAAGCATCCCAGTGTAAAACACTAAATCTGTTGAGCAGAAGAGGTAATATTCAAAGAAAAAGAGCTAATAGAGCAAACAGAAGATATTAAGGTAAGAATAATTGATATCTTCAGGGATATGCAATAGATAATTGAAGACTTTGCAGTCATGAACCATAAAGCATGATTAATCAAAATATATTGTTGAAATTAACTCATATGATAAACTTTCCTTACTTAGTGTTAAGAGTAATTAGTTTTCCTATTAATTCAACAAGTATTTGAATATACTCAGTTCCAGGCACAGCTCGATGTTACTAAGTCTAATAATAGCATGATTTTCTTAATACTATTTACAAAGTGTTTTCTCATTAGCTCCTCATAACATCCTTGTGTGGTATGCAGGGCAGAGCAGGTTTATGATACCTCATTATACAGATCAAGAGATTATGGTTTGGGAACGGAGATAAATGTCTTGCTTCCAGTTACACAATCAGTGACAAAGCTGAGATTCACACCCAGGATTTCCAATTTCAAATATACAGCTCTTCTACATCGCATGGTCTTTGTAAGAAATGGAACGATTATTCTACTTTACAGAATGAAATTGCCACTGTGACTTTTTTCTGAAGTAAGGGCACAAACGCACTGAGAAAATGGGCATGTGAGGAATTATTCGATTTTTGGTTTCTACTTGTATTTCTTAAACATAAGCAAGTACAAGATTCCTAGAGGCAGCTTCGATGTATACATAGAAACTTGGGTTTATGGTCGCAGGAAATAACGCGGCAGAAAACTTAGTGACATGCCTTTAAAAAAAGTTTTGTAGTTCGTTTCAGTCTCCAAGAAGTAGGTCTTGAGGGTGACCACAGATTTATCAAGACATTTAAGATTTTCGTATTTCAGCTGCAACTCTGCTCACCCTCCGATTTGGACAGTGATGGTATGAACAATGGCTAAGGAAAAGCTCCTGAGCCACCGGTGTTTGTGTTTCAGGACTTGTTTGAAGTCTGAAGCTCGAGTGTGCAAGGATGCTGGGGTAGCTGTCCAACCTGATCACAAACGTTCTTAGCCCTGTGGACATCTTCCAGGAGTAAAATAGTCTCCTTAAATTCCATTTGGAGTCTGAGAGCTTGTAAATATACTCAGCCTCTGCAGGTGAGACAGCACAATGCATGAATTTGGTGCCATTGAACTGAAAAGTACCATGAAGAGTGTCTGAAAGTTGAAATTAACTTTTTATTAGCATGACACAGCTGTGGGCTGTTTCATCTTGTCAGCACCAAATTTCTGGTTCTCTCACGCGCCTTTTCATAGACCTCACATTGGTTCACCTCCAGCTATTCCTGCTGTCCTAACAGGCACTGTTCTTCTCCTTGTCAGCTTTTTCTAGTCCTACCGCTTCTTTATGTGGCTTTTTGATGTTTCAAAAGAAGCGTGGAATGTGATAGACCTTTCATTTTCAAATGTGCTTTACTGGCTTTGATGCCACATCAGAGCAATAACCTGGGAAGACAGGGTGAAGAAGAAATGGGGGACCAGCTCTCCCAAGGGCTGAATGAATAACCTTAGTTATGCTATATTTTCCTATCTATGTCAAGAAATGTGGGTTAAACACCAAGTCTTCACTTCCCCTGACTTTGCTAGCCACCTGCCAGGTTTGTTGCCTAGACACCTGAAAAAATGTGGGCCTCCAGTATTTAGACTTGCACCAGATGTGAAATGGAATAACCCTTGATTTAGCAGTATAGCAGCGTGAACTTCCTTTTCTATTTCTCTCTTTTGAATAATTAGGGTTAGCTGGGCAGTTCGTGCTTTGTTTTCTGTGTACCTTGCCTCTCTCCATTTGACCACCCAAATAGGCATCTCACTCCTGCCTGGGAGTATTGAAAGCCGTGACCTTTTGAAAGAAACAGCCTGAAACAGCTGAGAATGTGTGAATATTTGCCCTGCTATGCAGTTTTGATTTCTGGAACATCATGTTTTGAATTGCAATGGAAACAAAAGGCATCTTTAATACATTCAGTAATAGGACATTTTGTTCTCAATGGATTTGATGAGCTTAAGATGCTATACAAGGTCTTTCAAGGATTAAGATAGGACAACAACAAAATAAAAATTTGACCTACATTATCAGTATTTCTAGTTTTCAAATGTCTGGTTATTTGAAGTTTCTGTGATTTCAGCTATTTGGGAAAGAGAAATATTGCACTCTCCCTCATGGAGCCAAGTCAAGGTTAAGGATAGTGAAAAAGTTCTTCCCTGAAGGATATAAAGATGTCTGTGTTAATACCATTTGAACTCCTTTATTTGAACAACTGTAATCCCACACAGTAAGTAAATCCACCAAAAAGTCAAATTCACAATTAAAACTAGAGGCAAAAATCAATAGGTCAAAATTACTGCAAGGATAACGGAATTTTGATTGTCTTATGTTTAAACTTCAGCCATCGCTTCATTAGGTTCCTCACATTCGTGTAATATTCTTGTCACCTTGAGAACAATGGTTCATTTGTCTAGTAGGACCCGAAGAAGAATATACATCTGGCCGGTTAAATGAAAGCACAACATGATTACCTAAAGAAAATACACTCCAGTTTTTTAAATTATTGTTTGGTACTGTAGGCATTCAGAGTGTGAATATGATACAGACTTGAGATCAGAATCTTCCTGTCCTTTTACTCTTTGATGAAAATCTGAAAGTGTTAATTTGGTGACTATATGATGCTAAAAAAATGATATAGATTTAATAAACATAACCAGGAAATATGTCCCAGCACCTACTGTGAATTAGATTGAATTGATTTGATTGTGAGGAATACAGCTCTTCAGAATATTCCAACACTGGAGACCCTGGTTATGTTGTGTGAACTCCTAAGGTGGAGAGAGTGAGGATTTGTAGTTATAGGTTTCTCAGGACATGGACACTTCCCTCACCTAGATGGCTTTTCCCTTCCTAATTAAGGCTACTCCATAAAAAACCCCGAGAGTAGTTGGTGTTTTGACTACAAGGGATAAATCTGGCTGTATACACGTCTTTGTTGAACATTTCAAAGAGTTATCTTTCATTTTTGTTTGACTAATGTTTTAAGAATCAAGTTTCACATTTACAGCACATTATACGGCAGATGCAATACACCTTGAAAAGTTAGGCAAAGACATTTTATAACTGGAAACCCGGCCACTCACCTCATGGAGTTAGTGATACAGAATTTGAAATAAAATACCATACTACGGAAAAAAGAATATCAATTGCAAATGATGTTCTGCTCTAAAAAATATGGAGACAATTATGCGTTTGGGCTTTTGGCTCAGACTATTCCATGTTTAACAAGTGAGCTAGCCTGTTTTCCCTAAGTGCTTCTAGGAATTCTCCTTAAAGAAAAACACAAAATTAGGAATATAAAAGAGTGTAAGGACACAGGGTGAACCCCAGAGGTCAAATACTTAAAACTGAAAATTAGCTAGATGGTTCAATAAATTCCATTTTGAATGCTACCCTTGAGATGTGGCTTATTCCATACACTGAAAATTTCAGATTCTGTGCAAAGAATGTGACATTGAATTTCAGTTCTTAAGGTGAATGTGCATTTTAGTCATGCTGTGAAATTGAAGTATGTGCCTAGTATTTTTCAGGACTGCCTATATAAGTTTTTAGATCTTTATTAAATTATATGTATTCTCACTGTAGATGGCTCAAGCAATAAAGAGTACATAAAGCAAAATGTTAAGTACCTCTTCTGCCTTCCACCCTTCTCTGCTATAGCCTTCCCTAGTGGTAACTTCTATAATTAGTGTTGTGCATCTTTGCATCCTGTTTTCTATGTATTAATCTATATTCGTACATTGCACACTACACATATATTTACACATACATGCACATGGGTATTTTAAAACTACGTGGGATCAAATATGCATGTTATTCTGCAATTTAAAATTTGCTCTTTTTCACTTAATATTGTGTCTTTATAGTTTTTCTGTATTGACTCATTTAGGTTCACCTTACTCTTTCTTAACAGGTGTACAGTATTCTTTGGTATGAATACACCACAATTTAACCACTCCCTTTTTGGTGATCATTGATATTCCTTCCTTTTTTTTTTTTTTTTTTGCCTTTTCAAACAGTAACGAAATAAACATACATCTTTGCTTACTTACATGAAAATTCCTTTGGCATAGATCCTAGAAATGGAATTCCTAGAAATGGAATGTAGAATAGAGTCTTAGAAATAGATTTCCAGAAACGGGACAGATTTCTAGAAATGGAATTGCTGGGTCAAAGGGCATTCTTCAGACTGGATAAGTGCTGCTGGTTGGTATTCAGCTGGTACATTAGGAAGAGTCTACTGGAAGGATCATAGCAATTGGTTATACCTGGCATCTCTGTTCTGATGAGTCAGGGTCTGTGCCACATTGTGTGTTAAATACTTTGAATATCATCCCTGGAATTACCTTCCAAAAAATTTCATGAATATATACTTATCTCAAAAGTGTACAAGAATGCTTGTCTCCCATCTTCCTCACCCATGCTTAATATATTATTTTAGCTGTTGACAATCTGAGGGATGAAAAATGATATTTTATTTTAAAACTTTTCAGTTCTTTAGCAGTGTGCTAGAAATGAGGTAGAGTCTCTTTTCATAAGTTTATTTGTCATCATTGGTTCTTCTGTGAGTTGTCTGTTCATATGTTATGTTTACTTTCTATTGGGTTGTTTGACTTTCCTTGACTGAAGGCCAAGTCATTTTTATATACTGTAGATACGAAGGCTGTGTCTATAGAATAGGCTATAGATATTTTCCGTCAGTCAGTCATTTGTCAGCAACTTTTGTTTTTGAAGTTTTTTTTTCTTTATTGTTGTAAAGGTGTTTTAAACTTTTATGAGCTCAAAATCGTCAATCTTTTCCTTTTGGACTTCTCTGTTTTATTGCTTGCTTGTTGTCGCTTGCTTAGGGAGAACTTATTCATCCTAAATTATAAAACTATATAACTATTCCCTTTATTTTCCTTTTTTTTTCAGTGCATATACACAGTCCTTAAGCTATGTACAATTTTAAAAATGCCATGTGCAATGCTTTAGTTCTAGTTGTGGGACAAGGATAAAACTTTATTTTTTTCCTAACAAACAGTTGCTTTTCCCTAAGCCATTTATTGAATAGTCCATTTTCCCCACTGATTCCATATATCAAATTTAATATAAAGTTTATAAATGAAATTCCCATGTGTGTGTGGGCATGCTTCTGGACTCTATTCTGTCAGTTTGTTTCTGTATTTCTGAAAGATACCGTACTGCTTTAATTAGTAGAGCATTTTAGTGTGTTCTGTTTTCTGGCAGAGCAATATCTGCAGATGCTCAGTAACTAGATTTACTCAATTTAATTTTATCTTCATATCCTAATTTTTAAAACTGTGTTTTTATTTTTTCCAGTATGGTTATGTCTACCTGATTTCAGCCATTTGACTCCTGTTATATTCAACCATCACCGATGCTTGCAACTTTTTTCTTGCTTTCTGCTCATTAAGCTAGTATTTCTGGGCATATGTTGCCTCTTTCTTCCCTCCGGCTGTGTCTTTTATTGGTTGAGATATTAATAAATTAATAATTCCTCCTTAGGTGGTAGATTTGTGCAAGGGAATTTTTCACAAAATATGGTTTCTGTAGCTTGAATTTTTAGGTTCATCTAATTCTTTTTAACTGCTGTATAGTGTTCCATAGTATGAATGTAACATAATTTATTTAACCTCTCCCTTTTTTTTTGGTGATCATTAAGATTTCTTCCATTTTTTTCCCAAACAATGACAAAATAAACATCAATGTATATACATTTTTGTGTACTTAAATGAGAATTTTTTGGTATGTTCCTAGAAATGGAATTACTGGATCAATGAAATAAATGGCTGTGTTAATTTACTAGTGAAATACTAATGAAATAAATGCCTGTGCTATTTTAAAAGCAGTTCTAATTCAATTTAAGACCTTTTTGCACCTCCTTCCTTCCAGAAACCACCTCCCAAATGACAACGTCAAGGGAACGCAAAAAACAAATGCCTTCCTTTATGAAACTAGGAGACACCCAGAACCTGAATCATAGTACGCAAGGATGGAGAAGTGATGCAAGAGTAAAATCCAACTTGACAGATATGAGGAAAACAATGCTGGCTGAGAGGATGGTGAGAAGAAAAAAGCTGAATCTTTGAAAGGTTCAGGAATCTCCTCAAGAGACCTAAGCTAGAGCTGCTTCAGTCTTGGGAATCCAAGCACAGTAGAAAGTGGGGTGAGATCCTAATTGAACACTAAAATCCTCATCCCCTTCCTCACCATGCTTCTAGAATGCCTGTAGCTTATTGCCAGAGAGAAATTGGGGTGTTCTTCTCAGGGAGGCTGTCCCAGGAGAAGGCTTGCCAAAATAGGCCTCTGAAGTCTTTCTTACTGTGGCATCCCCACCAAAGTCTATACCCATGTGTTTATCTCCACCTAGATGTTACTTAAGCATCACAAAATGTAAATCTAAAGTTTATCTTTCCTCCTAAATCTGCAATTTGGACAGGTTTTCTTACTTTAGCGGCAATCCTGCCTCCTAGTTAGTCTCTTATTCTCTTTCTCTATGATGAAGTATGTCAATTTTTACCTCCTAAGAATCTCCCACAACTGTCCCATCCTCAGTCATTCTCCTGAGAATCTCCCACATCTACCCTTCCTTCACAACTCCTGCTTCAGTTTATGTCGCAGCATCTCGCTCCGTGATGACTGCAATGGTAACCTTCTAGCTAGCCTTGTCCTTCAATCTGGCCTCATGAAAACCAGTCTTCCGCAGCTGCAGAGTCGTTATGTTGCACACACGGGTTGCCTTGAAGGCTGTCTCTGGATCTCAAGCAACCAGCAGAATACTGGGCTGAGAATTCCACCTGGTGGCACCGACCACTCCATGGGTATATTTAGCCTGATCGGGTTGTACACACGAGACTCGTACATACTGTTGGCAATAATGAAAGACCTTTTAATTACAAAAAACAGGATGTTGAGTGATCCCTCTTGGCTCAAAAACTGTAGGGTAGAAAAATAAAAATTTCCATGCGTGCTCCCTTGTTTTGCACCATGGGCAAAAGACCCCTGAGGACCTTCCCTTACCCAGCTTTATACTCCAGGGGTTGCGTGTTTCACTATACTGAGTGCAAAGCAAATTCTCCCGTCTGATCACCCCAAGATGGGGTTAGTCAGACATGTGGGCGCCAGTCAGGAATTGTACCTCTTTAGCCCTGCTGCTTTTTTAGACAAACCGTTAGGCTTCAAAGAAGGTGTAGGGTTTTTTTTTTTTTTTCCCCCGAAGCCCAAAGATACTAGCAGGAGGGAGGAATAGGGAGAAATATAGTGTTTTGTGCCATCGATAGGCCCCCTCTCAGTGGCCTATCTAAAATGAAAATCTAATCACTATCTCCGGCTTCCACTTAGAACCCGCTGCTGTTACCTCCTCCTCGCAGCCTTTGGCCCCTAAACTAGCCCAATCACAATCATTTTAAATTTAAGATGCATCAGCATTTCCTGAGTAGCAACCCTAAAATGCATATTCCTGGGCTTCTCCCCAGAGATTTAATTCAGTAGAACTGGTTTGGGGCTCAGAATACATATTAACAAAGAAAGAAAGAAAGAAACATCCTCAGTGATTCTCTGACTCTGAATCACGCGAAGAATGCCAGGCTACAGCGTGCACCCTATTTAAATTCCTAAGCATGACATACATGGCCTTTAATGCTGTCACTCCTGCCCACAGTTTCAGTCCTCTTTCTTCCAATCCTACTTCGTGTTTCAGGGTTATCAAGCTATTTTTCCCCCTGATCATACCATTTTGTTTCATGTCTCTCTAACATGGGACTCTATCATCCTCTCTTTAGTACCTTCACTGTCTAGCTCAGATCCAGGTACATGAGAAAGGGCATCTTAACCCCATGTTAATGGCTCAGGGTATATCTGAAGCCCCTGAAATTGGTATCAAATATTTTGTGCTTTTGGGAGTGTATACATATATGTCAATAGGTCCCTAGGTGGTACAAAGAGTTTGTACTCAGATACCAACTGAAAGGTTGATGGTGTTTGAGTTCAGCTAGCAGCTCCCTGGAAGAAAGGCCTGTGATTTATTTCCAAAAGATTACAACTTTTGAAAATCGTATGGAATGCAGTTCTGTGCAACACATGGAGTTGCCATGAGTCAGAACTGACTTGAGGGTAATGAGCCTGGGTTTGGGTTTGGTGTATGTTAATATGTATATGTCATTTTTCTAGGAAGAGAGTCTGTTAATTTCCATCAGATTCTGAAAGTAAAGCATAACTACAAAAGGATATTGGAGATGTTGAGTAAGAATTTGTAGTATTGAATTCACAAAATCCATTCGAATGATTATTTTGTCCTCAGGTTGACACAGTTCATGATTAGTATGGTGTACGTGTGTGTGTGTCTGTGTCAAGGAGAGAGAGAAAGAGAAGGGGAGGATAAAACCAATATAGTTTATTTAAGTTTTTCTCTCAAGAAGATGAGCATAAGATCTCTTCACTTGTAACTTTAATTGCAGATCCTCATTCCAGTTTAAGTAGAGAACTAATGCATGTTTTGGAATAGATTAGGCCAAGAATACTTGCACATAACAAATATCCATTATAGGACTAACGTTGTGCTTTGTTTTTTATACAAAGTTCCTGAACAATTGACTCTGCTGTCTTCCTCCCTTAATGTGTGGACTAACAGGATTGATTGTTTTGATTGACTTAACTCCGTTCCAGATCAGTAGAACAACACAATTGGCTTTTTCCACTGCTGCATTGACTGAATCAAATAGCTATTTTGGTCTGGAGAGAAAGCCTCCCTGTCTTCAGTCTGTTTTTCTTCCCTGTTGAAGTCTAGTCTATGTTGGCGTTTCAGTTCAGGAACATTGAGTTTAATGTCAATGAGTTTTTTTAGTTTTGCTGCCTTAGGGCAATCTCCTTGTCTCTGTCCCAGTAACTCAATATTATCTGGTCCATTTTGGCTTTCTCAAAGTGTGCTGGCCCTGGGTGCCATATAGCTTTACCCGTGTTGTCGTTAGGTGCTGTCCTGTTGGTTTTGACTCATAGTGACCCTGCGTACAACGGAATGAAATACTGTCTGGCCCTGCGCCTTCCTCACAGTCGTTACACTGCATTGTAAGTTTTCGCTGGTCAATTTTTTTCAGAAGTAGACTGCCAGGTTCTTCTCCATAGTCTGTCTTAGTCTGGAAGCTCTGCTGAAACCTGTCTACCCTGGGTGACCCTGCTGTTTTTTGAAATACTGGTGGCATAGCTTCCAGTATCACAGCAATACGCAAGCCACCACAGTGTGACAAACTGACAGACATGTGGTGGACCTATGCATAAAAAATGCATAGCATTTGGAAAATTAGTAGTTGGGGAAATTGATGAGATAATTTAGAGTAGTAAATTAAGAAAATAGGTTAAATAAGGCACCCCCCTGCATCTTGTCTTCATTAATATTACGTGACTCAAATGTACTTTATTGGCAGTGTCACTTAAAATTTAAAACTAATTAGCTATTAGCATTTTAATAAATACTAACACTTAATATAAATTAATATTGACTGGATGGCAACTGGAGGAAAAAAATGTAATAAAGAGGGCTCAAAATATGTAGTAAGTTTGTTAAAACACATACCACACAGAACTGATTGGTCATGTCTATATTCTTTTCTGATTTCTTGTTTCTCTCTACAGTTAGTACTGAACTATAAGTGAGGTTTTCTTGACATCTCATTTTGTAGGGGAAAAGTGAGGAAAAAGTAGATGAGTAATAATTTTCGACCTGAAATCACAACCCCAGAAAATATTGGAGAAAATGCCCCAGTGTCATTTATCTTAATAATATCACAAGCTAATAAAACACTATGTTGGCTTCTCCTCCTGTCTTCTCTCTGTTGGTATTTCCTTGGTGATGTTGACTCTGACACAGGTGCACCTTACATCAGACCATGAAAAGATGGAAGGAGTTGGGTGCTGTCTTATACATTGTGCTGTTGTTGTTAGGTGCTTTTGAGTTGGTTCTGACTCATAGCTACCATATAGGACAGAGTAGAACTGCCCACAGGATTTCCAAAGAGCAGCTGGTAGGTTTGAACTGCTGACCTTTTGGTTAGCAACCAAGTTGTTAACCACTGTGCCACGGGGGCTCCATCTTATACATAGTTTGTCTTAAAAAGGATTCCTTGTTATTTTATCTAGAGATATAGAAAGTGAATATAAATACACATATTCTACTCTTAGGTTTGGACATTAAATTCCTTTGTTCTGTACTTTGTGTTTCATTATACTGGCTGTTACATAGTGAAAGCTAAGTTTTGGTGTAAGTAATTCTGAGAAAGCTGTTCAGTGATTTTTGCCTTAAAACCTGCTCTAAGTAATACCCAAGGCTCATGGAGTAAGATGCAAATGAGTGAAGAAGTCTTAACAACACAGGAAGATCCCCTGGGAGTATCTCTGAATTAAAAAAACAAAACCTTCCATTATCTAGTGAGCTCACATTAAAGTTAGAGACTTGTATCACATTCATGGATTTCTAAACACCTTGCTCAAAGCCTGGCACATATTTGATGCTCAACAAATATTCAGATGAGTAGATGAATAAAAGAAAGAATGAATGAGAGCACATCCTAAGAGAATCGACCCCAAATACTGGTGAAACAACCACTGCTGCCAAGCCATATGTGTTACTTAATTGAATCCTCTCAAGCACTGTAGAGGTGGATATTGCAATTTCATGTCAGAGGCAAAGAAATGGAAACTCAGCAAGTTTAAATGACTTGATATTACATGGCAGAGCTAAGATTATGCTCGACGCATTTCCCACTTTATCTGAGGATTACCGTAAATCTATAAATAGAGCTTCAAGTTGTGACTTTAGATCGGCGTTGGGGAGCCACCAAGCCACCGTTAAAATGGAATAATCTTGACATATTTAAATAAAACATGAATTTCACAGAGAATGTGCTTACTCTCGCCTAGTAACCTAAGTACAATGAGACTCTTTTAATGGTGCTCTCACCTCCACCTCCGTATCTTCCTTTTGTCCACACACCACTTATCCAGTTCTCTGTTAATATTCTCAATGATACGTTAACTGAATTTTTCACAGTATCTAATTCCCTGTGCCTTAATTTACTTTACTACTTATGAGAAAGAGAACACAATTTCTAGTAAACTAACAGCTATCAGAATAGACCCAAGGAGCAACAGAGTGCAAAGATAATAGGTAAGAAGTGGGAGGGAGATATAAATGATCTTTGAAAACAAAACTGCATTATAATATTCATTAACTTCTGATTACCAAGAAATTAGAAAATGGATATTCCATTTCTAATTCTGTACATCCTACACAAAAAGAATTCAAAATCCACTACTGTTGTTCTTTAATTTCAGAAACCCATTGTTCTTCTATCATCTATAATAACATTGATTTTCTTTGTTATTTTTCCCTCATAGTTAAAGGATTTTTAGGTTCAGCTTCAAAGACTTTTTATTGGGGTTTTGTCTCCTAGAGAAATTTGAGCAGAAGGGACACCCATAGTCTCTCAAGGTAAGGCAGAAGCAAGAGTTGTTTCATGAGAAGAAGAAGAAAAAAAAAAAAAAAGATTATGGAAATTATGTTGATACAAACTTCTGTTTTTTTTCACACTGCCAACCTTTCCTGTGGCTAGAGTTTCATGGGTCAGCATTTTCAGATGTAAATATTTTTTCCTGACCATGGCATAAATAAGTTTCGAATAGCAGCGAGGTGTATTTGGCTTTAAAATAAGCGACCTCTCATTTAAAGGGCTGCTTGAAAGATGCAGTGGAAAAGGGAGTGGGAGGAAGTGGTGGTGTTTATTATTTATCAGGGTTCTCTCGTGTTCCCATTGGGGTGTACAAGCTTGACTGTCTCTGCAGTTGCCACATTAATCACTTTCTCTTTTAAATTCAGGAGCAATGTTCCTGGTGTACAGGGTCAAAGACAAGGTAAAACAATGAAGAAAGTCAATTGTGGTAAATAAGCCTCTGATAGTAAGATCGAGGTAGTTCCATTATGATCTTGCCACCAGCCATTAAAAACAGCCTGCTCTCATTTTGTATCATAATGAATAACAGTATTTATAACCTTAATTAGCAAAAAGCTATGCCTGCTAATGTGATAAGGTGTACAATTTTTGTTCAATTTAGAATTGTTTGAAATGTAAATTTATGGAATCTCTGGAGATATCAGATGCTTATAAAGCAGGGAGCTTTGTACCAGGAGCGCAGAGATACTTGCCTGAGGGTGGTAGGTTCCTTCGCTCGTACCATTAACTACACCCAGTTTTGTCTGTTGTATACAGGTTTTGATCCTCTAATCAAGGATCTTCACACATTTTTCCTCTTTGCAAAGTCTATTTCTTTTCAGAATAGAAGAAAGAATAGGAAATCAATGTTGTACAAATAGATTTTAAATCAGGGTTAGTATTAGAGCAGCAGAAAGTTTCTAATATTTTTGGAGATGAGGACTTCTTTTAATATCAGATTTCACAATCCCTCTCCTTATGATAGAAAGCTGCTGGAAATTTAGTAACACGTCCAATGTATGTCAATGTCTTTTTCAACATTTACATATATGTAGACAACAGCATCACATATGTATGGAAGGGATTTGGTCCATGGGAGTTACAACTACTGTACTTAATATATTCCCTTGACTGCATATCACTCCCTGAACCTCTCAGGGAACGTTTCCTTCCTGGTCCTGCTGACCAGTTGCCTGTCTCTTCTCTCTTATCACTCCCCTTGTGGTCACCACACACCCAGCTACATGGCTGCTTTCTCCTTCTAGAACACCCCCCAGCCCACTCCTTCTCAGGGTCTTTGCTCTTGCTCTTCTCACACCTTAGAATTCTCCCTCCCCACCCCAAGACCTTCACAAGACTGACTCCTTATTATTTTTGTTTCAGCTCAAATGTTTCCTCTGCAAAGAAGCCTTCAATGGCACCTCTGCCTCCACACCCCACATCTCTCTCTGTTATATTAACTGTTTTATTTTTCCTATAGCATTTATTACAATTTGGCATTATCTCATTTATTTATTGACTGTGTTCCTTTGCTAGATTTATTCTCTACAAGAGCAGGGACCTTGCCTGTCCTGTTATCTACTCTAGCCACAGCATTTTAACACAGCCTGCTACTTGATAGGTGCTCATTAAATGTTGAATGAATGAAGGAATATACAAATCAGTTCACTGAATTGTTTTAATAAGTCCAAAAATGTTTAGTCTATTAATTGGAAAACATTGGTTTAGATTCTTCTTTCCAAAAAAAAAAAACATAGTCTCAATTGACTAATGGGTTGTATAATTAATGGATATTAAACATGTTTTGGAGCCATGGCAGTGTAGTGGTTTAGAGCTTGGCTGCTAACCAAAAGGTCAATGTTTTATCCTGTTGTCTCAGAATTTTTACTGATATCCCAAAGTTGATGACAAAATATTCTGAAGAGAGGTTCTAGACAGAGCCCCAAAGCATGTCTTAACCAAAAAACCAAACCCACTGCTGTCGAGTCGATTCTGACTCATAGCAGATTTGAACTGCTGATCTCTTAGTTAGCAGCCGTAGCACTTAACCACTATGCCACCAGGGTTTCCAGGAAATCTTAAGAGGTAACCAAACTGTCAACCCTGGCTATGTACCTCCAGCCTATGACAAAGACTCATGGGGAGCAAAAAAACCTTTAAATAGAAGAATTCACTGGAGTACAAAGAACAGTGGCAGGAGGGAGAGGAGAGAGATGCTTCCCCTACAAGATAAAAGAGGGGGGCTCCAAGACTGCTCAGAAGGTTGTGTGCTAGCAGAGGAGTCCAGTACCTTATGCCTTGTCTGGAGGCTTGCTGAGTCGTAAGTTATATTTTCTGATGCTGCCCTATTACTGCTACCAGAGCAGAGAGCGAGAGAACTCTTTGTAGATCCTGGTTTGAGTTCCCCGGAGAGGCACAGAGAGGAGTGACTGATATACTCTGGGAAAATTGTGAAGTCTGGACACGACTGGCACTCCCTCTACTGCTGGGCAGTGTGAACCTGTGTGAATTCCCTTGGGCTAGTGAACCACTATAGGTAGCCAACTAACCAGTTGCTGTGCAATCAGTATCAACTCATGATGACCCCATGTGTGTCAGAGCAGAACTGTGCCCCATAGGGTTTTTCAAAGGCTGATTTTTTGGAAGTAGATCATCAGTTGTTTCTTTTGAGGTACCTCTGGATAGACTCAAAATTCCAGACTTTCAGTCAGCAGCCAAACTCGTTAACTGCACCACCCAGAGACCCCAGCTAAACTAAAAAAAAAAACTAAAGTTGTCTTTAAATTATCCCAGAGACTTGCTCAAGGACCTGAGGTTCCCCAGTAAAAAGTTGTGGATGGTTAACTTCTGGAGAGCAGCTAGAGTCATAGAGTGTACAGAGTAGGGTGTGGGGTTTGTGAAAAAACACCTAGGGTTGCCATGCCAAGGAGACTCACCATTGGTTGCTTGGTGTGACAGAGGGATGTAATAGCCAAGAGAGAATATATAATACCATCTAAGTTAAAAGAGCAAGTGAGGGAGAGAAGAGGGAAAGAACAGACCTCACACCTACTGTTGATGTAGAGCAGTGTTTCACAGCCTGTTTTCATTCCTACTTCCTTAAGAAGCCTTGGTGGCACAGTGGTTAAAGCATTCGACAGTTAACCCAAAGGTTGGTGGGTCGAAATGACCAGCCATTCTGCAGTAGAAAGATGTGGCAGCCTGCTTCTGTAAAGATTTACAGACTTGGAAACCCTATGGGGTCTCTATGAGATGGAATCCACTTGATGTCGATGGATTTTGTTTTTGGGTTTAAGAAGCCATTTTAGATTTTTTTTTTCTAATTGCCTCCTCCCTCTCCCCATGAAATGTTAGTACCACAGATATACTGTATGCTTGTGTACTGTGGAAACTTGGAGGACCACAAACCATTGTAACATCTAAGATGATTCTGCCACTTCCAAGTAACTATTTTCATTCATTTGGGGACAATATCACCTCCATTAAGAATTCATTGTCTGGAGCAATGGTTCTCAACTAGGGGTGATCTGGCAATATTTGGAAACACTTTTGGTTATCATAAAAGGGGAATGCTACTGGCATCAATTGGGTAGAGGCTAGGGATGCTGCTTAACATACCAAATGCACAGAACATTCTTTCACCAACAAAGAATTATCTGGTCCAAAATGTCAATAGTTCCAAAGGTTGAGAAATCCTAGTCTAGAAACTTCTAGACTGAACATCCAGGGTAACACATACTGAGAGGAGAGGAAAGCTTTGAATGAGTTCAGACATAAGTGTTTTGTTGTGGAATTGATGGTGTTTTTAAAAGCCTGAAAGTGATCCAAAAGCTATGGGGTCTGAACCCAATGCTACCAAGGGGCTGAGAGGAAGAGTGAATGAAATGAAACAGAAGTCGGTGTGGGAGAAGAAAGCTGTTGCCTGATTGTACCCTCCTGAATTCACTCTTCAATAAATTGTTTACCATTGTGACAATGAGTTTGTAAGTTAGTTGTTTGTAACTCATAACTAATGCTGCATATGTGTACTAGATCATTAGACCAGCTCACCAATGCCTGACATGCAACGATTGCAATGATGAAATGTGGAATGTGGCTACATAAACTGATGTGGGCTCTTGGAATGGGAAACACATACTTCTACCATCCAGCTCCAATCATGGAATGTATTTCCTATGACCTGTAGGAGGCAGGAAGGAGAAAAACGGGACAGTAGTTGTGAGATAAGGGAAAATGTCATAGGTATGGAATGGAGGGAATTGGATATTTGGGTTGGGGTGAGGTAATTTTCTTTCTGGGCTGATTCCTTCTTTAAAAACGCCTTGAAGTCTTACTAAGGCATGTATTTGTTGCCTAACATAACATGTACATCCAAGCAGGAAAAAAAAAAGCCTCTTTAAGATAGTAACCCGCAAGGGATATACTTACTTGGTTTTTGCACCAGAATCCTGAGTTCAATAGTTGGGGAAGATCATACAATTTTACGATTTTGGCTGGGCTTAGCTGGGTGATACTTCTGTGGGTCTTGCCAGATATCACTTATGTGGCTATGATCATTTGGGGGCTGGCTGGTGCCACATGGTCTCAATTATATGTCTGGGTCCTCAGTGGAGACGGAAGGGCCTTTCTCCACAAGGTCTGTTTCCCTACATGAGGTCCCAAGGAAGCCTGGGCTTCCTTAACTGGCCATGCCAGGGCAGCAAAAAGATAAGAGAGGGAGCTGTAAGGCCTCTTGAAGCCAAGTCTTCAAAGTCACACAACATCATTTCTACCACATTTTACTGGTAATCGTAAGTCACAGGACAGGGTCAGCCCATACTCAAGGGGAGGTAAAACAGGTACACCTCTTGAGGATAGGGGTGGCAAAGTCATTTTACAAAGGCATAAATTTCCTGGGGTGGGAAAGTTGCTGCAGCCATCTTTGCCAACAATCTACCAGAGAGGGCATACTCTAATCTATCAATATGTCTACATATAACAATATATAAAATTTATTTGTAGGGTTGAGAAAAATATTTGTTGAGGATGACTGAGAAGTCTTTTATTGCTTTTCTTATAAAAGCAATAAAATTTACATACATATATGCTGGACATATTTTATGGTACAATAGAACAGATGAGGTACAGCGTAGTTGCTGTTATCTGTCTTCCATTCTTCTTCACTAAGGAACTGGACCAGTGTTTTTAAGGAATATTTATAGTCCAGTATGGATTCTCTTCTCTTTGCCCTACATTGTTCTTGTCCTACACAGCCTTCTGTGGTACTTTTGTTTCAAAACCCTATTACTATAATATAGTCTTTACTCAAGCATTTGTTTAAAATTCTATCTTTGAGTACCTAAAGTAATCCCATAATGCAGTGGGTATGCAGTCTTAAAGTCCAACCTGAGACTTTTGTGTCTGTGTTCTCTGCCAGGATTAGACTTTTATGTTCTGGCACAGCTTTCTTTCTGCATGTGGTCAAAATAGGAGTGGTTCGAAAAGACCCTATGATGTGAAGAATTTCTTCCTGCTTGTACCTAAACTGCAAATAAACCCTGCATTTGCCTAGAGCTGTGACAATTCCAGTGTATCTGATATAATGCTTTGGGCTGCAAGTGACAGAGTACCTGGCTTAGATGGCTTAGACAATAAAGACATTTATCATCTCCTGTAGCCTCAGTTTGATTCATTTAGAAAATCAATGGTGGGCTCAGATTCTGTCCTTCACAATGTTGACTCTGATCTCTTGCTTTTACCTGGAGAGAAAAACAGATACATAGAGAAAGAGAGAGAGAGAGAGAATCTTCTCTCCTGTCCATGGTCCTCATTTATTCAGTCTGCTTAAGCCATCTTAGGCCACATGTCCGCTTCATAAAGCGTTAGCCTCCTCCCTGGGAGTACCCTAGGCTGATCGGCTGTGGCTAATCATGAACCACCCATGGAGCCTAGGAGGTCACCTTGCCCTGGGGCATAAAAGGGAAAGGAATCTCTGAACTAAATTTGGGCTTTGATAGGAAGGTAAAATGGAGAAATGACACTCAGTAAGTAACCAAAATTATCTTGTATAGTGGGTAACTCCCATTATACTAAACATTCTATTCTTAACCAGTATGCCACCAGGATTTCCTTAGGAACAGCAGCTTTGGATAATGCTGTAACTGTAGAAATGAAAAGCAGAGTGTAGATAAAAATAACAATTAAAGGAAAAATTACATGGTTTCAAAACACATTTCAAAAGATTAAAAAAAATTAACATTCCTGGATTCTACTTTATTTGCTGTAGACGAAGTTCTAACACATATCTTCAAGCTTGTTCTCCCTCTCTTCTTGCTCAGTATTACATATACAGACACAAATGCACATAGATGACATGGTGGGTGGCTAAACAAACAAAACAAAACAAATCCATTGCAGAGTAGAACTGAGCTCTGTAGGGTTTTCTTGGCTGTAATCTTTACAGAAGTAGATTGACAAACCTTTCTTCCACACTACCTCTAGGTGAGTTTCAACTGCCAACTTTTCAGTTAGCAGTAAAGTACAAACCATTTGTGCCACTCAGAGACCTCAGGTTCCCGTAAAGTGAAATGTGGTTCATCAACATTTCAGAGGAAAGCCCTGCCTTCTTTCAAGTTTTTTCCTTGTGGAAGAAAGCCATTATGGGTATCTATCAAATGCCACCCGACGGGGATGGTTGGGAATGAAGAGATGTGGTGAAATGGAGGATCTAGGGAAGGGTTATTCTTTCTTATCTTCACTCATTTTCTCCCTTAACCTCCACGATGCTTGAAGGTAAGGTCCTGGAGAGCAGTGTCATTTGGCTTACTGCATTAACACTTAGAATTGCACCTGGCACAAAATAGACACCCAATAAACCCTTGTTTATTGTTGCAAATCCTCCCAGGAGCAGGGCTAAAGTGAGGGCAGATGTAGGAACAAGAAGTCTTTAAACACCTGTGAGCAGGAAGGGGCGAGAATAGGAAGGGAACCGCTACCTGCTCAGGTGGTTGTTTGTAAGGTCAGGGCTGCTTGGACAGCCTCCCCTCAAATACTTGGCTCTTTTTTTATTAAGCAGAAATAAAACTAACTGGTTACTCCTTCAGAGAATAAAACTTCCCTAGTTAATGTCTAATGATGGGGTTTTAAGGAGAAATTTAATTAGGGCTCATAGATTTTGCCACGTTTCATGTAGTTTTTAGCTTTTCCTCAGGAAAACATATTAGCCATGGAGTGAGTATAAAGCCCCTCTGTGTATTTTATTAGAAGATGTTGATGTGAATGGCTGCCTTTTGATGCTAGTGCTGTGGAATTTAGATGTAAACATTTTGATAAAAGCTAAATTCCCAGCACCCTCACAACCCTTTGATAGTTCATCAGTAAGGGAGTGAGAACTCTTGGTACGGGGCAGGGATGGTAAACAGGGTGGCTGATTCAATTCCCCTGAATAACTTCATTAGATGACAGGGCTGTTTTGTTTTCTTTTGGGAGTGCATTGATTATTGCTGTTCACATTAATTGAATACCCCAGCTCCCAGGGCTGCCATGAAAGAGGTGTGGTCTCTTGAGATTGTTAACCATGCCAACACAGAACCTCGGTGTGATGTGGGGCTGCAGGAAGAGTACAGACATTACCTGTGAGAATAATAAGTTATCCTTGAGTGAGTAAGGGCTATTCGTGCCAGGTCTACACTAGGCATTTTACAAATTTTGACTAATTTATATAAAAATGCTATGAGGTAGGTTATTTTACTTCTATTTTTGCTCTCTTGCTGTCTAATACCAACACAGCAGCCAGAGTGATTATATTCACATGTAAGTCAGATCACGTCACTCCTTTGTTCAGAACCTTCCAGTAGCCTCCTAGTTCTCTCAGAATAAAACCCAAAGTCCTTGGTATGACCCACAGTCCTATATAATTTGCTCCCTCCCTTTTACCTTTCTGACTTTATCCCCCGCTCCCTCCATTCATGGTACTCTCAAAGCAACATCGGCCTCCCCACTGTTTAGTTCAGGCTCCTACCTCAGAATCCTTGTGATTTCTGCCCCTTCTGTTTGGAATGGTCGTTTCCAAGATATTTACATGCTCATTTCCAGGTCTTTACTTGAAGGTACCTTCTCACCAAGGACTTTTCTGGCTACCCTATCTAAAATTTCACCTCCTTCTCCAATATCATCCAACATTTAATATCCTTATATCCTCCTTTCCAGGTTTATTTTTTTTTTTCTATATCCAATTTTGCTTATTTGTTTTGCTCATTATTTTTCCTATTAGGATGTAAGCTCTACAAAGGCAGGAATTTTTTTCTTTTTTTCACTACTCTATTCCCAGCAACTAGAATAGTACTTGGACTACATGGGGTATACAGTGAGTATTTATTGAATGCTGAATGATTGCATTCTTTCAGCCATCAAATATTTATTCTGCATCTACTTAGAGCCAGACATTATGTTGGACACTTGTAGAACAAAAATGAACCAGGGAGACAAGATCTCTAACCTCACAGAAATTAAAATCGAGGGAGAAAAGAAACAACTAAGCAAGAGCCCATTTTATACATGTGGACTCTAAATTTCTTTGAAATTAACTAAATCTCCCAAAGTCCACTGATCTTAAGTGGCCCAGCTGGGACGAAAAATCAGGAATTTAAAATTACAATGCCAACGCTCTTTATTATTTTTTTCCCCTCACATTACTAATTGCAAATGTTTCTGAGTACTCACAACTCCCTTCACTGAGCAAGAAATTTGTTGCTGTTTGCATCTATTGGGATTGTTCTTGAAGGTATTAAGGATGAGCATTAGATGATGCTCATCAATCATCATTATTGTGGAAAAGCTTCATTTGATCTGCCCTTCAAGAACATCAAAATAAGAATAACAACTATTTTATCTCACTTGTTCTAAAAAAAAAAATCTTTTAGCTAATTACATACATATGACAATGTGAAAATAAAATCTCTGGCTAAATGAGCATCTAATCTCTTGGTTCACACTAGGAATTCTTTTTGAAAAGGTTAGGTTGCCTATTAAATTTCAGCTTTATATAGTAACTATAAGTTATTAACTTTGATACTTTTGGTCAGAATAAACCAAAAACCCATTGCTGTTGAGTTAATTTCATCCCATAGTGACCCTATAGAAGAGTAGAACTGCCCCATAAGGCTCCCAAGACTGTAAATCTTTACAGGAGCAGACTGCCACAGTTTTCTCTCATGGAGCAGCTGGTGGGTTCGAACCGCCAACCTTTTGGTTAGCAGCCGAGTGTTTTACCACTGTGCTGTCAGGGATCTTTTGGTCAGAATAAATGACTTGAAAAAGGTATCTTTAAAAAAAAAATTTATCGTGTTTTAGGTGAAAGTTTACAACGCAAATTAGTTTTTATTCAAAAATTTCATTCAAAAACAAGTTGTTTTGTGACATTGGTTGCAATCCCTGTGATGTGTCAACACTCTTCCCCTTTCCCTTTCCACCCTGGGTTCTCTGAGTCTGTTCCCTGTCCCTTACTGCCTTCTTGTCCTTGCTTTTGGGCAGGTGTTGCCATTTGGTCTTGTATACTTGACTGAACTAAGAAGCATGTTCCTCATGTGTATTATTGTTTGTTTTATAGTTCTGTGTAACACAGTGGGTACGATGGGCTCAAGAATAACAATGATTGTGAGGATGGCGCAAGACTGGGCAGTGTTTTGTTCTGTTGTATATAGGGTTGCTATGAGTTGGAACTGATCTGATGGCACCTAACAACAACAACCTTTGGCAGAAAGGTGGACTTCAGGAGTGGCTTTTCAATTCTGGTTTAGCAGGGTGCCTGGGAGCCATAGTCTTGGGAGTTCCTTCAGTCTCTGTCAGACCAGTAAGTCCGGTCTTTTTGAGAATTTAGTTTTTGTTCTACATTTTTCTCATGCTCTGTTGGGAACCCTCTATTGTGATCCCCATCAGAGAAGTCTGTAGCTGGGCACCAGCTAGTTCTGAGCTCAGGCTGGTGAGGCTGTGTTTCATGTGGGTCCGTTAGTCCTTTGGACTAGTATTTTCCTTGTGTCTTTGGCTTTTTTCATTCTTCTTTGCTCCGAATGTGATGGGACCGATAGAAGTACTTTAGACGACCGCTTGAAAGCTTTTAACACCACAGATGTGACTCACCAAAGTAGAATGTAGAACATTTACTTTATGAACTGTGTTATGCCAATTGACCTAGATGTCCTCTGAGGCCGTCCATAGTCCACAGGCCTCAGCCCCAGTAACTCAGTCCCTCAAGGAATTTGGATGCGTCTAGGAAGCTCCTATGCCTTGATTAAATTTTGCTGACTTCCCCTGTATTGCATGTTGTCTTTTCTTTCACCAAAGTTGACACTTGTCTACTATCTAATTGGTGGAAATAGAGATCTTTTTAGAAGTCAACATTTACTGATAACTTTAGCTTTGTTAGATTGGGGATTTTCACTGAGAAAGTAATGTTTTTTCAAAAACCTTGTTTTATTTGTGTGTTTTAAGAAAAAAATTAAGCTTTCCTTTTTTTCTTTTTAAAGAACAACAAAATTTTAGACAGGCTTTGTTTGGGAGATGGTCTAAAGCCAAAAATTATATATCTGACCTGCAAATGTATAGGGAAAACTCTACAACTGAAGATGCTAAGTCACAAGGGGAAGGTTTATCTTCTCCACTGCTGTTTGACAGTATAGGCTAGAGGCCATGGTTTGTTGTCCTTAATGAGAAAAAACAAAATGCTGCTGGAAAAAGTTCTCCTGCCAGATTCATGCTGTACCTTATTCCTTTTATGAGCCAATTATTTTCTGTTCTGAATTTTTTTTTGATACCATGTATTTTCATTAATGGAAGCACACAGGATTATGCAGTGTGTCTGAATTTTTGGTAGGTATTTAGTATGGATTTTTTTTGCCTTGCCCCCACCCAAAAGCCTACCCTAACTGTTTAGCGGTACATATGAAGTACCACTAATTATACCCCAGAGTCCCCACCAGGGTCTATCAATGCATATGTGTAACAAAAATTTTCAAAATTTCTATTTTTCCTACCAAAAATTCAGACACCTCATGCAATACCCTGTAAAAAATGGTAATTTGTGGCACAAGCCTGCCTCTCCAGCTTCAAACAGTCATAAAGACCCCTGCCTCGTGGCAGCATACACTGTCAGTGGTACAGCAGCTTCCCAATAAACCTTCAGAGGCAGAAAAAGTGCTTGGTCCCTGGAGGTATCCATGAGCATGACAGGGTTATAGAACGCAAAAAGGCTTGGCTCTAGTAAGACCTTTGTCCTTTTTGTACTATGTTGTGATTTTTGGTGCAAGCACATGTGAACAGGGTTATCTTTCTTTTTCATTTCTTTAAGCCTTTCAACTTCAGCCTTGGTGAGGGGGGATCTTTAGTGTACAAATGCCGCAAGCATTAACAGGTGAGAACTTTTTGTTGCTGTTAGTTTTTTTTTTTTTGGTACGTGCTGATCTCTGAAGAAGAAAGAATCACTGTTATTCTATACTCCACTGAGGCTGGAAGTGGGAATGGATTAAAAGGTTCACCGCAGTATAAAGCCAGGTCCCTGGAGGAGAAAGGGGAGCAGGGCAGAAGGAACCAAGGGAAGGGGTTTTCCAGCCAATCCTTGTAGATGTCCTGAGCCTTACATTGCAGACTTCTCAGGTAAAAGACAGTATATGTTATACTCATTATTAGCTTGTCCTTAGGCTCTTAGTAGAGACATGGTTCTCCCATTAACATGAAAGTTATGTGCGTTCTCAAAAAACTGAACGATAAATGCTTTGGACTAATCTGGGTAATAACAAATTAAAATGAAGACAGCAAAATAATTGGTATGATTTTCCCCAAATTATGGTCCCACTGCTGTCGAGTTGATTGTGACTCATAGCGACCCTATAGGGCAGAGTAGAACTGCCCCATGAAGTTTCCAAGGAGTGCCTGGCAGATTCGAACCGCCGACCTTTTGGTTAGGAGCCGTCGCACTTAACCACTATGCCACTAAAAAAAAAAAAAAAAAATGCCACTAGGGTTTCCAAAATCTTGGTAGTGCCATAGAAAGAAAGAAATCTCACTGCTGTTAAGTCGAATTTGACCCAGACTGACCCCATAGGACAGAGTAAAACTGCCATACAGGGTTATCAAGGCTGTAATCTTTACAGAAGCAGATTGCCACATCTTTCTCCCACAGAGTGCCTGGTGGGTTCACACATGAAAAGAAATAGGACAATTGTAAAGGCTTTTAGATGGGCCAAAGTGTTCATCCCAGACTTCTTCATTGTCATCAGCACTAGCATCTAAAAATACTAATTTACTAAAATTCTAAATGTATTCATTTTTGTGCTAGATGTGTACAGAGTGAAGCACACAACTGTTGCCTTCCTGGTGCAATGAAGTTGTGGAGCAGTCATCATCACCCCTTTTCTAGGGAGGGGAAATCATAACAACATATTTCAGTCCTCTAAAATTTATCAGTTCGTGGGTATGTTGCTTTTGGAGTAAAAGTCTCCAAAGCCCCCTGAATAAGAGAACATAATCTCTGATTAGACATACAAATTCAAAGAACATAACACTAAATTCTATTTATTTATTTTCAATTGATTTATTTTATTGTACTTTAGATGAAGGTTTACAAGCAAATTAGTTTCTCATTAAACAATTGATACACTGTTTTGTGACATTTGTTGCCAACCCCAGGACATGTCAACACTCTCCCCATTACCAGCTTTCCTGTCCCCTCCTGCTTTCTTGACCTTGCCCCAGGGTTAGAGTACCCATTTAGTCTTGTTTTGTTTTATGGGCCTGTCTAATCTTAGGTTGAAGGGTAAACCTCAGGGGTGACTTCAGTATTGAGTTAAAAGGGTGCCCAAGGGCCACACTCTCAAGGTTTCTTCAGTCTCTGTCAGACTAGTAAGTCTGGTCTTTTTTGTGAGTTAGAATTTTGTTCTATATTTTTCTCCAGCTCTTTCTGGGACCCTGTATTGTGATCCCTGTCAGAGCAGTTGGTGGTGGTAGCCAGGCATCATCTTGTTCTGCTGGACTTAGTCTGGTACAGGCTGTGGTAGTTGTAATCCATTAGGCCTTTGGACTAATCTGTCCCTTGTGTCTGTCGTTTTCTTCATTATCCCTTGTTCCAGATGGTGTGAGACCAGTGTAGTATCTTATGTGGCCACTCGCAAGCTTTTAAGACCTGAGACACT
The DNA here is from genome assembly GCF_030014295.1 of Loxodonta africana. Taxonomy (NCBI): domain Eukaryota; kingdom Metazoa; phylum Chordata; class Mammalia; order Proboscidea; family Elephantidae; genus Loxodonta; species Loxodonta africana. The sequence continues at coordinate 3,024,275 of NC_087346.1, forward strand.
ACTCACCAAAGTAGATGTAGAACATTTTCTTTATAAACTATGTTATACCAATTGAACGAGATGTCCCCCAAGACCATGGTCTCAGGGGACATAACACCAAATTTTAAGTTATATTTTTAAAAGAGATAGGCCAAACTAAACGTGTTGCTGTCAATTCTGACTCATAGTGACCCTATAGAACAAATTAGAACTGCCTCATAAGGTTTCCAAGGAGCGGCTGTTGGATTCCAACTGCTGACCTTTTGGTTAGCAGCCAGCCTCTTAACTACTGTTCTACCAGGCTCCAAAAAATGTTTGAAAATAAGAATAAGTGAAATATGAGGGTAGGATTGATTTTGCCACACTTATTTTAGTTCTTCTGAAATTAGGCCTATTCTACTTATTTCCAGTTTTGTTAACCATTATGGTTTAGCTGAATTCTGCATAGCTAAGTTGTTTCTGTACTACTTCATGTTAATTGGATTAGGCTATATTTGTTTTGTAACTTTATTGGAAATAAATTTAACCCAATATATAACAGTATGATGTCTGAATGGTATAGACAGATTTCTCAACATAATTGAGATTACAGTCTCTTTGGAGAATCTTAGAAGATCATCTAAAAAATAACTCCAATCATATGTTTTCTGGAATAGTCTGACTATGCCCAGCATTTTCATCACTGCATACTCATCTGTTGTTGTTGTTGGATGCCATCAAGTTGCTTCTGCCCCAAAGTGTTTTCTAGGCTGTAATCCTTGCAGGAGCAGATCACCAGGTGTTTCTCTCCTGAATCTGCTGCATGAGTTCAAACCTCCAACCTTTCATTAGCAGCTGAGTACTTAGCCATTGTGCCACCAGTGCTCCTTTCATACTTATCTCAGTATTTTCAATAACTTATAAACCTGAAATGTCTGCCGTCATCCTGCCCCTTAAAACAGCTACTAATGCCATAGGGTCGCTATGAGTTGAAATTGACTTGAGGGCAACGGGTTTTGTTTCTTTTATGTAATGACCACAAAACAAGAAACCGCTACTTGGACAGTTGAATCACAAATTGGTGCTTAGATTAAACTTTTTCTCTTGATGACTATGGGGATAAGTATTAATAATTTTATCCGTTTATATGTAGATGTACCCTATAACTGAACCAGGTGAAAAAGGGGAATAATTTTGCCTACTGGAAGCCTCATTTGACAGTCCTAATTGAGACTCTACTGGCAAAAATACTTTCAATATTCTTCCCCATAATACCCAGATGGAACCAAAGTTAGAAACCCTCCAACTCTCAGACGAGTAAGGTCATTAAACAGATGAAAAATAAGAAAGCATCTGGAAATGATATCATCCCTGCCAAATATTCATGCTAGAAGAAGAGTTCTCCTCTTGAGATGCAGGAATGAAGGAGAAAGCTCTACATGGCTCTAGAGATGTGGAGATCATAAGAGTTTTACATAATGATATACAGTCAATGGCAGGATAGATAGTTCTTTCTGAACCAGCTGCAAAACATATACTTTAAATAAAGGGAGCTCTCATAAATGCATACCCATGAGAAAATTCTAATTTCTATTTTGAAAATACAAAAAAATTAAGTTCAAGTCTTAAAGGTGGATATTTTGACATGGAGATTTCTCCTCTTATATAAGGAACTTCTGTTTTATCTAGCCTCAGAAGCTTTTCTTAGAAAATACTATATAATTATCTTTTGTATCACTTCTACGTGTTTCCACAGAGGAAAGAAGTCTACCATTGGCTCAGTGATTGGAAATGAGGCTGGAGACTTCTGTTTTAACACATAACTTTATTTCTGAGTGGTGCATAAGAACCCCCAAAGCTGTAAAGACTACATTGTAGACTACGCATTAGAGTGGAGAAGAATTTCACTTATTGGAGGCAAACAGGACTTGGTACCAGAAAACTCATGCAGAAATCTCATTTTTATAACTTTGTGGCTAATTATGGTGTCTCTCTTCTATGATCTCCAAAGGAGGTGTAAGAATATCATTTACTGAAAAGTGCTTTGTCACTGTAACGTACCATCACAGTGTTATTGAGTTCCATTGCTTCCTCCTCATACCTACTCTTTAAAAATGCCCTGCTGCACGTTTGTTAGTACTCTGAAGTTATAAAGCCTGTTTTCTTTTGATAAAATGCTTTATAGTTATGGTTGTCTTAATATGTGCATCTGGTAGGTGAGTGTATCAATCAAATATTGTACAATAAGGCTACATAAGAGAGCAACCGTAAAAATCTCAGTGGCATAAAACAAAAAGCATACATTTCTTGCCCATGAGATTAGCTGGTGCTCAGATAATCTAATCTAGGCTCCTTTGGGCTTGGTTTTAAATTGAGGGTTAGGTCCAGATTTGTTTTATGGATCAGCAGCTTCCTGAGTCATGTTTTTCTCATGGTCAAACACAGGAACACAAAAGGGCAAGACCCTTTCGGATATCTGCTAATATACCATTGGCCAAGTAAGTCACACATCCAAGTCCAAATCAAAGGATAGTGAGGTAGGTACACGCTGCCTGCTATGTCATAGGTATGGATATGTATTACTATGCCAGGAGAGAGAAGAATTGAGACCACTAATTCAATCCTTCAACTAAAGTCTTTAGGTGACTGATTTCTTCTTCAGAAAGAATGTGTAATCAAGAAGAGAAAAAATATTAAAAAGAAAGTTGACGGTGGACCTAGTTGGAAAGTTGGGATAAATGTATCATAATTTTTTGTTGAATAAGCTCTAGGCAATTCTACTCCCCAAAGTTAGGCTGGAATTTATACATAAAACTTGAAGTCATGACAGTATGTGGGTTTATCGATCATTGTTTTGGCCTCACTTCCCTTGGAGCTTTATTGAAGTCCCTGGGTGGTGCACATGGTTAAGCTCTGTGCTACGAACTACAAGGTTGGTGGTTCCAACCCCCCCAGGAGTTCCTCAGAAGAAAGGTCTGGCAATCTGCTTCTTTAAGGTCATAGCCATGAAAACCCTAGGGAACACCTGGGGTTGCCATGAGTTGGAATCAATTCGAGGGCAACTGGTTTGTTTGTTTTTTAGTGCTTTATTTTTAAATTTGTAGATGCAGGAGAATATATGAAGAGAATATGTGAGCATCTAGGTCACAGTAAATATTCAGCTTAGCAATCTTCATTAGTTTTTGAAAGTCTCATCCCCATTTGCTGAGTGGTAAACCTAATCAGGCACAAAGATTTAACTGCAATCTAGATCTCTGAAAATTTATCCTTCAGTGATTTCTTGTATTCCTGTAATCATGGAATCACAGAATGTTAGAGTGGAAGGAGATTTATAGAGTACCGAGGTAAATACCACGGATGTGTGAAAACATGGTAGATGCAGAGGCCTGACAGCTGACCCACGGCTGGGGAGTTTTCAGAGTGAGTGCCAGCAGCATATGAGTTACTGCAAAGGCAAGCACAGGAATGCAGGGAACAGATTCCAAGTTATTTAAGAATATTTTTTTATGTTAATAAAGATATCCTTTACTTCCCAGTTTGGACTTGAGAACTTTGAACTCCAGAGAAGGACCAGGCAGCTGTTGGAGTCTTAGTATGTGTGGCTCTCACAGCATCACAGCACCACATTCCTTGCCAAGAAAAAGTGGGGGAAAAAAAAAATATGTACAAAGAATGAGGAGCAACCTGAGAGAAGAAAACCAAATTCTTACTTTTGCCTTTTCCGTATCCAGGCCAATGGCAGACAACAAGTTAAACCATGAATTGATTGTATGAAGAAGAAATACATGGAAGGGTAAATGAAACACTGGTTTTGAGTCAACAAACCTGAGTCAGAGGCCTAGCATCAAACCTTATTGAATATATAACCCAAGGTGAGTTCCTTAAACACCCTTAGATTCTGAGCTGCAATTTCTCCAGATTTATTTATTTTTACTTTTCTAATTCTTTTCTTCTTGCTTTCTCTCTCTCTTCTCCTTGATCATCATTCTTTCCCAGAGGTTATAAATTTTGTGTTCACTCACCCTTTTCTATTTTATTTTCAGTTAAAAAAAAAATGAACTGATTCTATTCTTATTTTTATTTTCACATTCCTTCTACTTTTTTGGTTTTATTTTTGAAAAATTTAAGTTAAATACTTAGATCATTAATTTGTTCATCTTTCTTTTTCTTTTGTCTATAGTGCCATGTTGCCTCTGACTTCCTCTTTTTCTATCTTTTAAAGTTAGATACATAGATTATAAATTTTTAGCCTTCTATCTTTTCTGATATATGCACTTTAGGCTTTAAATTTCCTACTAGGGTCTACTTCCACTGATTCCACATGTTTTTGTATTGTATTTTCTTTTAAAATTTTTATTATTTTATTTAATTTTGAATAGGTTTTTTTTTTTTTAATATATATACGAGATTTAAAAATTGAAACTATGGAAGAAGATACAGATAGAAGATTCTTGTGCTTACTTTTGCTTATCTGCTCTATTACCTCACTTTCCATACCTGTTCAAACCAAAACCATTGCCGTTGAGTCAATTCCAACTCATAGGGACCCTTTAGGACAGAGTAGAAGTGCTCCATAGGGTTTCCAAAGAATACCTGGTGGATCCAAACTGCCGACCTTTTAGTTAGCAGCCAAACTCTTAACCACTATGCCACCAGGGTTTCCCCACTTCAGGTGATGACTTTTATTCCGTTCTTGTGCATTCTTCCAGTGTTTATGTGAGCACGAGCAGATATGAACATATTTTTCATTTCCCTTTTTCTTAAACCAAAGGAAACATATGCTGTACACTTTCTGCGCCTTGCTTTTTTTCTGCTTAGCAATGTCCTGAACACCGTACCCTACCTACAGACAGTTCCATAGAAAGTTCTTCATTCTGATTATAACTGCATAATATTACACATAATATTACACATAGGAGGTTTTTGAGGGGTAAGTAAAATGAACTTAGCAATGCTCCATGGGAGAAAAACATGGCAGTGGATTTTGGGCAGGGTTCCAACTGGTTCATTCTGATTCTACCCTCTGCTAAGAATTTACCTTTCCACCCCAGGTGTACTGAATAAGAATTTACATTTTAAAAGATTCTCAGGTGATTCTTATAGATCCTTAGGTGATCTTGTTAAAATGTAGATTCTGATTCAGTACATCTGGGGTGGAAATCCAAATTCTCTGCAGGGGATCAAAGTGGAAGGAACTGGTTTGAAGTCCTGGTTTTGAAATACTTATGGAATGCTAATTGTGTCTTTGATATTGTTCTAAGTGCACTAGCTATATTAGTTAATTTTATCTTTATTGTACCCCTCTGTGGCAAATGCTATTATTAGCTGCACTTGAGTGAACTGAGGTTCAGTAAGGTTGAGTAATTGTCCAAAGGCTAACATAGCTAAGTACTTAGTGGAGCTGGGATTTGAACCCAGGCAACTAGTCTCTTAACCATTAGGCCTTTGTTTCTGTCTTTGGCAAGGACATCATTCCCTCTTTGTTAAGGTTAATTTTTCCTGATTGCCCCACTCCCATAGCAGGTTAAACTTTCATGAGAAACGCGATCTTTCTAGGTTTACTTGTCTTATATCTAGAGAAAACTGGAAAGTGGTCCATTTCCTTTAGGTTTTAAATCCTGAAAAGAGACTATATACTGATTTTTCATAGATTTAATAAGTTTACAAGCACAAATGTAGACGTTCGCAAAATTGTTCAAAATTCTTCAAGCCGATCTGTTCTTTGCTGCTGTGTTAATGGAAATAAATGGTTGGGACTGAATTTTACAGTTCACTTGTACATAGAAGCGTTGTGTAGATCAGCCCACACCCAGCTGTCCTTGGGCTTACCTTTATTGGTTTCCTTGGAACTGCCTCCAGTGTTTTACAACTATTACACGCTGTGATATCCAGAACTGACCAGAGCTTTCCAGGTCAAATTCTGTTCAGTATCATGATTCCTCTGAGCTTACAACAAAATTACATTAACTTTTTTGTTTCATTTTGTTACTGTATCATAGTGCAAGCCCACATATCATCTATTATTTGTCCTTTTCTCCAGGTCTTTTTTGTCATTACTGCCTTCCAGGTGTTTTAGATTATTTTACCTAAGATATATTAAGTTTTCTTTGTCTGTAGCAGAATGTTATTTTGGTATATTCTGTCTCATTTCTTCACTTCCCAATTTAGAATCACTTTTAAATATATGCCCTGATTTTTTTTTCCCCACGTGAAAAGAAAGTATAGCTTAAAACATTAACTCTTACTGACTTATTAGTACAGTTACTTTCTTATTTCGTTTTGATCAGAATTCAGTAGTTTTTGTTTGTTTATTTCTAAACAATTTGAATTATTTGCTCACTACTTTTTGTTAACTGAGCACCTATTATGCACATGACATGGTGCTGTGAGGAACATAAACATGGTTAAAGAACCCATGGTCTGTTACTTACTATATGTGTGATATGATTCTCAACTTCTTCAAGTGCAAAATGGAATTAAATCTATTTTACAGAATTGTTGTGCACACTGAGATTAATATGTGAAATTTGTTGGCATATATGAAGCATGGAAAATGTATCTGTTGCCACTCAAGTTTCCACTGTTTAATAGGCAGTTTATGCGCACGATTAATCTTTACAATAACTGATAAGGTAAATTTTATCCCTGCATTTGCACATAATAGACCTAAGATGAACTACCTTGTCTAAGGTCACCTAGCTAATGAGTAGTTGGGCTGGGATTTGAATCTGTGTTGGCCTGACTCTAAAGCACATAGTCAGTTCATTGTGCCAGCGAACCTTACCGTTTAATAAATGGCATAGAAATTTCTAACATAACATAAAAAAAAAGAAAAATCTTTTTTTTTTTTTTTAAACATAACATAGGAAGGGATAATTTCCATAATATAAGTACAAGTAAATTACTACTTAGGTCAGAGTAGCTGAACACTGTTCACCTGGTGGGACATGGAAGATAAAACAAGGACAGGAGATAAAACTTGGACCTGAGATGAGGGAAGATGCAATCCAAGCAGAAAGGCCAGAGAGAGTAGTTATGAAGTGATACTTCATTCATGGGCAATAGCTTCTGATATTGCTTAAGAAAGTAATGGGAAATGAGATTGAAAGATTTGCGTGGGGTTAGAGGAAGAAGAATTTGAATGCTGGATAAAGCAATCTGATTTTATTCATCAGGTAATGAGGGGTCATAGGAGGTTTTTGAGGGGTAAGTAAAATGAACTTAGCAATGCTTCAAGGAGATTAATTGTGGCAAAATATAAAATGGATTAGAGACAGGGAGAGACTGGAGACAAGGGACTTTGTTAGAATACCATTCAAATTGTACGTTCCCAAAGTAGACAATGATCTCAATTAGTGTACTGGCACTTGGAATGGCAGAGTGAAAGGAAGTAATATGTATGCCCTATAGGAAGAGTTCACTGGATTAGACAAGTGAATGTCTCTAACAAGGAGTTAAAGAAGTTTGGGCACTACTTAGATGTGAAGTGGTTCCATTATGGGTTTTAGATACATTAAGTTTGAAGACATAGTGAATTTTCCCATCAGATTTGGAAGTCAGCAGTCCTTTGGGAACATAGAACTAGAGCTTATGGGAAATGTTAAATATAGAGGTGAGAATTGAAGCTATGATTTTGGATGGGGTTTTTGAAGTAAAATTTACATAGGAAGAGGAGAAGGGAAACTGAGTTAGATTTCATACTAGTACTTACACTGTTCTAAAAGCAGCTCAAGAAAATACTTAGCAAGTGTGTTCTATCTTCCTGAGACTATGTTTGATGCTTTTAGATATATATCTCAATCTTCAAAGCAGCCCTGAGAAACAGTCAGCATTTTTCTAGATAAAGATAGGGATAAGACAAAGAATAAGAGTCATAGGAAGAATGAATAGGGTTATTTACCAGAAAATCATTTATTCATCACAAAAATGTTTAAATTGAGTGCTTCCTGTGTTCTAGGCAGTATTGTAAGCACTGGAGCTCCAATAGTGGATGTCTTAGGCTGGGCTCTCTAAAGAGGCAAAACCAGTGAAGCATCTATATGTCTGTATTTATATGTAAAGAGAGAGAGAGAGAAAGAGAAATTTATCTCAAGGAAATGGCTCAGGCAGGTGTAGAGGTTGGCAAGTCCCAAGTACATGGGTCAGGCTTCAGGCTAGAGGCTTCTCCTGACTCATGTAGCTGCAGGGCTGATGAACCCAAGACTGGCCGGTAAGACGGCAGGCTGCTGGCTCAAGTCCCAAGAACTGAAGATCAGGTGATGATGAGTTGAATGCAGGATTCAGAGCAAGCAAGTGAGCTTTACCAGAAAGTCTATATATATATATCAAATGCAGGCCACACTGCTGAGGAAACTCCTCTTATAACTGCTAGGCTGAACACATCAGGTCACATCCTGGAGGATGACTACATCATTACATAACTGCCAAATTACCTTAGTACATAACTGTCAAACCACTGAGGATCATGGCCCAGACAAGTTAATACACAATCTTAACCACCAAGGTGGACAAGAAGGCTTAGTTTCTTCTGTCATGGAACTTTATACCTATGTTTAATCCAGATATAATTTCTATATAATCACTGGAATAAATTCAGCCAACATTTATGGAGATGTTAGGGATGTCAGGAAATAATAAGAAAGTCCCAGCCTTCAAGCAGCTACAGTTGAGAGTGGAATGTCTATTAGATTCAGCAAAATTTTGCAATTCATGCTTACATGAACCAGTAACAAATGTTTTGTTGTTGTCGTTGTTGTTGTTAGGTGCCGCCGAGTCAGCTCTGACTCGTAGTGACCCCATGTACAACACAATGAAACATTGCCCTACCCTGTGCCATTCTCACAAACGTTGTTATGCTTAAACCCATTGTTGCAGCCACTGTGTCAGCCCATCTTGTTGAAGGTCTTCCTCTTTTTTGCTGACCCTCTACCAAGCATAATGTCTTTCTGCAGGGGCTGAGTCCTCCTGATAAGATGTCCAAAGTATGTGAGACACAGTCTCGCCATCCTTGCCTCTAAGAAGCGTTCTGGTCCTACTTCTTCCAAGACAGATTTGTCCGTTGTTTTGACAGTCCATGGTGTATTTAATATTCTTCACCAACACCACAATTCAAAGGCATCAATTCTTCTTCGGACTTCCTTATTTATTGTCAAATATTTTAATACTTAGTAAACCTACTGCATATGGTTACCACAGTTTTATCTTAATACAAAGCCATGTTAACCCTATTAAATATCTCATGAAGCTATCTAGGAAAATAATGGTATCATGAATCATATTGAAAAAAAGCTGTAATATATTTAGTTCAATTTTAAAAATAGACTGTGACAACACCATGTTGGCAAGGACATGAAGCAGCCAGAGCACTCAGACATGGTTAGTGTGAATGTCAACTGGTGCCAACACTTTCGAAAAAGGTCTGGCAGTTTTTTTTTTGTTTGTTTGGTTGAGCATTTGGCTGCTAACCAAAAGTCGAATCCACCAGCTGCTCCTTGGAAATCTGACAGGGCAGTTCTACTTTATCCTATAGAGTTGCCATGAGTAGGAATCAACTTGATGGCAATGGGTTTTTTAAAAACATACATTTACTTAAGACCCAGAAATTTTGATCCTGGCTATTTGCCCAAAGAAAATAAAAGCATATATCCACAAAAAGACTTGTAAAAGAATGTGAAAGAATAGTTTAAGGTTATTAATATCCATCAACAGGAGAATGGATAAACAAACTATTTATTATACAAATACAATGAAGTACTACTCAGCAATGAGAAGACATTTACTTCTAATACATAAAACAGCATTGTCCTGAGTAAAAGAAGCCTTACGCAAGTGTGAAGCTGATCTATGGAGAAAAAATCAGAGTAGTGGTTGCCACTGTGCATGTGGTGTAGAAACTAACTAGAAAGGAGCATGAGGGATGATAGTGGGGTGATAGTGGCTTGGGTTATATTTCTCACAACTTCTCAAATGATACACTTAAAATTTGTGGATTTGACAGAATATAAAATTTTACTTAAAAAAAATCATGCTGAAGTGTTTTGGTATGATGGGTGCTGGTATCTACAATTTTGAAAAGCATCCAAAAAATAAGTTGGATTGATGGCCGGATAAAGAGCTCTGGTGGTGCAGTGGTTAAGCACTATGCTGCTAACCAAAAGGCCCCCAGCTGCTCCTCGGAAACCCCATGGGCAATTCTACTCTGTCCTATAGGGTCACTATGGGTTGGAATTGACTTGACAGCAATGGGTTTGCTTTTTTTTTTTTTTAATTTTTTTTTTAAAGTTATAGAGTTTGGTGGTAAGTGGAAACCCTGGTGATGTAGTGGTTGAGAGTTCTTCTACTAACTGAAAGTTTAATGGAATCCACCAGGCGCTCCTTGGAAACCCTACGTGGAACTTTTCTACTCTGTCCTGTAGGGTTGCTATGAGTTGAAGTCGATTCCACAGCACCAAGTTTGGTTTTTTTGGTTTTTAGGTAGAAGTAAGGAGCCCTGGTGGCACAATGGTTCAGCACTTGGTTCCTAACTGAAAAGTCAGTGATTTGAATCACCAGCCTCTCCGTGGAAGAAAGATGTGGCAGCCTGCTTCCATAAAGATTACAGCTTAGGAAATCCTATGGGGCAGTTCTACTCTGTCCTATACAGTCGCTATGAACTCAGAGAACTCAATGGCAACGGGTTAGGTAGTAAGTGAATATTATGCAATCCTTTTAAATTTTCTGTAGGTTTAAAAAGTTTTATAATAAAATGTTCTGGTAAAAAAGACTTTATCAGTGGTGTAATCACGTCATTGTTCATCTAGTTGTTCTTTTGGCAATTATTTATTAAATGATTACCACTCTTTTTTCATGTGCCAAGCCCATGTCATCTCATGAGTATTTCCTCAAAAACTAGCATCTTTGCTAATGGATAAGATGGGAGCAAGGAGTTCATTGTCATCCCATTTGAGATATGGAAGGAATCATATTTGATCTCAGTAAATTTCATGAGTACATAGATTGAGTCAGATGATAACAGCTATGGGTACGGAGGATGGAGAACATTGAACCAGGGCAGTGATGACAGGGATAAAACCCTGGAACTTGTTATTTTAATGAAGTCTTTTTTTTTCCTGGGGACAGCTTTGTCTTATATTTGTTTATGACTTATGCTTCAGGGATGAAGACAAAGTTGTCTAAATAAACTGCATACTTATTAATTGATTCGTAGTCTATTCAATTTCAAACAAATATTCTTTGAACTACAGTAAGATCTTTGACTTTTGCTAATACTGTGATTCCATTTATGCAAACTTAATTTAACTCCATAAAACAAAGAATTTTGCAATATAAGTATCTTCCATTAAGCCCAAAGGCATAAAAATCAATGATCTTTATGTTTAATCTGATTCACTTGAGATCACAGTAAAAGTAAATACAAATAACTGAAAAGAGGTGTGGAATTATGATAGTGTTATTTCTCAGAATTGAACTTATCCCTTGGAAAATAGAAGTTTTGCAAGTTTTACAGTATTTCTACAGATCTAAGTTTGTTAAGAAACATGATTTATTTCCACAGTAATTTATTAATTCAATACAATGGTATAAATTTGTCTTTGTGTACTATATAAATCATCTACAAATGACATATCTTGAAATAGATAATTTTGGGTTTTGATGATACGATGTGTGTACATTTATTGATTAAAATTACCTTTTCCTACTCCCTTCCAAAGCATTTTTTAATGATTTCATTATTCAGACTCTCGTCTATGAACCCTGACTGATAAAGCATCTTAAAATCTTGCTATAGATGGAGAGGCCTTCCTGGAAGGATAAGAGTGTCAGGTTGGAGGGTCACTAGGCTTCATATTTGCTACTAATTAGATGTGTGATCTTGCACAAGGCATTTATTAACATCTCTAGGCTTCAGTAACCTTATTTGAAACTTAGGAGTTTGGACAGGTTGAGTCTAATGTGTTCTATGATTTTTTTTTTTTTTAATTTTCTAAGGAATCTAGGCAAATCTTAGTAGGGTATGGGAATAATCGAGCTTACATTACTCTATTTTTTTCTTTTTTTAACCTAGGATGTGTTTACTAGGTGTGTAGCTGGACTAGGGGAGGAGAAGTAAGGTTAATTTCATCTAATTCACACAAGTTCAGGTAATGGCTGTGGAAAAATGTATATACATGTGAATGAGCTCATGTAGGTTTTGGTACAATAATATTAGCAGCTAATACCTATTCTCTGCTTACTGCATTCCTCAATGTTCTTAATGTTTCAGATAACTTATTTAATTCTCACAACAACCTTATGAAATATATTCTATTGTTATTGCCATTTTATAGATGGGGAATCTAAGACAAAGATATTTAAGTAACTTTCCTAAGAGCACACAGCTAGTAAGTGGGGAATTCAGTGTTTGAATCTGGACTGTCTGTGTTCAGAGCCTCAGCTCTTAACTACTATGCTAAGCTGCCTCTCTAGCCTCTGTCAGTATCTGTGTTTGTACTGATGCCTGTCTGTTAATGAATTCATAAATTCTTCACATAATATACCAGGCAGTAAAAGTTTATGTTTTCATGATACAAAAGTTCAATTCAAAGGAAATTCTTAAATCCCAATAACCTTTACTTAAAAAATTCTGTGCATTAAGGAAATTTTATTAAGTTTTTAATAGATATAAAATATTTGTAGGACACCCACCAGAATGGCTCAGATGAAGAGACTAGCAATAGCAAGTATTGGTGAAGCTGTCAAAAAACAAAACAAAACAAAAAAACAGAAACAAAACCAACTGCTCTTGAGTCAATTCCAACTTGTGCTGACCCCATGTGTGTCAGAGTAGAGCTGTGTTATATAGAGGTTTTTTTTTATTAACTTTTATTGAGCTTCAAGTGAACGTTTACAAATCAAGTCAGACTGTCACATATAAGTTTATATACACCTTACTCTGCACTCCCACTTGCTCTCCCCCAATGAGTCAGCCCTTCCACTCTCTCCTTTCGTGACAATTTTGCCACCTTCCAACTCTCTCTATCTTCCCATCCCCCCTCCAGACAGGCGATGCCAACACAGTCTCAAGTGTCCACCTGATACAAATAGCTCCCTCTTCATCAGCATCTCTCTTCTACCCACTGTCCAGTCCCTTTCATGTCTGATGAGTTGTCTTCGGGGATGGTTCCTGTCCTGGGCCAATATAAGGTTTGGGGACCATGACCGCCGGGATTCCTCTAGTCTCAGTCAGACCGTTAAGTATGGTCTTTTTATGAGAATTTGGAGTCTGCATCCCACTGATCTCCTGCTCCCTCAGGGGTTCTCTATTGTGCTCCCTGTCAGGGCAGTCATCAGTTGTGGCCAGGCACCAACTAGTTCTTCTGGTCTCAGGATGATGTAGGTCTCTGGTTCATGTGGCCCTTCTGTCTCTTGGGCTCATAGTTATCGTGTGACCTTGGTGTTCTTCATTCTCCTTTGATCCAGGTGGGTTGAGACTCATTGATGCATCTTAGATGGCTGCTTGCTAGCGTTTAAGACCCCAGATGCCACTCTTCAAAATGGGATGCAGAATGTTTTCATAATAGAATTATTTTGCCAATTGATTTAGAAGTCCCCTTAAACCATGGTCCCCAAACCCCCGCCCTTGCTCCGCTGACCTTTGAAGCATTCAGTTTATCCCGGAAACTTCTTTGCTTTTGGTCCAGTCCAGTTGAGCTGACCTTCCATGTATTGAGTATTGTCCTTCCCTTCACCTAAAGCAGTTCTTATCTACTAACTAATCAGTAAAAAACCCTCTCCCACCCTCCCTCCCTCCCCGCCTCGTAACCACAGAAGTATGTGTTCTTCTCAGTTTATACTATTTCTCAAGATCTTATAATAGTGGTCATATACAATATTTGTCCTTTTGCCTCTGACTAATTTCACTCAGCATAATGCCTTCCAGGTTCCTCCATGTTATGAAATGTTTCAGACATTCGTCACTGTTCTTTATCGATGCGGAGTATTCCATTGTGTGAATATACAACAATTTATTTAACCATTCATCCGTTGATGGACACCTTGGTTGCTTCCAGCTTTTTGCTATTGTAAACAGAGCTGCAATAAACATGGGTGTGCATATATCTGTTTGTGTGAAGGCTCTTATTTCTCTAGGGTATGTTCCGAGGAGTGGGATTTCTGGGTTGTATGGTAGTTCTATTTCTAACTGTTTAAGATAACGCCAGATAGATTTCCAAAGTGGTTGTACCATTTTACATTCCCACCAGCAGTGTATAAGAGTTCCAATCTCTCCACAGCCTCTCCAACATTTATTATTTTGTGTTTTTTTGGATTAATGCCAGCCTTGTTGGAGTGAGATGGAATCTCATCGTACCTTTAATTTGCATTCCTCTAATGGCTAATGACCGAGAGCATTTTCTCATGTATCTGTTAGCTGCCTGAATATCTTCTTTAGTGAAGTGTGTGTTCATATCCTTTGCCCACTTCTTGATTGGGTTGTTTGTCTTTTTGTGGTTGAGTTTTGACAGAATCATATAGATTTTAGAGATCAGGCGCTGGTCGGAGATGTCATAGCTGAAAATTCTTTCCCGGTCTGTAGGTGGTCTTTTTACTCTTTTGGTGAAGTCTTTAGATGAGCATAGGTGTTTGATTTTTAGGAGCTCCCAGTTATCGGGTTTCTCTTCGTCATTTTTGGTAATGTTTTGTATTCTGTTTATGCCTTGTATTAGGGCTCCTAATGTGGTCCCTATTTTTCCTTCCATGATCTTTATCATTTCAGTCTTTATGTTTAGGTCTTTGATCCACTTGGAGTTAGTTTTTGTGCATGGTGTGAAGTATGGGTCCTGTTTCATTTTTTTGCAAATGGATATCCAGTTATGCCAGCACCATTTGTTAAAAAGACTATCTTTTCCCCAATTAACTGACACTGGGCCTTTGTCAAATATCAGCTGCTCATACGTGGATGGATTTATATCTGGGTTCTCAATTCTGTTCCACTGGTCTATGTGCCTGTTGTTGTACCAGTACCAGGTTGTTTTGACTACTGTGGCTGTATAATAGGTTCTGAAATCAGGTAGAGTGAGGCCTCCCACTTTCTTCTTCTTTTTCAGTAATGCTTTCCTTATCCGAGGCTTTTTTCCCTTCCATATGAAGTTGGTGATTTGTTTCTCTATCACCTTAAAAAATGACATTGGAATTTGGATCGGAAGTACATTGTATGTATAGATGGCTTTTGGTAGAATAGACATTTTTACTATGTTAAGTCTTCCTATCCATAAGCAAGGTATGTTTTTCCACTTAAGTATGTCCTTTTTAATTTCTTGTGGTAGAGCTTTGTAGTTTTCTTTGTATAGGTCTTTTACATCCTTGGTAAGATTTATTCCTAAGCATTTTATCTTCTTGGGGGCTACTGTGAATGGTATTGATTTGGTTATTTCCTCTTCGATATTCTTTTTGTTGATGTAGAGGAATCCAAGTGATTTTTGTATGTTTATCTTCTAACCTGAGACTCTGCCAAACTCTTCTATTAGTTTCAGTAGTTTTTGGAGGATTCCTTGGGGTTTTCTGTGTATAAGATCACGTCGTCTGCAAATACAGACACTTTTACTTCTTCATTGCCAATCCGGATGCCCTTTATTTCTTTGTCTAGCCTAATTGCTCTGGCTAGGACTTCTAGCACAATGTTGAATAAGAGCGGTGATAAAGGGCATCCTTGTCTGGTTCCCGTTCTCAAGGGAAATGCTTTCAGGTTCTCTCCATTTAGAGTGATGTTGGCTGATGGCTTTGCATATATGCCCTTTATTATGTTGAGGAATTTTCCTTCAATTCCTATTTTGGTAAGAGTTTTTATCATAAATGGGTTTGGACTTTGTCAAATGTCTTTTCTGCATCAATTGATAAGATCATGTGGTTTTTGTCTTTTGTTTTATTTATATGGTGGATTACATTAATGGTTTTTCTAATATTAAACCAGCCTTGCATACCTGGTATAAATCCCACTTGGTCATGGTGAATTATTTTTTTGATATGTTGTTGAATTCTATTGGCTACAATTTTGTTGAGGATTTTTGCATCTATGTTCATGAGGGATATAGGTCTGTAATTTTCTTTTTTTGTGATGTCTTTACCTGGTTTTGGTATCAGGGAGATGGCGGCTTCATAGAATGAGTTGGGTAGTATTCCGTCATTTTCTATGCTTTGAAATACCTTTAGTAGTAGTGGTGTTATTTCTTCTCTGAAAGTTTGGTAGAACTCTGCAGTATAGCCATCCGGGCCAGGGCTTTTTTTCGTTGGGAGTTTTTTGATTACCGTTTCAATCTCTTTTTTTGTTATGGGTCTATTTAGTTGTTCTACTTCTGATTGTGTTAGTTTAGGTAGGTAGTGTTTTCCCAGGAATTCATCCATTTCTTCTAGGTTTGCAAATTTGTTAGAGTACAATTTTTCATAATAATCTGATATGATTCTTTTAATTTCAGTTGGGTCTGTTGTGATGTGGCCCATCTCGTTTCTTATTCAGGTTATTTGTTTCCTTTCCTGTATTTCTTTAGTCAGCCTAGCCAATGGCTTATCAATTTTGTTATTTTTTTCAAAGAACCAGCTTTTGGCTTTGTTAATTCTTTCAATTGTTTTTCTGTTCTCTAATTCATTTAGTTCAGCTCTAATTTTTATTATTTGTTTTCTTCTGGTGCCTGATGGATTCTTTTGTTGCTCACTTTCTATTTGTTCAAGTTGTTGGGACAGTTCTCTGATTTTGGCTCTTTCTTCTTTTTGTATGTGTGCATTTATCGATATAAATTGGCCTCTGAGCACTGCTTTTGCTATGTCCCAGAGATTTTGATAGGAAGTATTTTCATTCTCGTTGCATTCTATGAATTTCCTTATTCCCTCCTTAATGTCTTCTATAACCCAGTCTTTTTTCAGCAGGGTATTGTTCATTTTCCAAGTATTTGATTTCTTTTCCCTAGTTTTTCTGTTATTGATTTCTAGTTTTATTGCCTTGTGGTCTGAGAAGATGCTTTGTAATATTTTGATGTTTTGGATTCTGCAAAGGTTTGTCTTATGGCCTAATATGTGGTCTATTCTAGAGAATGTTCCATGTGCGCTAGAAAAAAAAGTATATTTTGGAGCAGTTGGGTGGAGAGTTCTGTATAAGTCAATGAGGTCAAGTTGGTTGATTGTTGTAATTAGATCTTCCATGTCTCTATTGAGCCTCTTACTGGATGTCCTGTCCTTCTCCGAAAGTGGTGTGTTGAAGTCTCCTACTATAATTGTGGAGGTGTCTATCTCACTTTTCAGTTCTGTTAAAATTTGATTTATGTATCTTGCAGCCCTGTCATTGGGTGCATAAATATTTAATATGGTTATGTCTTCCTGATCAATTGTCCCTTTTATCATTATATAGTGTCCTTCTTTATCCTTTGTGGTGGATTTAAGTTTAGTCTATTTTGTCAGAAATTAATATTGCTACTCCTCTTCTTTTTTGCTTATTGTTTGCTTGATATATTTTTTTCCATTCTTTGAGTTTTAGTTTGTTTGTGTCTCTAAGTCTAAGGTGTGTCTCTTGTAGGCAGCATATAGAAGGATCGTGTTTCTTTATCCAGTCCGTGACGCTCTGCCTCTTTATTGGTGCATTTAGTCCATTTACATTCAGCGTAATTATAGATAAGTAAGTGTTTAGTGTTGTCATTCTGATGCCTTTTTATGTGTGTTGTTGACAATTTCATTTTTCCACTTACTTTTTTGTGCTGAGACGTTATTCTTTGTAAATTGTGAGATCCTCATTTTCATAGTATTTGACTTTGTTTGCTGAGTCGTTATGTTTTTCTTGGCTTTTATCTTGAGTTATGGAGTTGTTATACCTCTTTGTGGTTACCTTAATATTTACCCCTATTTTTCTAAGTAAAAACCTAACTTGTATTGTCCTATATCGCCTTGTATCCCTCTCCATATGGCAGTTCTATGCCACCTGTATTTAGTCCCTCTTTTTGACTGTTGTGATCTTTTACATATTGACTTCAAGGATTCCCTGTTTTGAGCATTTTTTTTTTAATTAATCTTAATTTGTTTTTGTGATTGCCCTGTTTGAGTTGATATCAGGATGTTCTGTTCTGTGTCCTTGTGTTGTGCTGGTATCTGATATTATTGGTTTTCTGACCAATTTCCTTTTGTATTTCTTGTAGCTTTGGTTTGGTTTTTGCAAATTCTCTAAACTTGTGTTTATCTGTAATTATCTTAATTTCGCCTTCATATTTCAGAGAGAGTTTTGCTGGATATATGATCCTTGGCTGGCAGTTTTTCTCCTTCAGTGCTCTCTATATGTCATCCCATTGCCTTCTTGCCTGCATGGTTTCTGCTAAGTAGTCTGAATTTATTCTTATTGATTCTCCCTTGAAGGAGACCTTTCTTTTCTCCCTGGCTGCTTTTAAAATTTTCTCTTTATCTTTGGTTTTGGCAAGTTTGATGATAATATGTCTTGGTGTTTTTTTTTTGGATCAATCTTAAATGGGGTTTGATGAGCATCTTGGATAGATATCCTTCCGTCTTTCATGATGTCAGGGAAGCTTTCTGTCAGCAGATCTTCAACTATTTTCTCTGTGTTTTCTGTCCTCCCTCCCTGTTCTGGGACTCCAATCACACTCAAGTTATCCTTCTTGATAGAGTCCCACGTGATTCTTAGGGTTTCTTCATTTTTTTTAATTCTTTTATCTGATTTTTTTTTCAGCTATGTTGGTGTTAATTCCCTGGTCCTCCAGATTTCCCAGTCTGCATTCTAATTGCTCGAATCTGCTCCTCTGACTTCCTATTGCATTGTCTAATTCTGTAATTTTATTGTTAATCTTTTGGATTTCTGCATGCTGTCTCTCTATGGATTCTTGCAACTTATTAATTTTTCCACTATGTTCTTGAATAATATTTTTGAGTTCTTCAACTGTTTTATCAGTGTGTTCCTTGGCTTTTTCTGCAATTTGCCTTATTTCATTTCTGAGGTCATCCCTGATGTCTTCAAGCATTCTCTAAGTTAGTTTTTTATATTCTGTATCTGATAATTCCAGGATTGTGTCTTCATTTGGGAAAGATTTTGATTCTTTTGTTTGGGGCATTGTAGAAGCTGTCATGGTCTGCTTCTTTATGTGGTTTAATATCAACTGCTGTCTCTGAGCCATCACTAAGATATATATATATATATATATATATATATATATATATATAGTAGTGATTTAGTCTATAATTGCTCACGGAGTCTTATCTTGTTTTGTTTTCTTTCAATATACGTGGATGGGCTACTAGATTGTGCTGTCTTGTTTGTTGAAGCCCTTGACTTTCTTACGACCTATTACCAGCTGGTTTGGGCTGTTGCCAGATATATATGCGTGAGTCTATTCACTTTTTTTTTTTTTTTATTCACTATTCTTGAGTAGAATCTGATTTTGGGTCATCAAGTGTGTGCTACACCCTAACACCTATCCACCTCGAGAAGTAGTGGTGATAGTTGTGTGCACCAGATTCTAGTAGCAGCTGGGGTTCACACTCCGGGGGGGGGGGCAGGATGCTGACAGGCTTCCCCCAAGTGTCAGTGAGATAGGTGTGTCTCTATTCCTATAGCACCTTGGTGGGAGGGCTCTGCAGCTGTACCTTAGGCCCCCAGTGCAAGTACCTCTACTGATTGGTAGGTGTCACCCTCCTTAGACCTCTAAGGCAAGAGGCTAGGTGGTCTGGGGGGAGCTTCAGCCCTCACTTCCCTGTTGTGGGTCAGTTAGGGCTCTGTTGAATAAGCAGAGATATCAGACCTGGGAAACTTGTTTTTCCAGTAATCTGCTAAGAAAAATGCAGTCAGATCCCTATCAGAACTGCCTTTGCATTATAACAGCCACCTTGTTCCCTGTAAGGATGAAAGCCCGAGATTTGGATCATATATGCTTGGCTGGAGCATATATGATGTTTTTAGTCCAATTAGGGAAGGATTTTTGGTCCCTGTGTTTTTTGTGGTTGCTTCTCTCAGGCCGGAAGAATGGGTTAGGAAAAGACCAAAAAAAAAAAAAAAAAAAAGGGGAAAGCAAAGCCGCGGAGCCAGAGCCATTCTCCCTCTGGCTCAGGAAATTCCAATGTTAATGAAGCTGCCTGGGAAGGGGAGGGGAGGGTTTAGAAAAATGGGAGAGAGTAGCACCCCAGAATATAGTCGAAGTTGCTTATCTTGCTTGGGATGACTATTTTGTCTGAGATTCCCGAGGGGCATGTCACCTATGTGTGCTGGCTGTGTGGAGATTGTCCCCGAAGGTCTGGACCGCTGAAGCCACGGTCAGATCCTCCGCTGCCAGTCCAAAGCCGAGTGTCAAGATTCCCCTTCTGGGACGCTGCACTCCTGCTCCAGAAACAGTCGCTGCCTCCCAGGGACTTCTGGTCCCACCAGCTGCGTTGCCGCACCACCTCCGTGGACCGGCTGGGCCCCCTCCTGGGGTCAGTTCAGGGCGGGTAGGGCTGCACCCCGTGTTTGTGCTGTCCCAAGATGTTGTGTTCAGCTCCCCTGGGCCCAGTCCTAAGCCCGGCGCCAAGGTTACCTGACTGGGACGCTGGATCCAGGTTCCGAAAACAGTCACTGCTTCCCCGTAGTTGTTCGTTCTCCGTCTCTGTCACTCAGGTCAACTCTTTAAATCTGTGTTTGTTGTTTAGGGTTTGTAGATTGTCATGGATGTGATCGATTCACTTGTTTTTCCGAGTCTTTGTTGCAACAGGGCTCCGAGGTAGCATCTACCTAGTCAGCCATCTTGGCCCCCCCACCCTGTAGAGTTTTTAATAACTACTTTTTGAAGTAGATCACCAGGCCTTTCTTCCAAGGTGACTCTGGGTGGACTCAAACTGCCAGTCTTTTAGTTATCAGCCAAGTGCTTACCTGTTTGCACTACACAGGGACTCCTAGTAGGTGTATACATTGGTACCCCCACTATTTCTCAATATCTACTAATTGCCCTATGAGGCAGCAATCCCATGTTATGGAATATTCCTAACAGAAATCTGTACAAATGCATGAAAAGACTATCCGTAGAAGTGTTATTTGCAAGAGTCAAACTAGAAATGATCCATATGTTCATCAATAATACAATGGAAAAACAAATTTTGATGTTCTTATAATTGAATACTGTTCAACAATGAGAATGAACAAAGAACAACTACAAGTAACAAGATGGCTGATTCTCATAGACAAAATGTGGAACAAAAGAAGCCAGACACAA
Organism: Loxodonta africana; assembly: GCF_030014295.1. Lineage (NCBI taxonomy): Eukaryota > Metazoa > Chordata > Mammalia > Proboscidea > Elephantidae > Loxodonta > Loxodonta africana. The sequence continues at coordinate 3,045,433 of NC_087346.1, forward strand.
AAAAGTATGTAATGCATGCTTTCATTTCTATGAAGTTTGATAACAGACAAAACTAATCTATGTTGTTGGTAGTCAGGATAGTGTTTACCCTTGGATGGTAATGACTAGAAGTGGGCACAAGGGAGTTTTTGAGTACTTCTGAACTTCTGTATCCTGATTTGAGCGTTGGTTGCACAGATTTGTTCACTTCGTGATAATTTATCAAACTGTGCATTTAAGATTTATGCATTCTTCTATTTGTATCCTATTAGTTTAATAAAAAGTGTTCAGCTCAAAAATATGTGCAGGGCCTAAAAAATCCCAGTACAATGCACTCCCTTGGTTTCACCACTTAATTTAAAAAGACTGCAATTTTCTTCCACCACTCATCTGTCAGTATGTCGTACTGTGGTGGCTTGTGTGTTGCTGTGATGCTGGAAGTTATGCCACTGGTATTTCAAACACCAGAAGGGTCATACATGATGGACAGGTTTCAGTGGAACTTCCAAACTAAGGCAGACTAGGAAGAAGGACCTGGTGATTGACTTCTAAAAAATTGTCCAGTGAAAACCTTATGAATAGCAGTGGAACATTGTCTGATATAGAGCCAGAAGATGAGCCCCTCAGGCTGAAAGGCACTGAAAATATGGCAGAGGAAGAACTGCCTCCTCAAAGTAGAGTCGACCTTAATAATGTGGATGGAGTCAAGGTTTTGGGCTCTTTATTTGCTGATGTAGCACGACTTAAGATGAGAAGAAAGAGCTGAAAAACATTCATTAATAATCAGAATGTGGAATGTATGAAGTATGAATCTAGGAAAACTGGAAGTTGTCAGAAGTGAGATGGAACACTTGAAGATAGATATCCTAGGCATTAGTGAGCTGAGGACTGGCAATTGGCCATTTTGATTTGGGAAATAATATGGTCTACTATGCCATGAATGACCAATTGAAGAGGAACGACACAGCATTCCTTGTCAAAAAGAACACTTCAAGATCTACCTGTAGTACAATGCTGTCAGTGGTAGGATAATATCCATACATCTACAATGAAGACCAGCTAATACAACTATTATTCAAATTTGTGCACCAACTACTAATCCCAAGGATGAAGAAATTTAAGATTTTTTGCAAATTCTGCAGTCTGAAATTGATCAAACATGCAATCAAGATTCATTGGTAATTATTGGTGATTGGAATGTGGAAGTTGGGAACAAAGAAGCAGGATCAGTAGTTGGAAAATATGGCCTTGGTGATAGAAATGACACCAGAGATCGCATGATAGAATTTTGCAAGACCACCAGCCTATTAATTGGAAATAGCTTTTTTCAACAACATAAATTGTGACTATACATGTGGCTCTCACTGGATGGAATACACAGGAATCAAATACACTGTATCTATGGAAAGAGATCATGGAGCAGCTCAATACTATCAGTCAGAACAAGGCCAGGGCTGACTGCGGAACAGACCATCAATTACTCAGATGAAAGTTCAAGTTGAAGCTAAAGAAAATTAAAATGGGTCCACAAGAGCCAAAGTACAACCTTGAGTTTATCCCACCTGAATTGAAGACCATCTCAAGAATAGATTTGACCCATTGAACTCTAATGACTAAAGATGTGATGAGTTGTGGTGTGACATCAAGGATATCATACATGAACAAACCAAAACCAAAACCCCAAATCCAAACTCACTGCCATTGAGTTGAATCTGACTCTTGATGACTCTATAGGACAGAGTAGAACTATCCCACAGGGTTTCCAAGATTGTAATCTTTATGGAAGCTGACTGCCACATCTTTTTCCCATGAAGCAGTTGGTGGTGGGTTCCAGCTGCCAACCTTTTGGTTAGCAGGCAAGTGCTTTAACCACTGTGCCACTAGGACTCCTTGAAGAAAGCAAAAGGTCATTAAAAAAACAGAAAAGAAAGAAAAGACCACAATGGATGTCAGAAGAGACTCTGGGTCTTGTTCTCAAATGTAGAGCAGCTAAAGCAAATGGGAGAAAAGATGAAGTAAAAGAGTTGAACAGAAGATTTGAAAGGGCAACTCAAAGAAGAAAAAGTCAAGTATTATAATGAAATGCGCAAAGACCTGGAGTTAGAAAACCAAGCCTAGAGTTTCAATTTCAAAGGATTCTATGAGCAAAATATTGAACAACACAGGAAACATCAAAAGAAGATGAAAGGAATACACAGAGTCACTGTACCAAAAAGAATTGGTTGATGTTCAAACATTTCAAGAGGCATCACATGATCAAGAACCTATACTATTGAAGGAAAAATACCAAGCTGCACTGAAGCTTTTGAAAGAAAACAAGGCTCCAGGAATTGACGGAATATCATTGAAATGTTTGAACAAATGGATGCAGCACTGGAGGTGCTCACTCATCTATGCTAAGAAGTTTTGAAGACAGCTACCTGGCCAACTGACTGGAAGAGGTCCATATTTGTGCCCTTTTCAAAGGAAGGTGATCCAACTGAATGTGGAAATTACGGAACACTATCACTAGCTGGAATCAACCCAATGCCAATAGGTTTGGTTTGGTTTTGGTATCATTAATATTATATACAAGTAAAATTTTGCTGAAGAAAATTCAAAAACCATTGCAGCAGTACATTGACAGGGAACTGTCAAAAATTCAAGCCAGATTCAGAAAAGGACATAGAATGGGGGATATCACTGCTGATGTCAGATGGATCTTGGCTAAAAGCAGGGAATACCAGAAAGACATATACCTGTGGTTTATTGGAAGATGCACAGGCAGAATGCTCCTTAGAAGGTGATGGTGAGCCTTCCTCTCACGTACTTTGGACGTGTTATCAGGAAGGATCAGTCCCTGGAGGAGGACCTCATGCTTGGTAGAGGGGTCAGGGAAAATGAGAAATACCCTCGATGAAATGGACTGACACAGTGGCTGCAACAATAGGCTGAAACATAGCAATGATTGTGGGCATGGCGCAGGACTGGCAGTGTTTCATTCTATTGTTGATATGAGTCAGAAATGACCGGATGGCACCTAAGAACAACAACAACCGTTGTCTTCCACCACCTGTCTATCAGTTTGTTGTTTTGTAGTAACTTGTGTGTTGCCATGATGCTGGAAGTTATGCCACCAGTATTTCAAATACCAGTAGGTTTCAGCAGAGCTTTCAGACTAAGACAGACTAGAAGTAAAAGCCTGGCAATCTACTTTTGAAAATTACCTAAGAAAAACCCTGTGGATCACAACAAAATATTTTCCAATATAGTGGTGGAAGATGAGCCCGCTAGGTTGGAAGGCACTCAAAATGCACAGTGGCTTCAACAATTTACTTGAGCACGCAAACAATTTTGAAGATGGCACAGGACCAAGAAGTGTTTTGTTTGGTTGTACTTGAAGTCACCATGAGTTGCAACTGACTGGATGGCAAATAACAACAAAAACGACACCATTATCTTTGATGTCCTTTCTGCTACTTTAACTCATCTCTTTACCTTTACTTCTTCCTAAGATAAAACTACAGTCCTGAATTTCTATTTGTTATTCCCTTTCTTTAAGGAGCACTGGTGGCACAATGGTTAAGTGATTGGCTGCTAAGTGAAAGGTCAGTGTTTCAAACCCAACAGTGGCTCCATGGGAGAATAGACCTGAAGATCTGCTTTCGAAAAGATTGAAGTCTAGGAAACCCAATGGGACAGTTCTACTCTGTCACTTGGGATCACTATGAGTTGAAAATCAACTCAATGGTACCTAACAATAACAGCAACATATTTACAGCATTTGTAAATTTGTAAATAGTATGTATTAAATGTATATTTTTATGTGTCACTTTCTTGACATTGTATTTCATGTACTCAGTTCAGATATTGGATAGGTTTTTACCTCTTTTCTGCATTGGACTGATCTTATGAAAAGAAGTATAGAACTATTTAAACCTTCAGGTACCTCAGTCTGTTGGAGGCAATAAGGCATATTTATGTAACACAATTGAAAAACAGCAGTTTTAATTTCTTCATCTGAAAAAGGAAAGGATCAAACTAAATGATCTCCAAAAAATTTTTACCTATGAAATTTGGTCTTTGAGTGTAAATTTCGGGGTAAAATTTTTGTGGTACATAATGTAATAATGTAAGTACATAAAATATACAATGAACCCATTAGAGAAGTTCTTATGGAAGAAGTGATTCTTAAGACTGGCTTTAAGGATGCATAGATTTTGGAACGGGGGGCAAAAATTATTATGTAAGAGTATTTGGGCTCCTATACCTCCCTACACATTCGTGTAACATGTTATACCAATCTAGATAAGCAGAAGAGTCAAAGAGATTCATGGTAAAAAGAATGACTTATTAGAAACCTCTATCAGGGAAAAGACAGAGAATATTGCTACAGAGGGGATTGGAACAAAAAGTAAAGCACTATGGACTAAATTTGGGAACAGTTTTGGGTTGGAACTTGGAAGTAAGAGAGAGAAAGGATTGTGGAAAATATTGGAAGTAGTAGAAATCCATAGAAAGGAGTTTATAATGTTTTGGAGAGTGTTGAGTATCTGCCCTTTCTACCCCTTACCCTGCCTCATGGTGGGAGATGTTAAAAACTAGAATTTCATTTGCAATTCTCAATGGTAATTTACAATTTTCTGTCATTTGAATATTATTAAAGAAATTGAGCCAAGTGAGAGCTCAGTCATAAGTGGGTTGTAGTTTTTTTTTTACAATCAAAGCAAGATGAAGACATTCTAGGAAGTGTAAGCAATTTGAGAAGAGATGGGAGTCACAAATTATGCTAATTAGAAAGTGATTAGACTTTTCTAACAGGAGTTGGTATTTTATGTTGGGAACAATTGAGAAATTAGGTTTTTAGGTATATAGAGAGCAGATCATGATGAATTATGGTTATTAGGTTTATAAGTTGACTTACAGTATACTAAAAAATTCTTATAGTCTCCCTTATAATGCATGCCATTATACACTGATCATAGATATTTTACTTTATTTGTGGGATATGTAATAAATGCTGCAGAAGTATGTGAGGTAGAGGGAGAGCCTGGAGGATGTAGAATAGCAATTACAAAAATCTGCTTCTGAAAGTATGATGTTTTCGCTAGCATATTGACAATATGAATATAAGGTGAAGATGGAGGGGAAAATTTTCACATATGAAGGACAGGACTTAATGACTGGTTAAACAGAGAATGAGGGAAAAGAACAGTCAATGATACTTCCGGGTTTTGAGCATGGTAGAGTAGGGGAGTGAGAGAATTGGGATATTAACGTTAAATTCTTTATTGAACTTCTTTTCACTTCATAATGAGAATCTATGTTTCAATACTGCATGACTCATTGAGAGCATGGTGGTGAACAAAAATAGGGTTCTTTCCTCATAGTACTTACCATTTAATCATGAATATTGACATCAAACTGCATGTTCGTACACATAAATATGTAATTCCAAATGATGACTCCTGTGAAGGAATGGTATTTGGCTCCATAAGAACATTTAATACCTCAGGTTTGGTCTGGATCAGGGAAAGCTTTCCTGAGGATGTCCTTTGAGCTGACATTCGAAAAATGAATAGAACATATTTGGCTGAAAGGAGGGTGACGGATAGAGGGACTGAGTTCATTTCATCAAAAGACAAGCATCGTGTTAGGAGTTTGGAGAGAGAGCAGGAGCAAGGCTGTGTAGGGCTTTATTGGCCATGATAAGAATTTTAGCACTGGGAATCCAATGAAGGGTTTGCACAGAAGGGAGATCTGATTTCCGTTTGGAAATTCTACTCTGGCTTCAATATAGAAATTGGATTACACAGGCTGGGTGGGAGTGGGGAGGCAGGAGGAGTGGATGTGGGTAGAACAGGAAGGATGTCATTGAGGTAGTCTGGGCCAGAGGTGATAGTGACTAGACAAGAGTGGAGAGATGGAGAGATTTGAGAGGTAGATGAGATTGCTAGTGGGAGATTATAGAGTGAGAAAAGAAGAGGGCTTTGGAGTGAGTCTTGAAAGTTTAATATTTAAAAGCCAGAGATGTCAGAACTACCTTTCAAAAGCAACAGAGTATCAATGGTCAGAGAGACAGGACAATAGGAGAGTGTGTTGTCATGGAAGCTTCTATATAGCTCTGTGTCTCTAGAGATGATGCCAGATAATGAATTTTGCCCCTGGTACTACTGCCTACTATTGCCACTGCATGCCCTAGAAACCACACACCATGGCTGGCCCTCTGTCATTGGACACTAGATGCTCTTGTGACTCCTGGAATGTTTTTTCATTACTAGGTCCAGATGCAAGCCTTTAGTGGTTGTATCTGATTGGCAAAGCTTAGGTCATTGTATTGGTTTCCTGGGGCTGCTGTAACACATTAGCACAAACAGAGTGGCTTATAAGAACAGAAATTTGTTGTCTCACAGTTCTGGAGGCTAGAAGTCTATATCAGGGTATCACCATGTTGATTCTTTTTGAGGTCTCTGAGAGAGAAACTGTTCCACTGCTTTATCCTAACTTCTGATAGCACTAGAGTTCCTTGGCTTACAGCTGCACCACCACCTGGTGTCCTTGCTCTCTGTCTCCATGATCTTCTGTTTTATAAGGAACGCCAATCATACAGGATTAGAACCCACCCTCCTCTGGTGTGATCTCACGTTAACCTAACCAACATCTTTAAATACCCTATTTCCAAACAAGGTCACATTCACTTGTAGCAGGGGTTAGGGCTTCATCTGATCTTTTTGAGGTGCACAATCCAATCACTGCCTAAAGTCAGGGAAAGCCATGTAGCTGGTCTTTTCCACTTCCGCGCTAAGAGGCATAGCATAGCTTCCCAGAAGACTCACCTAATGGCTTATCTCTCAAATTTAGGAAGAGAAGATCGCATGAAGGGCAGTCAAACAAAACTAAACAAAACATCAATAAGGGAAGGTCTACTAGACTCACCTTTAAAATCATTTTTTTTTTTTTGCAGAAACCTTTCTTGGTCCCACTTTTTATCTTAGCATGAAAAGTCGATTGTCTCCTCTCACTAATTAACATTGTGTCTTGTATCCATCGCTGTTGCCCCATTTACCTATGATTTTTTTTTTCTGTGCGTGTGTGCACTCACACTGCATTATGCACTGTGCAAGGTATGGGGTGAGCAAACATAAAAAAAGAAAAATGTACCTACTGCTCTCAAGAAGCCTGGAGTCTTAAGCAGGAGCATCTATTGCGAAGATAATAAAGCTTGAGCTCCAGGTACACTTACTTGTCAAGGTCCCTTTCAGGGCCCCTGGAAGTGCTCTAGAAATCTGTTCATATGGTCATATATTTTAAATATTTTGCAAAGTAATCCATTAAAATTGCAACTGGCTGTTGTTGTTAGCTGCTGTCCAGTTGGTTCTAATTCATAGTGACCCTATGTACAACAGAATGAAACACTAAACTCCTGAATTCCCACTCTGACTTCCTCTCCATGAAAGTTCCCTTCGTACTGGGTGATATTTGAGTGGCTGATGGTATTTTTAGATTTGGCTAAGGAGGGGTTGAGTTGAAGGTGCAGTTAGTTTGGGTTTAGTGGGATTCATTTATGTGGTTTGCAGTTACTTCCGTCCACGAATGGGTGAATATAGCTAACACAGACATCTTCTCTCCAGTAAGCCCTTTGGGACACCTCTGAGCCCATATGACACTTGCCTTCAAAAGGCAGGACACTGGGAGATTTCAAGGGGAATTTATCATTGAAGAATTCTTGCTAAGTGTCTCCTCCCTTCTCCTGATCTTTACTTCAACAGGCTGAATCAACCTCAAACTTACTTTCCCAGGAAGTTCAGCAGCAGAGAGTCACCTCTACTCCTGTCTCCCAAATCTTGGTGCTAACTTTGCTTAGCGGGAGACGCAGGTACCTAAGCCACAGCAACTCACTCCGCACTATCTGCTGGCCATCCCCCCCGTCTTTTTCCTCCTCTGCCACCTCCACAGCCCCTGAGAGTTGTGAACTACTGCAGTAAAAACAGTTTTATTCTTTTCCCTTTTTGAGTTCATCATCTAGATGGAATATTGTAAACACACATCCCAACTTGAGTTTGTCTTTGGAGCCATGGATAATGGGTTGGTTTGACCATTAAAGTGGTTCAACATGAGTTTAATGACATTAAGGACACTTGAAAGAGAAGCCTATACAAAAAGTACACGAGAAAAACTTTATTCAAGCAATTGATAAAGCTTAAATACTCCATTTTAACTGTAATTTGGAAAATGTTTTGCAATGTTATAGTAAAGCAATTGAGAAATTCTAGAACTCTGATTTGGATATATCCAAAAGGTACCTTCTTGTGCTGTCTTTAGATTTAAACTGTAAAGAGCTTAGGAAATATTCAGATAAAATATTAAAGAAAATTTTAGTGTAACATTAAAAACAAAACAAACAAACAAAAACAACAACAGCCAAACCAGTAATTGCTAAGGAGAAGAGATATATTTTGGGTAGAGATAATGAATTAATGAATAAGGTCTTGGATTTTTGATAACCTAATTAATTAAGATGAATGAATCATATGAATGCATTTGAAAACATTTAAATCTCTTGGTTTCTTGACATAAATATTGACACAGATGAAAATAAAATAAACTGTATCATGCGCTACTAAAATGAGGACATCAGTGACAAACTAGTTAAAGAGATTTGACAATTCAGAGTATTTAAGATTATTCACTGCATGGGCAAACTGGAAGAGCCTAATTTTTTTAAGGGTTTCCCTAAATTGGACAACAGCCCTAAAAATGTACATGACATTACCGA